>NC_083443.1:26827544-27136294 GCF_020745735.1 Hemiscyllium ocellatum
CAATATGTTACATAAGCCGATAATTTGTAGTGTTTTGCTGATTGTTAGTTGAATGATGAATCTCAGCAGGACCCCTGATAAAACATCCCCAGGTAATGCAATCTTTAATGCCTACCTGAGA
This sequence comes from Hemiscyllium ocellatum, assembly GCF_020745735.1. Classification (NCBI taxonomy): domain Eukaryota; kingdom Metazoa; phylum Chordata; class Chondrichthyes; order Orectolobiformes; family Hemiscylliidae; genus Hemiscyllium; species Hemiscyllium ocellatum. The sequence continues at coordinate 26,827,666 of NC_083443.1, forward strand.
GGGCAGACGTAGTGGATCGTGTTTAATGCCTTATTTATAAAACACAGCTCCAGCAACAGTCAAGCGTTCCCTCAATATTACCGCAGCAGAATGTCAGCTTGATCTTTTTTACTCAAACCGAACTGGATCCTCGTGGCTGTTTAACTCGCATGTACTCGCTACAGGGCATTGTGGTATTCTTCACACCGTGTGTGCGCCACTTATGACATAGCAATAGATTGATTTTAGACTGCTTATCTAGAATACTTCCCTGAATTCCCTAACTTGCAAACCTGCAGCCAAGCTTCACAACAGATCAGAGTTGACAGCATGATTGCCAACCTGGGTTCATTGCAAACTTCAGGAACTAGGTTGTGAGTATTTTGTAACCTCTGAAATGCAGGAGACAGATGATTGAGTTAAATGAGTTGGTAAAAAGTCGTTCCCCATGACTTTTCTTTCATTCATTCACTGGCTGAGTGCATCGCTGACTAGGCCAGCACTTATTGCCTGTCTCGAACTGCCCAGAGGCAAGTTAAGACTGAACCACATTGCTGTGGGTTTGGAGTCGCATGTAGACCAGACTGGGTAAGGACGGCAGTTTCCTTCCCTAAAGGACGATAGTGAACCAGATAGGTTTTTTTCCGACAATTGACAAAAGATTCGTGGTCGTCATTAGACTCTTAATTCCAGATTTTTTTAATGTATCCACCATGGCAGGATTTGAACCAGGGTCCCTGTGACTTGCATGCCTCATCTATGAAGGGTAGTGAGGACTGCAAATGCTGGAAGGTCAGAGTCGATAAAGTGTGGAGCTGGAAAAAGCATAACAGGTTATACAGCATCAGTGGAGGAGGAGAGCAGACGTTTCAAGTCAGGATCTGATGAAGGGTCCCAACTTGAAACATCGATTCTTCAACTCCTCTGCTGCTTGACCCGCTGTGCTTTTTCCAGCTTCACTCTTCATTGACACTAACCTTTGAGGGGAAATAGAATGGTTGCCAACTTGTATTACTGTAGCCCAGCCCTGGCACCCTTCTGGAGACTGGAGAGTCGGGTATAACATGAAGCACAGCTTGCTCACTGGGGATCGATGTGGCCGATGGAGATGGAGGCCATTGGTGCTCAGACTGATTTCTTCATAACCTTGAAGCTTGTTGGTGTTGCTTGGTTTAATCTGTTTCGCAATTCTGTTAAATAAAACTTTAGGCCGTTATAGTGTGAAAATCCAAATATTAAGCAGCTGAGAAGTTGAAATACTTTAAAGTTTATTGCTGAATATGTTTTCGAATTTCCCATTCTTGTGAAGGTAGTGCGTTGGGTTGCATTTAATGTATTATGTGCATGGGCCAAATAGTCATTTTTCACTTTACTGCAGATGTTGGTGCATTATTTGACTGTAGGAGGATTTTTAGCTAACTCTAATAAAGTTCAAGCAGGCACTGTCTGGTGGGGTTTACTGAATAGACCTCAGGTGGCTGATTTCACTCCAAAGGCAGGAGTGTTGAGATTAATCAAAGGGTCCGTACTCTTAAAGAGAGAACTGAAGAAGAGTTGTACTGGACTCCAAAGATGTGCAGGTTAGGTGAAGTGGTCGCACTAAATTGCCCATCATGTCCAGAGTTGTGCAGGCCGGGTGGATTAGTCATGGTGCTATAGGACTACGGGGATGCAGTCTGGGTGGGATGCTCTTTGGAGGGTCGGTGCCAATTCAATGCACTGGTTAGTCTCTATCTTCACTGTAGGGATTCTATGACTCAAAATATTAATCGTTTTTCTCTCCACAGGTGCTGTCAGACCTGTTGAGTTTCTCCAGCATGCTCTGTGATCATCCCATACTCTTAGCTTAGCCAAGGGCAGCTAGAACAGCAGAGATTATATGTTATACAGACCCTTCTCCAACTGCTGCCATCCTTTTTCTTGTCATTATTGTTGCATGCTGCATTGTGTGGTGTTCCACCTCAGCAGGCATGCCCCGTGATAAATGCTGATGTATTCTCCAACGACTTCTCAACATGATAGTGTACAGTTACTAAAGAGTCTGCTTCCTTGAATTGAGACTTTGGTGACTAACTTTGGAGGCGAAGTGGTTATGAAATGTGAGAGAGATACTTAAGTGATTGGGATGCAATCATAGCTTCAGCTGAGAGACTAAGTTCAGACAGACTTGCAGCATCTGAGATTTCCTTCCTTACTGACCATTTAGATCAGTGACAATGCAGATCAAGACCAGAAAGTGTTGCTGGGAAAGTCATCAGTAATAATAATTCCTCATAGTCTTTTGAAAAGCCACATTTTCCATTTAAGAACTATTCTGCTTTTCTTTACTTCCTCCCAGAATGGACATCAACGCAGTTTCCTGCAATTAGGCTCATTTTGTTTTCCTCAATACCTTTCTTGCTTTGCAGGTCCAGCCTAACCACCTCACATCTTGGTCAGCACGTTTACTGACAATACAGTTTCCTCCTTCATCCGAGTCAGCCGTATCGATGGATCTGTGTTACACCACTGGTTAAAATTTGCAAACCTAAAAACTAACATTTATCACAACTATCGGGTTGTTATGACTTGGAGGAGCAGGTGTCGGACTGGAGTGGACAAAGTTAAAAATCACACAACACCAGGTTATAGTCCAAAAGGTTTAATCAAAAGCACTAGCTTTCGGAGTTCCGCTCCAAAAGCTAGTGCTTCCAAATAAACCTGTTGGACTATAACCTGGTGTTGTGTGATTTTTAACTTTATTGAGTTGTTGTTAGTGAGCCAACTCTCTGTCCATGATAACCCCAAACACTGTGAGCTTCTACTTTACACAGAAGCCTTTTACCTGGCATCTTATTGAACACTGGTTGGAAATCTAAATATTACATTTGTCGTCTTTCTCCACCCTCTTTGTCACACCCACCTAAGAGATCAGAGCTCCTCGGACTTGTTGGCGGTGAGGGTGGGGAAGAGAAGAAAGAGGGAAAAACCTTCACAAGAAAATAACTTGTGTCAGAGATATTGAAAAGATTTAACGCACTGTGTATTTAACACTGAGCTGATATGACTTCTGTCCAGAATGTGAATTGGTGCTTTTTGCTTCAGCAAATCAAGACTCCAATGAATATGGTTCAGGCGTAAATGCAATTAACAGAAAAGTCCAATCATTGCAGTTATTTGTGAGTGCCTCAGCTGAGTGGATGAGTTAGCAAATATCGTTCCACACAAGGAGCAGATGAATAGTCCATCCACAGTGTGACATTGCTGGTGTCTCAGCATAATGGATGACTGAGTAAATGCTTGTGCATACTCAGGGAGGTGAAAGGTCTCTCCCCAGTGTAAAGGGTGATGGGTCAGCAGATGGGATGACGATGTGAGTCCCTTCCCACATTCTGGACAGGTGAATGGGCGTTCCCCAGTGGGAGTGTGTTGTTGCACAATGAGGTCAGATAATCGCCTGAACACAGCTCCAGAGTGAGAGTACCTGAACAGTCTCTCGTCCGGGTGAACATGATGATGATGATGATGATGATGCATGTGTGTGGAATGAGCTGCCAGAGGAAGTGATGGAGGCTGGTAGAATTACAACCTTTGAAAGGCATCTGGATGAATAGGAAGGGTTTAGAGGGATATGGGCCAAGTGCTGGCAAATGGGACTAGATTAGGTAGGATATCTGGTCGGCATGAACGAGTTGGACCGAAGAGTTTGTTTCTGTGTTGTACATCTCTATGACTCTCTGAATGGGAAGCTTATCCATTTTGTGCAAACATTTCTTTGTGGAGTTAGTTCCTGTCATCAACTTGATAGCTTTAGGGGTAAACCATGAACAACGAACTCTCATCCGTATGTGATCTTTATTGTACTCTTAAAATAAAAGTCCCTGGTGACCATTAAGACCACATTTGATGCTGAAGATGTGTGGATGTTAGATGGGTGACTATAAAATTGGTCAAATGACTAACTTTGGAGAGTTGGAAGATAGAATCAGGGACAGAATTGTGAAGGTTTTCCTTTCATTCATTCACAGAATGTGTGTGTCACTGGCCAGGGTAGCATTTATTGCCTGTCCCGCATTGCCCAGAGGGCAGTTAAGAATCGACCACATTGCTGTGGGTTGGGAGTCTCTTGTAGGTCGTACAAGCTGAGGGAGTGTTAGAATTCCTTCCCTAAAGGACATTGGTGAATCAGGTGGGTGTTACTGACAGAGGTGAACCAGGTGGGCGTTACTGACAGTGGACAATGGTTTCACCCAACAAAATTAGGAATGAACTGCTCAAGTATTTCATCTCAGACTCTTTAACTCCAGATTTTTAAAATTGGACTCTGCCATGGCAGGATTCAAAGCTACGTCCCCAGAATATTACCTGAGTCTCTGGATTAATAGTAGTGATTAAATCCACCAGGCCTTCACCCCCCACAGCATTATATCAGCGTGATGCCAGGGATGATCTGGACTGAGCTCTCGCACCCCGGCATAAGTATTTCTGAAGGTACTGGAAGGTTTCTGCTAACCTAGGACCCCATTTTATTCTGTGGGAGGGTCACTGAACTCAACGCTAACTCTGATTTCTCTCTGCAGGTGCTGCCAGACCTGCTGAGCTTTTCCAGCAATTTGTTTTTATTGTTTCTGATTTCCAGCATCCTCCGTTCTTTTGGTTTCTTCAAATCCTGTTTTATTTGTTGAAGGTTTCAGGATCATTTAAAGAGTAAATTGAATCTTTTTTTAAAAAAAGCCTCCAATTAAAGAAATATCAAATTAGATGTTCACATTGTATTCTGTGTTTGTGGCTCTCATCCACACAGTGGATGCTTAATGGTGTAGCAAGGGTTATGAGAATCCACAAGTTAGTTCAGTTGAAAAACATTTCACAAAGTGTCTGCCTGTGAAGATGTAGCTCAGAGATTGTATATTGCTTTGTAAATGGAATTCATTATTATTCAAGGGAACCAAAATGAGCTATTGTGCAATTTGCAGTGACACTTTTTTTTATACTTGAGTAATGCTTGCATTGTAGGCAATTTCGAGAATAGGTGTCTGTAATTTATTGTAGTGATGGGATCTGCAGTTATTCACCTAGAGTGCTCGTACTGCTGCAGAGTTTCAGTCCGGCTAGTGTCAGTTTGTTAAGGTCTCTGGTGAAGTGTCTTTTTTTGGATTCTGGGTAATCCAAGATGGAGTAAAAAATGAGGTCTGCAGATGCTGGAGATCACAGCTGCAAATGTGTTGCTGGTCAAAGCACAGCAGGCCAGGCAGCATCTCAGGAATAGAGAATTCAACGTTTCGAGCATAAGCCCTTCATCAGGAAGGGCTTATGCTCGAAACGTTGAATCCAAGATGGAGGACAGGAAAAAAATTAAGGTTGTGAGAGTTGCTCCTCTTTTGAGGTGTTAGAGGTGGTCTCCTCAAATCCTAGGAGCAGTAATCACTGATTTCTAAGTTGTATTGTTTGAACTTTTGGGGAGGGGAAAAGCAAGGAGATCAAAACAGCCACATTTTAAAAAAGAGGAAGACAGACAAAGGTGGTGATCACGTGAGAAGTGATTAATGAGCTGCCAGAAAAAATGGTGGAGGCTACTACAATTACAGCATTTAAAAGCATCTGAATGGGTATATGATTAGGAAGGGTTAAGAAGGATATGGGCCAAATGCTGGTAAATGGGGCTAGATTAATTTAGGATATCTGGTTGACATGGATGAGTTGGATCAAAGGATCTGTTTCTGTGCTGTACATCTCTGAATCTGTGACCACTGCTTTCTAATGGTCGCAGTCATAGAGTAGAATAGAATCAAATCCCTACAGTGTGGTTGGCTTGAATTAAATCAGGCAAACGTAGCCCAAGGGTTATTCATAGCTGCACAAGTCAGGAGTTGTTAGCACAAAGAACAGCGTCAAACAAGTCATGACCAAATTTCTGTTTTACATTTTCACAAAAAAATGAAACACTTGTTCAATCTGTCCCAATGGTTGCAGAGGTGTTCTATTTTAATGTTACACATCCCAATCTGATTAGAATTTACCATTTGCAATGAACGTAGAATGCAGAATGTGGAGGTGCTGGGGTGGACAAAGTGAGAGGTCACATGACACCAGGTTATAGACCAGCAGGTTTATTTGAAATCACAAGCTTTCAGAGCACTGCCCCTTCATCAGGTGAACCGAAAGCTTGTGATTTCAAGTAAACCTGTTGCACCATAACCTGGTGTTGTGTGAAGCTTGCAAGAGTTCAGAAAAGAATTGTAAACATGTTGCCAGGGTTGGAGGATTTCGGCTTTAGTGAGAAGCTGAATAGGCCAGGCTCGTTTCCCTGGAGCATCAGAAGCTGAAGGGTGGCCTTATAGAAGTTTATAAAATTGAGGGGCATGGCTAGGGTGAATAGATCAGGTCTTTACCCTGGGCTGAAAGAGTCCAAAACTTGAGGACATAGGTTTAAGGTGAGAGGGGCAAGATTTAAAGGGGACCTAAGGGGCAAAGTTTTCACACAGAGGGTGATGCGTGTAGGGAATGAGCTGCCAGAGGAAGTGGTGCAGGCTAGTACAATTTCAACATTTAAAAGGCATCTGAATGGGGCGGCACAATGGTTAGCACTGCTGCCTCACAGCGCCAGAGACCCGGGTTCAATTTCCACCTCCGGCAACTGTACAAACTCCACACAGACATTCCCCCGTGTCTGCGTGGGTTTGTTTTGGGTGCTCCAGTTTCCTCCCACAATCCAAAAATGTGCAGGTTAGGTGAATTGGCCATGCTAAGTTGCCTGTAGTGTTAGGTGAAGGGGTAAATGTAGGGGAATGGGTCCGGGTGGGTTGCTCTTCAGAGGGTTGGTGTGGACTTGTTGGGCCGAAGGGCCTGTTTCCACACTGTAAATAATCTAATCTAATCTAATCTGAAATGGGAAGGGTTTAGAAGGATATGGGCCAAGTGCTGGTAAATGGGACTAAATTAATTGAGGATATCTGCCGCCATGGACAAGTCGGACTGAAGGGTCAGTTTCTGTGCTGTCCATCTCTATGATTTCCGACAGAATGCACAAGTTCATTGCTAATAATTTGACTGCCCTGTTAAATTCTGAAGTAAAACTGGTTTTGCAACATTGATTTTTTTTTGTTCACCATATGTTTTTCAACACAAATGTAGCAAAATACTCAATATGTTTCATCGCTATTTCACTTGAGTTCTGTCTCGAGTGAACAAGAACTGCTAGGGAAGGTGACAGTCGCTTGGTGTCGTTTCTTACAATGTGAGGAAGAGAGGTTAGAAGCAGACACATTCAGTAAAATGTGCATGTTTAGTCATCTCCTGTGCGCAGTTCCAAATGAGCTGAGGTATTTAGCAGTTCAGCATAAACATCGGAAGATACACTATAATAGAGGGTTTGCCGCGCCAAAGCGATGGTTCATGTCGAAACAGGTACACATAGTTACTAAAAAGAAAGATCTATTTTCTCATTTGATCATCTCATCATAGATAATTGAAGACAGTACGTGGAGAATAAAAAATATATGCGGCAATACTTGTGCTAGTGACTTCCTTGATGTTGTAAGTTGAAACTTGTAATGTGGTTTAGAATCATAGGGATATACAGCACAGAAACAGAGACTTTGGTCCAACTCATCCATTTGGCCCATATCCCTCCAAACCCTTCCTATTCATATACACATCCAAATGCCTTTTAAATGCTGCAATTGTAGCAGCCTCCATCACTTCCTCTGGCAGCTCATTCCCACGTTCTGTGTGAAAATGTTGCCCCATAGCTCCCTTTTAAATCTTTCCCTCCTCACCCTAAAACCTATGCCCTCTCGTTCTGGCCTCCCCCACCCTGGGGTAAAGACCTTGTCTATTTACCCTATTCATGCCCCTCATGATTTTATAAACCTCTATAAGGTCACCCCTCAGCCTCTGACTTTCCAGGAAAAACAGACCCAACCCATTTAGCCTCTTCCTATAGCTCAAGCCCTCTCACCTGGCAATATCCTTGTAAATCTTTTCTAAATCCTTTCATGTCTCAATGTCCTTCCTATGGCATGGAGACCAGAATTGCGCATACTATTCCAAAAGTGGCCTAACCAAAGTCCTGTGCAGTTGCAATGTGACCTGCCAACTCCAATACTCAATGCTGAACCAAGAAAAGCTAATGTGTCAAACACCGCCTTCACTATCCTGTATATCTAGAAGAGAACTTCCAGTACTGAACAAACCAAGAAACTGACTGGAAAGGTAGATGCTGAAAGGCCTATTCAGCCAAGATACTTTGTTAATATACCCATTGCTCCTCTTAAAATAAGCATAATTTGCAAAGCTTATGCAACTGCCTCCAACAGCAAATATGTTATGTATAGGTGATCTGTAAATGGAAGTTGTTGTTGAGAGTTGATACTGCTGTTATGTGACAACTAAATGGTAGCCATGATGTGGAGGTGCCAGGGCTGGGTTGGGATGAACAAAGTCAGAAGTCACATGACACCAGGTTATAGACCAACAGGGTGGCATGGTGGCTCAGTAGTTAGCACTGCTGCCTCACAGCGTCAGGGACCTGGGTTCAATTTCACCCTGTGGTGACTGACTGTGTGGGTTTCCTCTGCATGTTTCGGTTTCCCCCCATAGTCCAAAGATGTGCAGGTAAGATGGATTGGCTATGCAAAGTTGCCCAGAGTGTCCAGGTAATGTGCAAGCTAGGTGGATTAGCAATGGCGTGGACCAGTTGGGCTGAATGGCCTGTTTCCACACAATTGGGATTCCATGAAGAAAGATTTCTTTGAAATCACAAGCTTTTGGAGAGTCCCTTTGCCAGGTCACCTGAAAGCTTGTGATTTCAAATAAATCTGTTGGACTATAACCTGGTGTCATGTGACTTCTAACCAAATGACTCCAATTGAAATGGAGCTAGCAATGGTCCATGTGTGGAGGTTATACTACTACCATGCAGGGTCATCAGTTAAGCCACATCTCCAATACTGTGTGCAGCTTTGGCCTCCTGACTTAAGTAAAGATACAAGTGTATTGAGGAGATTGATCAGTACTGGGGACGAGTGGGTTGTTTTACAAGAGTAAGTTGGACAGACTGGGCTTGTTTCCACTGCAGTTTGTAAGAGTATGGGGGTGACTTGATGGAAACAAAACAGAAATTGCTGGAAAAGCTCATCAGGTCTGGCAGCATCTGTGGAGAGAAATCAGTTAGTGTTTCGGATCCAGTGACCTTCCTCAGAGCTGATGGTAGCTTGGAAAAACTAGGTTTTTAAGCTGAAGATATCGGGGTGGGGGGGGGGGGGGGGCGCTACAGAATAAATAATAGGTGGAGGTAGAGCCTGAAGAAGAACCCAGCGGTACAGTGGCTCAGTGGCCCGCACTGCTGCCTCACAACCCCAGGAACCCAGGTTCGATTCCAGCCTCAGACGACTGTGCAAACCCCACACAGACATTCTCCCTGTGGGTTTCCTCTGGGTGCTCCAGTTTCCTCCCTCAGTCCAAAGACGTTCAGGTTCGGTGGATCGGTCATGTTGAATTGCCCATAGTATCCAGGGATGTTGTAAATTAGGTGGATTAGCCATGGCGATTGCAGGGTTAAAGAGAGAGGGTATATGAGTGAGTCTAGTTGGAATGCTGTATGGAGTGTTGGTCTGGACTTGTTAGGCTGAATGCCCTGTTTCCACACTGTAGGGATTCTATAACAGTTGCTGAAAATGTGTTGCTGGAAAAGCGCAGCAGGTCAGGCAGCATCCAAGGAGCAGGAGAATCGACGTTTCGGGCATGAGCCCTTCTTCAGGAGTCAGTCCTGAAGAGTCATTCCTGAAGAAGGGCTCATGCCCGAAACATCGATTCTCCTGCTCCTTGGATGCTGCCTGACCTGCTGTGCTTTTCCAGCAACACATTTTCAGCTCTGATCTCTAGCATCTGCAGTCCTCCCTTTGTTCTATAACAATTGGACAGCCAAAGGAATGGCTAATGATCGGCCTGGGACAATGAATTAGAAGCAAGTGAGGACTGCAGATGCTGGAGATGAGGGTCAAAATGTGTGGTGCTGGAAAAGCACAGCTGGTCAGGCAGCATCCGAGGAGCAGGAGAGTCGATATTTTGAGTGTAACCTCCTCTTTGTTCCTGATGAAAAGCTTGTGCTCAAAACACCGACTCTCCTGCTCCTCTCGGATGCTGCCTGACCGGCTGTGCTTTTCCAGCACCACACTTTTTGACTGGGAGAATGAAGAACTACTAATGAGGATTAATGGGTTGTGTGCAATAACAGGCCATGTGATAAGAAGGCCTGGTGTGTGGGTGTTGGGCTAAGGACATGGGAGAAGGTGCTTCAAGCCCTAACATTGCTGAACTTGACATTGAGTCCCACAACACTTAGAGTTCCCATGTAGAAAATGAGGTGCTGTTCTTCCAGCTTGCACTGAGCTTCACTGGAGCACTGCAGCAAATTGGAGACACAGATGTTAGCCAGGGAACAGGGTTATGTGTTGAAGTGGAATGCAAGTGTATAAGATCCTGAATGGCCTTGATAAAGTGGATGTGGAAAGGATGGTTCCTTTTGTCACCAGTCCAGATTAGTGGGTGGCACAGTGGTTAGCACTGCTGCCTCACAGCACCTGAGACCCGGGTTCAATTCCCGCCTCAGGCGACTGACTGTGTGGAGTTTGCACATTCTCCCTGTGTCTGTGTGGGTTTCCTCCGGATGCTCCGGTTTCCTCCCACAGTCCAAAGATGTGCGGGTCAGGTGAATTGGCCATGCTAAATTGCCCGTAGTGTTAGGTAAGGGGTAAATGTAGGGGTATGGGTGTGTTGCGCTTCGGCGGGTCGGTGTGGACTTGTTGGGCCGAAGGGCCTGTTTCCACACTGTAAGTAATCTAATCTAAGAGTTAATGGGCCAGTTTTAAAATTTAGAGGTCACCCTTCCAGGGCAAACTAAGGTTGCTTTTCCTCTCGGGGTGACGTGATGTGAAACACTCTGGGTCCAAAGGTGTTGGAAGCAGGAGCAATGAACATGTGGAGAGCAGAGGGAGATACATTCTTAAGCAGAAGCACTAAGGCACATTGGGTATCGATGGAAATGTGGAATGCAAAACGCAAACACATCAGTCACGATCTTATTGAATGGCACAGAATTCGAATGACCGACTCTTAGTTTATTTTGAATGCACCTCTTGCATTTGAAGTACTGTTTTCAATTTTAATGGATTTCAAGTGACTCTTGCTTTGAAAGTGAGCTACAAGTTTGCCCCTCTCACACTACCTGACCTGTCTCGCGTGTATTGTTTAGATTGTAGCAGTGCTGAGACGCAAAATCACACTGAGCCATTTGAAAGTTTCTCCATTATCAAAGCTTGAGCACAGTGGTCGTGCCCCTACCGCCTGGCCAGAAGGCCCAAGTTCCAGTCTGAATGGGTTGATTAAAAATGACTGTCGTCATGCGGTTGCAGGAACCTTTCTTCCAGTCTAGTTGTTTCACCCCCAATAATGGTCAAGTTGGATTTCTTAATTCCTTCTCCAATTGTAAGGCAGTTGACGCTGATGGAGATGATCAATGGGGGCACTGTCATTGGGAGGAAGGCAGGCAAAGAGAGACATGTGAGAGACAGAGGAGGACAGGCCAGAGTGGGTTAAGGAGTCTGTTTAAATACCCAGAGGGTAGCAGGAACATTCTGAGATCGCAGGAAGAATTCATTTAACCATACTCGGCACAGCCCTTAAACCATTAGACCTCTGTCAGCTCTCCAAAAAAAATCAGATCATTAATGTCTCTCTCTCTCCACACACACACACACACACACACACACACACACACACACACACACACACACTTCGCCCCCCCCCACTCTCTCTCTGTCTGTTTCTCTCTCTCTCTCTGTCTGCCTCTCTCTCTTTCTCTCTGTTTGTGTGTGTGTGTCTCTCTCTCTCTCTCTGTGTCTGTCTCTGTCTGTCTTTGTCTCGCTGTCGCGCTCGCTCCCTCGCTCTGACTGTCACCCCCTCCCCCTCTCTCTAGCTCTCTCACTGTGTGTGTGTGTCTCTCTCTCTCTCTCTCTCTCTTCCCCTCCCCCCACCAATCCGACTGTCTTTCCCTCTGACTCTGTCTCCCTTCTCTCCCCCATAACCCTGCAAATATTTCCTTTGGCCCGCCTTTTCTCCAGTTCCACTTGATGACTGTGTTTGTTCTGGCCTGTGTGAATGAGTGTCTTGCAGATTGTTATCAACCTGCTGCTTTCAACACATTCTCCAACTCTCCTCCAATCAGCCTCCTTCCGTCTGTGTTCCTTGTTCTCACCCGCCAATAGGGAGGTAGTTTCTCCTTGGGTTCTCCCCCAAAACCCGAAATTTCCAGCAGCGAAGAAGGCACTTTCTTTTCCCAGTTATTATTAAGATGACAGGCTATGAATAAGGCCAGTCATAGAAAGGACCCCTTGATTCTGTGCTGGGGAACAGTAACACTGATTTAATGATGAGGCAGGCGGAATCTTTCATGCCATTGATTTTCAGTGTATATCCAGTTCATGAGCAGAATGGCATTGTGAGAAAGAGCCTTGTGTAAGCAGAGCTCCATTCTTTTGGTAGGATGGTGCTAAGTCATGCGGAATACATCCACCCCAATGCCTTTCCTCCAACAGCGTTGCCTTTGCAGTGCAGCCCTTGTAATCAGATGAGGGGACATTGTGTGTGTCTGTTAATTTACATATTCAGATGCTAATGATGTATAAGGCCTCCATATTCACATGGGGATACAGGGTTGAAAAGCACAGAGAAACCCTGCCCTCTTAAGTCAGAGGATATTATGGACACTGTGGGTGACGTTTACCAATTTTTACATTCGGAGAAGTTTTATTGTGAGAGCCTGGGGAGGTGATGTTCTGGGGATTTTGTCTTTACTTTCAAATACTCCCTTCCTGATGCCATGGGGCTTGACACCAGTTAAGCGAAGTGGCGACTGGTGCTGAGTGTTTTTTTTGCCTGATCGGAGTGAACTTGCCCTTCCTATTGCCAGTTCCTGGAGCCTCTTCACCTCCCAGGAATAATGAGTAGCTGATTGTGAGGCAGGAGGCATCCTGCAGCGAGAGGTTGGAGAGGTGGGCCTGTGATTCGCTGCAGTGCTCCTACTTAGAATCATTGTTGAATCCTCGGCACTGCTTGTCCCGGAGACATTGGAATTAGATTTATTTACTTCCCTCCTCCTTTGCAATTCTCTCTCCATCCCCCTCTCCCCACCCCAACGCTAGCTGTGTTGTCCAGGGCTTTGGGGAAGCACCTCTTTCTTTAGAACAGTACGTTATTTCTCTCGAGATCTCGCTGTTTGTGTAAAGTAACAATATTGCCTTTGTTGTGAGCAGTGCTTTTAAAAAAAATCCTCTTCCCTCACTGTCAAAAGCATGCATGACCTCTCCCTACCCTCCTTCAGTTATAAAGCATGGAAACAGACCCTTCAGTCCAACTTGTCCATGCTGATCAAATAACCCAACTCAATCTAGTTCCACCTGCCAACACCCATCTGTCTAAACCCTTCCTATTTATATACTCATCCAGATGCTTTTTAAATCCTGTAATTGTACCAGCCTCCACCACTTCCTCTGGCAGCTCATTCCACATCTGCACCACCCTCTGCATGAAAAAGTTGCCCCTTTAGATCCGTTTCATATCTTTCCCCTCTCACCCTAAATCTATGCCGTCTAGTTCTGGACTCCCCCACCTCAGGGAAAAGACCTTGTCTATTTATCCTATCCATGACCCTCGTGATTTTATAAACCTCTATAAGGTCACCCCTCAGCCTCCGACACTCCAGGGAAAATAGCCCCAGCCTATTCAGCCTCTCCCTATAGCTCAAATCCTCTAACCCTGGCAATATCCTTGTAAGTCTTTTCTGAACCCTTTCATAGAATCCCAGAATTCCTACACAGCAAATCAAGGCCCTTCAGCCCATTGAGTCTGCACTGACCCTCTGAAGAACATACCACCCAGGTCCACCCTATCCCTGTAACCCCACATTTACCATGGTCAATCCACCTAACCTGAGCAGTGCAAGACAATTTCCCATGGCCAATTCACCCTAACATGCACATCTTTGGACTGTGGGAGGAAACCGGAGCACCCGATGGAACCCCTTCGCAGACACTGAGAATGTGCAAACTCCACACAGACAGTCGCCTGAGGATGGAATAGAACGTGGGTCCCTGGCGCTGTGAGGCAGCAGTGCTACCCATTTCACCCACGTCCTGCGTCCCTCGGAAATAACTACGGTTCTTCAGATTTGACCTCTCTGCAAACCCCTCCCCACCCACAAAATCCTTGCACCCCACTTCCAGATCCTCAGGGCTTCTCCAAGTGGGGCCTGTGGGTGAAACTTTGGGATCACAAGCCCTGCAGCGACAATGGCCAACTCTCCTGCCCCTTCTCTAAGAGAAGAAATTTCTCTCTGCCTTTGTTTTAAATGAAAGACCCGTTTAATATGAAACTCTGCTCCCCAGTTCCCCACAATAGAAAATATCTTCAACAGAAATTGCTGGACAAACTCAGCAGCTCTGGTAGCGCCTGTGGAGGGAAAGCATAGTCAATGTTCTCAGTCTGGTGGCCCTTAACTCTGTTTCCTCTCCACCGATGTTGCCTGATCTGGGTTTCAGCAGCAATTTCTGCTCGTTACAGATTTCCAGCATCCACAGTTCTGTTTCTTTTTACATAGAAAATATCAATGGTGGCTCAGTGGTTAACACTGACTCACAGCGCCAGAGACCCGGGTTCCATTCCAGCTTTGGGTGGCTGTCTGTGTGGAGTTTGCACATTCTCTCTGTGTGTGCATGGGTTTCCTCTGGGTGTTCCAGTTTCCTCTCTCGATCCAAAGATATGCAGGTTAGGGTGGATTGGCCGTGCTAAATTGACCATTGTGTTTAGGAACATGCAGGCCAGGTGCAGTGGTTAGGGGTAAGTATAGCCTAATAGGATAGGAGAGTGGGTCACTCTTCAGAAGGTTGGTGTGGACTTGTTGGGCCAAATGGCCTGTTTCCAAACATGTGGGGATTCTGTGATCGACTCTGGCTCGAACCTAGTCAAGGCTCAGTAGAATTGCTACAAACTTCATTTTGTTCTTGGTAGAGCACACAGCCATCCTGAGTTGGAATTGGATCTCTAATCCTTCACTGTTGCTGGGATAAGATCCTTGAACTCTCCCCGTGTCTGCGTGGGTTTCCTCCGGGTGCTCCGGTTTCCTCCCACAGTCCAAAGATGTGCGGGTCAGGTGAATTGGCCATGCTAAATTGCCCGTAGTGTTAGGTAAGGGGTAAAATGTAAGGGTATGGGTGAGTTGCGCTTCGGCGGGTCGGTGTGGACTTGTTGGGCCGAAGAGCCTGTTTCCACACTGTAAGTAATCTAATCTAATCTAAACTCCCTCTCTAACAGCTTTGTGGGTGTACAGACGCTCCGAGGACTCCAGTGTTTCAAGAAGGTAGTTCGTCACTCCCTTCTCAAGGTCCATTTAAGGATGGACCTCTACTGCAAAACCCATATGCCATGAATGAACCAAAAAAAAAGTTCCAATCTTCAATCTCATCTGTGTGGAAATGTTATCAGGCTTGAGCTGATTATATTCTTGCTGACATTGATTCTCTTGAGTGGAGAGTATTTTGTTGTTTCCCAGCACTGAAGGGACAGCCTTCACATTAATCAGTGTAACACTGATCTTCGCTTTGGCGGAATGCTGTTCACTCTTGGCACAAAGTCAAGGTTATGCCTCTGCTCATCCACTTGCTCAGGGTTTCGGACAGTGCCCGCTACATTTCACAACAAGTACCGTCGGCAGGCTCATGTGCAAACATGAACAAAGTCACAGTGCTCCAGATATAGGGAGTGCTGTCCTTAGGCAAGCTCCCTTTTAATTCCTCATGAGGTCGTAAGCATCTGGAGAGGAATATTTATACATTGGCAGGCGACCCAGATGGAGCAGTGCTGCATTGCTAGTTTTGTAGCAGTCAAGGACACACATTCGTTGGACTGTCAGACAGAGAACTTGCGACATTCCTGAATAAAACTATTAGCCGCCTTTGAAATAAGTGATATGTTGTTGACCATTTTGATTCCTGCTGACATGAACATTGAATTGTGTGTTATTTTAGTTTGGCACGGTTATGCACGATTGTTGATATCTCTCTATGGATGACTCATTTGAGGGGCTGTCTTTTAGATTGCTTCTGATGAGCCTATTCCTGCTCCCATATTCATGGATTTGCACACAGTCGTATGTGGAGTAGTTCAGTCCACCCCGTTCTCCTCGTCCATCCCCGTAGCTGTGTGTTTTTTAATTCCCACAAATGACCACCCAGTTGCCATTTGACGTTGAATAAGAGCAAAATAATCTGGAGCACATGTTGAGAATTGCCAGAGAAACTCAGCAGGTCTGTGGAGGGAGAAAAACAAGCGTTAGTGTTTCAAATCCAGTGTGACCCTCCTCCACACCTGAAGTTCTCTCTCATTTTGTAACCACTTCAACTGTTTCTGGTGGATTGCAAGTTCCAAATCATTTATACTCACTAGATGGAATAAGTTCTTCCACAATTATTATAATCTGCATGCGTATACTATATATGTATGTCTCGCTGTGTATATCTAAGTCGGGAATGTGGTGCTGGAAAAGCACAGCAGGTCAGGCAGCATCCAAGGAGCAGGAGAATCGTCGCTTCATCAGGATCCTGTGATCTCCAGCATTTGCAGTGCTCACCTTTCTCCTGGTTGTGTATATCAAAGAACCAGAGGGTGAGATGAGGAGATACCATTTCTTACGAGGCAGCTTGTTGTGATTGGAGAATGTGATGCCTTGAATGGTGGTGGAAATCGATTCAGTCACAATTTTCCATTATTAACTGGTGAGTTAAATACTGGTAGGAAAGAGCATCGTGGGGCTGTAAGGAAAGGACAGCGGAATAGGAGTGGTTTAACAAGACCTAGTATACTTATTGAAATGAATGGCCTCCTGTGCTGTGCTAATCTGACTGAGTGCGAGATGTGCCCTGTCAACCCCATCATGCTTAAAGTTTAGAACTAAAAATGTATAATTAAAGCAAAAAGGATTTAGATTTTCTGATTTGGAGATGCCGGTGTTGGACTGGGGTGTACAAAGTTACAACTCACACAACACCAGGTTATAGTCCAACAGGTTTAATTGGAAGCATTAGCTTTCGGAGCATCGCCCCTTCATCAGGTAATAGTCCTTCATTACCTAATGAAGTAGCGTCGCTCCGAAAGCTAGTGTGCTTCCACTTAAACCTGTTGGACTATAACCAGGTGTTGTGATTTTTAAATCTTAGAATGACCATGTTAGTTTCATTTCTTTTATATGTAAATCACAACACTTTTTTTAAAAAAAAACTACATTCTCAGGTTAACTAACAATTGGTGTCAGCACAGATACGATGTTGAGATATTGAAGGTGTTAGCCCCCGGTGTTCCCTGTCTATACCATAATGTTTAGATTGATTCTAATCTAAAAAGTGAGTTCACAAAGTCTTACATGGATTCATGCAGTTTTTCAACAAAGTGCAATGTAATTCTGCAACTACAAATTCACCCCACAAACATTGTGTGTGTGTGTGTGTGTATGTATTTACAGTGGGGCGGAAGTTTGAGAGTATGTGAGTGAGTGTAAAGTGGTCTAAGTCTTTGAGAGGGTGTGTGTGTGTGTATGTCTGTGTCTGGGGTGGGGGGTTGAGTGTCAGAGAGAGAGAGTGGATATGTGTGTGTGAGTGTAAAGTGTCTAAGTCTGTGAGAGGGTGCATGTGTGAGTGTGTTTGTGTCTGTGTACAGGAGTACCTGTGTGTGCGCGTGTGACCACTATCATGGTCATTCTAACAGATGAGAGACTGAACAAACAATCAAGATATTTTGCAATGTATAATTTCAATTACATCACACGGTAAACTTTTGCTACAAATTCTGTGTCTTACAATTGTATCCTCCACAACCACCTGATGAAGGAGCGGCGCTCCGAAAGCTAGTGCTTCCAATTAAACCTGTTGGACTATAACCTGGTGTTGTGTGATTTGTGTTTTAGATTTTGGTATTTTGGAAGTATATTCCCAGTAATAATCACTGTTGGATTTTTTTTTGTTAGTTTCTCATTTTGCAATTGCCCTGCATTTCCCATTGAACTGAATCACCTTCATTCTTCTGAAAGGAGTAAACTCTTTTATTTTTGGGTGAAAACTTCAGAGGAGGAGGGTGGAGATCATCTTGGAGGAGCAATGCTTTGAGGGAAAAGACCATGGGCGGTCCTAAACAAAAAGCTTGTGAAATGATATGATTTCAACGTGTAATGTATTCCCCATTTAATTTGAACTGGGTGAGTCTGAGAGAATTCTGGTGTCAGGTCTGGCTGGATGGGGAGCACTGTGCCATCCATGAGTCAGAAGCTCGTAGGTTCAACCCCCACTGACACAGATGGGCTGAGGAGTGGCAGATGGAGTTTAATTTACATAAATGCAAGGTGTAAAAAAATGAGGTCTGCAGATGCTGGAGATCACAGCTGAAAATGTGTTGCTGGTTAAAGCACAGCAGGTTAGGCAGCATCTCAGGAATAGGGAATTTGACGTTTCGAGCATAAGCCCTTCATCAGGAATGAGAGAGAGAGTAGCCAAGCAGGCTAAGATAAAAGGTAGGGAGGAGGGACTTGGGGGAGGAGCGATGGAGGTGGGATAGGTGGAAGGAGGTCAAGGTGCAAGGTGCTACATTTTGGAAAAGCAAATCAGGGCAGGACTTGCACACTTGATGGTAAGGTCCTAGGGAGTGTTGCCGAACAAGACCTTGGAGCGCAAGTTTATAGTTCCTTGAAAATGGAGTCGCAGGTTGACAGGATATTGAAAACAACATTTGGTGTGCTTGCCTTTATTGGTCAGAGTATTAAGTATAGGAGTTGACAGGTTATGTTGACGTTTACAGGACATTGGTTTGGCCACTTTTGGAATATTGCATTCAATTCTGGTCTCCCAGCTATGGAAAGATGTTGTGCAACTTGAAAGGGTTCGGAAAAGATTTGCAAGGATGTTGTCAGGGTTGTAGGGTTTGAGATGTAAGGAGAGGCTGAATAGGCTGGGGCTGTTTTCCTGGGAGCGTCAGAGGCTGAGGAGTAACCTTTATAGAGGTTTATAAAATCATGAGGGGCATGGATAGAGTAAATAGACAAGGTCATTCCCCTGAGGTGTGGGGGTAATCCAAAAGTAGAGGTCATGCGTTTAAGGTGAGAGGGGAAAAAGTTTAAAAGACACCCAAAATGCAACTTTTTCAACAGTGGTGCACATCTGGAGTAAGCTACCAGAGGCTTGTACAATTACAGCAATTTAGATTAGATTACAGCCCCTTTGGCCCCAACAAGTCCACACCAACCCTCCGAAGAGTAATCCACCCATTCTCCTACCCTATATTTACTCCTGACTAATGCACCTAAACACCATGGGCAATTTAGCATGGCCAATTCGCCTGACCTGGACTGTGGGAGGAAACCAGAGCACCCGGAGGAAACCCACGCAGACATGGGGAGAATGTGCAAACTCCATACAGACAGTTGCCCGAGGCAGGAATTGAACTCTGGTCCCTGGCGCTGTGAGGTAGCAGTGCTAACGACTGAGCCACTAAGTTAAAAGGCATCTGGATGGGTATATGAATAGGAAGGAAGGGTTTAGAGGGGTATGGGCCAATTGCTGGCAAATGGGACTAGATTAGATTAGGATATCTGGTCGGCATGGATGAGTTGGACCGAAGGCTCTGTTTCTGTGCTGTACATCGATATGACCGACACTCCATCACAGGACTGAGGGGGTGCTGCAATGTCAGGTGTTAACTGGATAAAATGTTAAACCAAGACTATTTCTGCTGTCTCAGGTGGTTACTCAATATTCTGAAGCAGTGCTTTGAGGGAGAGAAGGGAAATTATCGCTGATATTTATCCCTCAATCAGTATCTATTTCTTTCAGAGAAATGGATGATTTGATCATTATCTCACTGATGTTTTGTGTGTGTGGCTATCATGTTTCCTAAATTACAATAATGAATACCCTTTTGTTTTTGGCACTGCTGTAAAGTGCTTGGAGTTCTCAAAGCAGCTTTACAAATACAAGTCCTTCAGTTTTCATTGCATCTGGTTGTGAAGTAACTGGTGACAAATCTCATATTGCACAAGTGTGTGCTGTGTGTAGCTGCCAACACCTTCAAAAACAAAATAGTCAAATCATCACCTAGTTTTGACAAATCATCGAGGAAATGATTTCAACTGCAGTCGGACTCTTGTGCATTCAACCTGTTTCTCACGCTCTGTCTCTCCCACATGCTCTCCCTCTATGTGTGTGTCTCTCTCTTTCTCTCTCCCTCTCCCTCTGTGTGTGTGTGTGTGTGTGTGTGTGTGTCTCTCTCTCTCTCTTCCCCCCGTCTCTCTCTCTCTCTCTTCCCCCCCGTCTCTCTCTCTCTCTCTTCCCCCCCGTCTCTCTCTCTCTCTCTTCCCCCCCGTCTCTCTCTCTCTCTCTTCCCCCCCGTCTCTCTCTCTCTCTCTCTCTCTCTTCCCCCGTCTCTCTCTCTCTCTCTCTTCCCCCGTCTCTCTCTCTCTCTCTCTCTTCCCCCGTCTCTCTCGCTCTCTCTCTTCCCCCGTCTCTCTCGCTCTCTCTCTCTCTCTTCCCCCGTCTCTCTCTCTTCCCCCGTCTCTCTCTCTCGCTCTCTCTCTTCCCCCGTCTCTCTCTCGCTGTCTCTCTTCCCCCGTCTCTCTCTCTCTTCCCCCGTCTCTCTCTCTCTCTCTCTTTCCCCCCCCGTCTCTCTCTTTCTTCCCCCCCCCCCGTCTCTCTCTCTCTCTCTCCCCCCACCCCCCCCGTGTCGCGGTCTCTCGCTCGCTCGCTCTCTCTCTCTCTCTCTCTCATTTCACCAGTTTCATCATCCTGATCTTTCAACCTCCAATTAGTCCAAATGGTTTACTGTTAAAGCTTTTTGTAGTGTCGCCACTGCCAGATAGTGGGGAAATATGGGAACCAATTTGTCCATAGCAGATTTTGCAAGAGCAGCAATATGATAACACAATCTGTCTTTTTAAAATTTATTCATGTGCTGAGGGCCTCACTGACTAGGGCAGGATTTATTGCCCATCCCTAATTGCTTAGAGGTCAGTTAAGAGTCAACCACATTGCTGTGGGTCTGGAGTCACGTGTCGACCAGACTGGGTAAGGATGGCAGTTTCCTTCTCTAAAGGGCATTAGTGAACCAGATGGATTTTTCCGACAGTCGACAGTGGGCTCATGGTTATTGTGAGACTCTTAATTCTAGATATTTTATTGAATTCAAATTCCACCATCTGCCGTGGCAGGATTTGATCTCTGATCCCTGGACTGTTATCTGCTCTTTGGATTAACAATCCGTAGAACATAGAATAGAATAGTACAGCACAGTACAGGCCCTTCAGCCCTCGATGTTGTGCCAACCTTTTATCCTACTCTAAGATCAGACAAGCCTAGTACAATTAAGGGTACATATCATTCATGTGCCTATCCAAGAGTCGCTTAAATGTCCCGAATGTATCTGACTCAGTCTAATGATAATGCCATTAGGTCATGGCCTCTCCTCTAACAATGTTGGTTGAGGGGGTGAACTTTGGCTTGAACAGTGGGCACCTTTGAGTAGTATGTGGTTGGATAAAACCTTGAGTGAATGTTTCACCTCAGGCCCACCCCTGCAATGCTGCAGCACTTCCTGTGTCACACACTGGAATGTCAGTATAGCTGATATGCTCTGGTCCGTGTGAATCTATGTAACCACTACATGTCTGAGCAGAATGCAGGGCTGTGTTCAAATCGTAGATGGGTGGCTGGGGGGAGGTTCTGATTTTACTCTTCTTGTCTAGCTTTGCCTCAGGCTTCTTGTGACACAGAAGAATTTCTGTAGGTTTGGGAATGTGGACACTAATTGATTTGTCAAGGAGCAGTCTAGAATTAGCTTCGCATTCATTTACTCCGGTAGGAGAGAGACATTGTACCGTGAGCTATGTACAAGATTGAAATGTATTCTCAGCCTGAGCTGTTAGTTTGGTTTCCTTTCTTTCTCATCATTTTGAAGAGACTGTGTTTTGTTTCGTTTTGCCATTTAACCAGAGAGTCACCCTGTTTCTGTGAGTGTGCCCAAATGCTTCACGGTGATACAATATTGGATGACTGAAATGATTGCCTGGCGTTATATGACCTGAAGTTTTAAGCCGATTCACTCCAGCTTGGAAATGTCCAATCTTATCCCTGCAAATACACACTGTGTTTCCTTGTTTCCACCTGACTCTAATCTTGTTGCCAAAAAACCTGTGGTGCCAGGTTTTGCAATGAGCCAGCCACAGTTGGCTGCTTCTCCAGATCATGTGTGTACTGCAACAGTGAGGTTGCAGGATTTTCCTGTACCTAGGGTAAGGGCAGCTTTGCCAAGACTGGTATTAACTGTCCGCTCTCTGTTCCCCTGTAGAGGACTGTACTGGGCTCCTATATGTGTAAATGCTTTGAAATGGCACCCTGTGGTTTTGACCAGTGTATAATGAAGGGACTGAAGTGTTGCACGTCCGTGGGATGTATGTGACTTGGTTTTTGATGCCTCTGAGATAATTGTATTTCTGAATTATTTGGCTTGTGACCATTATTTCCTGTGGGGAGTGGGAGTTTAACTTAATGCGACAATAGTAATGTTTTTTTTTGTTACATAAACTGTTTGTGATATTGTGGTATTGATGAATCCAACAAGATGTTTATTCCATCTAATGATTCCATTCAAACATTACATTTCTCAGGTACTTGAATATTTGGGATAATAATAAGCTAATAGAATACAACAGGTGAGCATGCTTCTGGTACAGTATCTTGGCTCAAATGTTCAGAGATAAAATGGAGCCTAAAACTTCCATATCCTCTGGACGCATGCAGTGATGATATCATGAGTATGTCTATTAACTGTACACTGACATGCCAATGGTGAGGAGAAAGTGAGGTCTGCAGATGCTGGAGATCAGAGCTGAAAATGTGTTGCTGGAAAAGCACAGCAGGTCAGGCAGCATCCAAGAAACAGGAGATTCGATGTTTCGGGCATAAGCCTGAAGAAGCGCTTATGACCGAAACGTCGAATCCCCTGTTCCTTGGATGCTGCCTGACCTGCTGTGCTTTTCCAACAACACGTTTTCATGCCAATGGTGAGACATAACGCAACAATAGGTATGTAATGCTATCTCCTTTGAATTTTGTAAAGGGCTGGCTCAGGCTCAGGTGTGTGTTAAATATTTGCAGTAGGGGGATGTGGGGCGATGGAATCTGTGTCCTGAGAATGTGGACAGTTGCCTTCCCAGACGAAGTAATCGACTAAAACCGAGTTGTTGCGTCTACATCTTTGCTATCTCTTTGAAAAGGCCTAAAGAATTTTCAACCTGAAATCCTCTTGCTGCCTCAGTTGTAGTCTAATATTGGACTAACAAGCCGGAAACAGAGTTCAACTGTACAGTTCTGACATTGAATTCAGCAAATCTTCATGATTTGAAAGTTAGCTTCAGAAATCATCACAGAAGTAGCCCAATAAAGCATTAGGATGTAAACAAAACCCCAAATGATGATGTTTAGGGAATAGAACCCTACCCAGTCTGGGCAGATATTCTTATTTTAATATCTTATTCTTTCATGGATTGATGACCCTCAGTAATTGTTCTTCAGCTAAGTCGCTGGCTGGAGTATGTTAGAGGGCAGCTGCTGTGGTGAGATTTGAACTTATCCCACACCCCAAGACCATTAGCTGCATCTGTGGATTAACTAATTCGTTCATGTTACCGTTGCACCACCATCTCCCCAAAGGATGTGACGCCAGCCTACACTGAATAACTGAATCCAAACTCTTTCTGAAGGCACCCATTAATCCATACAGTTGCATTGACAGTGCGACAGTACAACACTCCCATTCTTGAGACTGTGAATGTGGCCTTACCAACATTGCCTCTATCATGATCATGAAGAAATTAAAAGTATGCCAAAGGTATATTTTGGTTAAAAGGGTCATGAAAGTGGGTGAAATTATAACTTTCAGACAGTAACTAAAAATAAATCATTTGCAAGTCCACTGGGGAAAGACTTGCCAGAGTGGAATTAACCAGATGGCTCAGTCAAAGAGCTGACAGGCACAGACATGATGGGCACAATGGCCTCCATCTATGCTTTATCGTTCTATTCAAATTGGCTATACTGTTAATGAAATCTCGGAGCTGAGAAATCAGTCTGGCTGTAAATTACTTGCCCAGTGAACCGAGAATTAACTTGTACGCTATAAAAACTGCGTTGTGGGACAGTGCTTGTAGCGTTTACTAAATTTTTTCTTAAGTGGTGCGATTCTGGGATGAAACAACGATGTTGCTACAAAGCAGAGAATCGAGAGCTTGCGTTGTGCCCCTGCTGTGAGAACACTGAGGAATATAAAGTCTCGAGAAGCGAACACTGATCTATTATCTGTCATGGGGATAAACAGTCCTCATTACATTAAACTCACTTCATTAGATTTAAGGAAACCTAATTAGGTTCCTCATAAGTCTGGTGCAATATTTAGTCTACAACACCTTGCGTTGATTCCAAATGACTTTCTGTGCTGCACCGTTGCTAGGCATACATTTAACCTGCCTGCCGTGACTTTTCCTGATGTAAAAATCCACCTTCCTCAACCAAGATAATCAGAGGGTCAGATAGGGTGGACAGTGAGAACCTTTTTACTTCTGTTGGTGATGGCTAGCACAAGAGGATATGGCTTTAAATTGAGGGGTGGTAGATATAGGACAGATGTCAGAATTAAGTCTTTACTCAGAGTAATCAGGATATGAAATGTCCTGCCTGCCACAGTAGTAGACTTGCCAACTTTAAGGGCATTTCAATGGTCATTAGATAAACATATGGACGAGAATGGAATAGTGTAGGTTAGATGGGTTTCAGATTGGTTTCACCGGTCGACGCAACATCGCGGGCTGAAGGGCCTGTAATGTCGTGTAATGTTCTATGTTCTACATTTCATGCAAGGTGCCAGGGACAAACAGTTTGATTTGGTCAGACATTACATTGGCAATCTGCAGTGATTGGTCAGCCCGGTGTAGGGTGTTTTCAGATTGAAGGCTGGAACGGAGATCCTTTTCATTAACGGCTTTGTCAGGTTCGGAATGTTCCTTCAATTTTGGCGCAGATTGAATTCAGCCTCTAGAATCTGATCAGATTTAAATGATAAGACATAGGAGCGGAAATTAGGCCATTCAGCCTATCGAGTCTGCTCTGCCATTCAATCGTGGCTGATAAGTTTCTCAACCCCTTCTCCCACTTTCACCCTGTGACCCTTGATCCCCTTGATACTCAAGAACCTATCTATCTCTGTCTTAAATATACTCAATGACCTGGCCTCCACAGCCTTCTGCAACAGTGAATTCCATAGATTCACCACTCTCTGGCTGAAGAAGTTTCTCCTTATGTTCATTCCAAAAGGCCTTTCTTTACTTGAAGACTCTGCCCTGGGGTCCTAGTCTCTCCTAGTAAAAAGTGAGGTCTGCAGATGCTGGAGATCAGAGCTGAAAATGTGTTGCTGGTTAAAGCACAGCAGGTTAGGCAGCATCCAAGGAACAGGAAATTCGATGTTTCGGGCCAGAGCCCTTCATCAGGAATGAATGATGAAGGGCTCTGGCCCGAAACGTCGAATTTCCTGTTCCTTGGATGCTGCCTAACCTGCTGTGCTTTAACCAGCAACACATTTTCAGTCCTAGTCTCTCCTACCAATGGAAACATCTTTGCAACATGGACTCTGTTCAGGGTTGTACTGGGAACAGCATTCTAGTTGTAAGACTGTGCAACTCAGGACAAAATGGAAGCACAAGCAGAAGTTTCTTTCCAGTTGACTGCATGTGGATCACGCGAGGAAGCAATCTGATTCAGTGCATGAGGAGGGTGAAGGATGAATGGAGGAAATTTGTAGAGCGACAGATGTCGGCCATTTTGAGTGTGTTAAGATGCAAGTCTTTTTCTGTCTGTTATTTCTCCTAAGTCAATCCAACCAGTGCCATGCTGTTGGAAATTATGATGCAGATGAAAATTATAATTAATTTGACTCCACCTGAAAGTGCATGGTGTCTTAGGAGAGGTAAGAAATTTGATCAGTTGGAGCAAATGAAGAGCCTTCAAATTTGAGTCTCATTGAATAGAGAGATGTTGCCCAAAACCTTTCATCTCGATATCAACAGGATAAATGCAATGCCTCGACCAATCTGAGTCAACTTGCCAACCCACCAGCGCCCTTTTCTCCTGTGGTAGAAATTGTGATCTTTTATAATTTGGCATTCCTGCAAGATTCAAGTTCTGTAGAACCAAGAGACTAAAATCCCCTTTAGCACCCTGAGGTGATCACAACTAGTTTAGGAAACCACATCGGGGAACAATCTAGACACCACATAGAAAACTGGCAAAAATGCATTGATTATTTGAATTAAGAGTCTAATGATGATCATGAATCTTTTGTCAATTGTTGGAAAAACCAATTTGGTTCACTAATGTCCTTTGGGGAAGGCAACTGCCATCCTTACCCGGTCTGGCCTACATGTGACTCCAGACCCACAGCAATGTGGTTGACTCTTAACCGTCCTTTGGCCAGGCCAGCATTTATTGTCCAGCAATACCCTCATTCTGGATTAGTGATGCTGGAAGAGCACAGCAGTTCAGGCAGCATCCAACGAGCAGCGAAATCGACGTTTCGGGCAAAAGCCCTTCATCAGGAATAAAGGCAATGAGCTTGAAGGGTGGAGAGATAACGTAGAGGAGGGTCCGGACTTGTCCTACCTGCCTATCTCCTTTTCCACCTATCCACACCACCCTCTCCTCCCTGACCTATCGCCTTCACCCCCTCCCCACTCACCCATTGTACCCTATGCTACTTTCTCCCCACCCCCACCCTCCTCTAGCTTATCTCTCCACACTTCAGGCTCTCTGCCTTTATTCCTGATGAAGGGCTTTTGCCCGAAACGTCGATTTCGCTGCACTTTGGATGCTGCCTGAACTGCTGTGCTCTTCCAGCACCACTAATCCAGAATCTGGTTTCCAGCATCTGCAGTCATTGTTTTTACCACAGCGATGCCCTCACCCTGTGAATGAATAAATAAAATCTCCGTTGTAAAAGGGAGACCCAAAATTTAAAATGAGTTGTCAGGAGCTTTTTATTCTCTATATTTATTGGATTCAAATTTCACCATCTGCAATGCAACCTTTGAACCCATGTTCTCACAATATTAACCTCACCTTCTAGATTGCTGGTCCAGTGACAATACCACCACGTCACCACCTCCCCTACTCCTGTTTTGAGAGTTCTCAAAATGGTGCCATATGAATGACGTGCTTTATATTTTTTGTGCCAAACGGTGTGATTATTACTTGAAGCCTTATTGAATCATCATGTTGTTTTGCTATCTGATGTTCCCGTTCCCATTATTCCACCTGACGTGGGAGTACTTGATGCA
Organism: Hemiscyllium ocellatum; assembly: GCF_020745735.1. NCBI lineage: Eukaryota > Metazoa > Chordata > Chondrichthyes > Orectolobiformes > Hemiscylliidae > Hemiscyllium > Hemiscyllium ocellatum. Next base: position 26,855,093 of record NC_083443.1, read on the forward strand.
AGCAACTGGTGCCTGAGGCAGGAGCTTTCTTTTCTCATTGTCTCACCTTTAATGAGCATTAAAAACACAAAGCTGAAAGCAAATGATTGAAACGGAAGAGCACAAAGTATTGTTTGTATAAAAACTTGTGCTAAATCGTTTGAGACAGCAAGAACTCACGTCTTAGACCATTACCATTGGGCAGAGTGCGCTGAAGTTTTAATCCCATTAGACTGGGCTAGATTCCAGTACGGATCCCAGACTTATGTCCGTGTTGAAGCGAGCCAAGAAATGTGTTTTTTGGAGAATTTGAGGAATACTTGCTAGTTCAATCTATTTGACCATTCATAGGAAAGATGGTTTAATGAATTGTCCTTGATCTTTTTAACCTCTCTTATGAGAAGATGCTGCTAAAGTATAGTAGAAGCTAAAGCTTCATAACAGCAAGTGAGCCTGATGTGAACATAGGAAGGGCTTCATGGATATCCTCAAGTCCTTGAGAGGTGGCACAGTGACTCAGTGGTTAGTACTGCAGCCTCACAGCACCAGGGTCCCAGGTTCGATTCCAGCCTCGGGTGATTGTCTGTGTGGAATTTGCACATTCTCCTCGTGTCTGCGTGGATTTCCTCCGGGTGCTCCAGTTTCCTCCCACAGTCCAAAGATTTAGAGTACAGGTGAATTGGCCACACTAAATTGTCCATAGTTGCTAGGTGCATTAGTCAGAGGGAAATGGGTCTGGGTGGGTTACTCTTCGGAGGGTCGGTGTGGACTGGTTGGGCCGAAGGGCACTGTTTACGCACTGTAGGGAATCTAATCTAATCTCCTCACTGGCAAAGTGCAGAATTCCCACTGGGAATCACTGGCCCAAGACACTCCAAATTAGGGGAGAAGCATCCTGGAAGGCGTCGAGCACCTCGAGACTTGCCGTTGTGAAAAAATGGAAGCGAGGGGAAAACAGGGGAAGGAGCGTGCTGCCATACCAATGCCCCACCCAGCCCTTTCCCACAACCACCTTCAATCCCAAGTGTAAAAGAGCCTGCGGTAGCCCCATTGGTCTGTGTAGCCACCTACAGACCCAACCTGAGAGTGGGAGAGAGAGAGTCATCCTCATCAGCGAGGGAGCGCTGATAAATGAAATAGGAAGTTTAAACCCAAAGATGTCAGTTCAGAACCTAAGTAATTGAAGTTGTTGGAAGGAACACATTTAATGATCATTTGCATTAAAACTTCCAATCTGCTTCCCATTTGCACGCTCCATTCTGGCCTAGAACTATCAATAGACAATAGAGGATGTAACTCTGAAGATGGACGAGGGAGATCCAGTAGATGTAGTGTACCTGGACTTTCAGAAAGCTTTTGATAAAGTCCCACATAGGAGGTTAGTGAGCAAAATTAGGGCGCATGATATTGAGGGCAAAGTACTAACTTGGATTGAAAGTTGGTTGGCTGATAGGAAACAGAGTAGTGGTAAACGGCTCCATTTCTGAATGGCAGGCAGTGACCAATGGGGTACCGCAGGGATCAGTGCTGGGACCGCAGCTTTTTACAATATATGTTAATGATATAGAAGATGGTATCAGCGATAACATTAGCAAATTTGCTGATGATACTAAGCTGGGTGGCAGGGTGAAATGTGAGGAGGATGTTAGGAGATTACAGGGTGACCTGGACAGGTTAGGTGAGTGGTCAGATGAATGGCAGATGCAATTTAATGTGAATCAATGCATGGTTATCCACTTTGGTGGCACGAACAGGAAGGCAGATTACTTCCTAAATGGAATCAATTTAGGTAAAGGTGCGGTATAAAGAGATCTGGGTGTTCTTGTACACCAGTCAATGAAAGTAAGCATATAGGTACAGCAGGTAGTGAAGAAGGCTAATAGCATGCTGGCCTTCATAACAAGAGGGATTGAGTATAGAAGCAAAGAGGTTCTTCTGCCGCTGTACAGGGCCCTGGTGAGACCACACCTGGAGTACTGTGTGCAGTTCTGGTCTCCAGATTTGAGGAAAGACATTCTGGCTATTGAGGGAGTGCAGCGTAGGTTCACGAAGTCTATTCCTGGAATGGCAGGACTACCTTACGCTGAAAGACTGGAGCGACTGGGCTCGTATACCCTTCAGTTTAGAAGACTGAGAGGGTATCTGATTGAGACATATAAGATTATTAAAGAATTGGACACTCTGGAGGTAGGAAACATGTTTCCACTGATGGGTGAGTGCCGAACCAGGGGACACAGCTTAAAAATAAGGGGTAGGCCATTTAGGACAGAGATGAGGAGAAACTTCTTCACGCAGAGAGTGGTGGGTGTGTGGAATGCTCTGCCCCAGAGGGCAGTGGAGGCCCAGTCTCTGGATTCATTTAAGAAAGAGTTGGATAGAGCTCTCAAGGATAGTGGAATCAAGGGTTATGGAGATAAGACAGGAACAGGATACTGATTAAGGATGATCAGCCATGATCCTATTGAATGGCGGTGCAGGCTCGAAGGGCAGAATGGCCTACTCCTGCATTTATTGTCTAACCACTCGTGGTGGCAACTTTCATATTCTGAAGTTTCCATTTTCCTACTTGCTGTCTCAACATTTCTCGAGGAATTCTTGATTTAGATTAGTGATGGTTCTCTATTGGGGATTCCAACTTTTGACTCCTTCAGAAGTGTAACCCACATCCTACCAAACCTTGTCATAAACTTAATGACAACTACTTGGTCGCCTCGAGAAACAAGCCTTTTCCTGTTTAGCCTTTTTTGGTCAGTGGTATCTCTCAGTTTGTGAACCATCCTTGCATGTCTGCTTTGTACCATTTGCAATGTGAAGACCAGACTCTGTTAACACATGCAAGTTGTGTCAAACATCTAAATCCCTTAGTTAGATTAGAATCAGTCTGAACATGGGGGCACCTCACACCTTCAATGCATTGTCTGGGCCAACATTGCACCTATTGTTACAGTTCACTTGAGAATGTGACTTTTAAAAAGTTTTGCGATTATACAAATGAAAGAACTGAAACCAACATGGTCATTCTGAAAGATGAGAGACTTGACAAACAATCCAGGTCTTTTTCAAGATATAATTTCAGTTGCATCACACTGTAAACTTTTGCTATAAATTCTTATACGTAACGATCTTATATTCCACAACCACCTGGTGACGGAGCAGTGCTTCCAAATCAATCTGTTGGGCTATAACCTGGTGTTGTATGATTTTTATCCAGTTTTTTAATGTTTTGTTTTTATGTGAAGTTGTCCAGTATGGCAGGAAGAATAAAAAGGAAGAATATTGTTTAAACTGTGATTTATCAGGCCATGGGCCAAATGCTGGGAAATGGGATTAGAATAGTTAGTGGGGTGTTTTTGATCAAGGAGGGTATGGTGGATCAAAGGGTCTTTTTCTGTGTTGTTGATCTCTATGACTCTAGGGTGACGGCAGGGACGGGTTGGATCGAAGGGTCTATTTCCATGTTGTGTGACTCTGACTGTTCAATTCAGTGGTGCAGCTGGATCTAGGATTTACTAATGTTAGTATGCAGATACAGCAAGAAAGAAGAGGCTGACTGAATGCTATCCTTTATTACAGAGAGGAATGGGCATTAAAAATGGAGAGGTTTGTGCTTTATTTGTACAGGAAGTGTCAGTAGCTGATTTTTAAGGCCAAAGAGGATTGATTCTTGTGAGATGGGGAATTGTCAGGGTTAGAAGGGAATGTGCATTATGGAACACATGCAGATCAGCCGTGATCTAATTGAATGGCAGACATTGAGAGGTATGGGTACCGCAGATTAATTTGTAGTGCTTGTTGATTTTGTGGAGGGGGGATGCAATGTGTCAGGTATGTGTCTATAGAGTTGCTTAATATGAGCTGGTGGTACAGCTTTAAAATACCTTTTAACCAAAGTGCTCTTGGTATCCCTTTTCGAATAGATTGCAGTCTAATTGATTGAAGGAGTAATATTGTAGAGTGCATTATTTTCTCTGGAGCTGAAGAGTTCTGATATACCCCTTTAATGGAGCTTTTATTCTAACTGTTCCATAAGGAATACAACTCACCGGAACTGATGTTCATTAATTCCAGGATTTGTCTGCTTTAGAATATTATAAATCTCTCTTCATTTGGACTGGGTGACTTTGCATATTCCAAGCTACTTCTGCTTTTAATTGTTTGCTTGTAAATAATGCCTCCCAGGAATAATTGTTGCAATCTCTTTTTCGTTAGTTCAATAACCTGATGTCTTTTTACTTTATGATAAGTGATTCCGCATGTGGGATACAATACATCAGGGTGCATTACATTGATTTGCTTTTACGATTGGATTCTCAAACTTGGAGACAGGCAGGAAAGGAATTGTTTCATCTCAGCTTTAGAATCTTTTTTTCTTTTTATTCATTCAGGGAGTGAGGGCACCACTGGCTAGGCAGCATTTATTACCCATCCTTAATTGCCCGAGAGTCAACCACATTACTCTGTGTCTGTGTCTGGAGTGACATACAGGCCAGACCAAGTAAGAATGGCTGTTTCCTGCTCTAAAGGACATTAGTGAACCAGATGGGTTTTTCCAACAATGGATTCATGGTCATTAGACTTGTAAGTTGAGATTTCTTATTTAAATTAAAATTAAAATCTAAATTAAAATTCCACAATCTGCAGAGGCAGGATTTGAACAATTTCTGGGTCTCGGCCTTAATAGTCCAATGATAATAGCAATAGGCCGTCACCTCCCCTCTTTATTCTCTCTCTTTATTCGCCAAACAATCCTTTATTAATAATCATTTGTGTAACTTTGTTAGGCAATTATCTCCTTTTTGGGGAAAGTCAATAGAAATAAAATTCTCAATGACTTTTGTGCCTTCTATATGTTAACAGGTCATTTTTCATCCATTGCCCTTGCAGTTTATGTCTTGCCTGTTAATTAATTCAAAATTAAAGTAGTGCTGGAAAAGCACAGCAGGTTCAGGCAGCATCCAAGGAGCAGGAAAATCGATGTTTCGGGCAAAAGCCCTTCATCAGGAATGATTTGGAGATGCTGGTGTTGGACTGGGGTGTACAAAGTTAAAAATCACACAACACCAGGTTATAGTCCAACAGGTTTAATTGGAAGCACTAGCTTTCGGAGCGACGCTCCTTCACCTGATGAAGGAGCATCGCTCCGAAAGCTAGTGTGCTTCCAATTAAACCTGTTGGACTATAACCTGGTATTGTGTGATTTTTAACTTCATCAGAAATGTTAGTCAAGTCATACTGTTGAGATTGTCTATGAAAAGATTTCCTATCTTTTTTTATTACACTGTTTATTGGTCACATTTTAATACTCAAAAATTCTGTAGATTAGTTCTTTTGAGTTTCTTATGAATTCTAATGGAAGAATCTGTATTTGGGTCTCATTTGAAATTCCTTCTCCTTTTAATATATGCAATTTCCACCTTGAAACTTCTTGAGTTCTGAAAGGTCTGTAACCCTATGTTTATTAACATTGTCCCTTCTACTGGTTGAAGTGACAATTCAATATTTTCCTCTTAGAAGTTGCTATAATGCAGAGATATTCCTAAATGGGCCCTCAATGTTCAGCGCTCGCGCACACACTTGCTATCTTTTGCACGCACTCACTCTCTGATTTGTGAAGGATTGGTTTATTGAAATGATATTCTGTGGGGGGTTTGAGCCAATGGATTAGCGACTCTGAATTCTGTTGTTGCCATTGAGTCTGTAAGCAGCCGATTGGTGGGAAGGGAAGGGGAGCAAATGAGTGTGATCTTAGCTTTGCCCATCCTCCAGGTGAGTTCTTGGCAGCCAGCAGATTGGAGAGAGTCTGCTGTTTGGACCCTCCTTCCAAACACTCCACTGAGACAGAGACTCACCAGTGCAGCTCAAAGCAGATCAAACGAAGGCCTGTTCTATCTTCAACTTTTTCTGTTTCACACTAGCTATCTGTCACTGGAAGAGGGAACTGGACTTGGTCACTCCACTATTAAAATCATGATAGAGGATAGAGTGAATAGTTAACATCTTTTCCTTGGGTAGTGGAGCCCAAAACTAGAGGGCAAACATTTAAAGTGAGAGGAGGAAAAACTTAAAAAGAAACTAAATGGCAACTTGTTCGCAGAGGGTGGTACGTGTATGGAATGAGCTGCCGGAGAAGGTGGTGGAGGCTGGTACAATTACAGCATTTAAAAGGCATTTGGATGGGTATATGAATAGGAAGGGTTTAGGGCGATAGGGGCTAAAAGCTGGCAAATGGGACTGGATTAATTTAGGATATCTGGTCAGCATGAACGAGTTCGACCGAAGGGCCTGTTTTCATACTGTACATCTCCATGACTATGACACTGTGACCTGTTGTCTGTTGGGATAGGATTCACTGCATCAGATTTGATTTGTCCATGTGACACATTGTGCTAACTTGCCAATAGTTCACTTAAAATGCATGACTTTGTAAAGGTGAAATTGATTCACTGATGGGTTTGTGCCATTGTGTAGAAACTGCTGGAAAATTGCAACGGGCAGGTGTGTTACGCTGCATTCTGTTTAAGTGAGGAAATGTGTTTCAGTCTGAATCTTTAGCTCAGTGTTTTGACACCAGTAGCAATTATTACCACCGTTTATCTGAATGTGGGATCTTCCCATGCACAGGTCGGCTGCTGCATTCCCGAATTTGCTAAGCTTCAGACATACATTGTTGGCCATGAACGTGAAGGCACTATCGAAATGCAAACTTTTTTTTTAATTTTAATTTTGGGAAGCATCCAGTTATTCCGTTGTTAGCTGGCAGCTTCTGAACATGTGATGGCTTTTGCAAATGAAAACAGTTACTCGGGTTATAACATTTTTCTCCTCAAGTTAAGTGGAAAATCTCTTCTGTAGGTTTTGCAGCACCAGGAAACATCTGTTTTCCACATCTCTATTGGACTAGATTACTGTAGTGAAGCAAGGCCTTTGACAGCTGAAACATTTTGCGCTCGCTGCTCTCCTGTAGAATTGGCTCACTGTGATTGTCAGGGCAGGAGCGTTAATCGAGGTTCCTTTCTTTAGGGCTCAGGACTGTTTCAAAGCATGAGGAGTTACCAAATGGTGTTGAAGATTGTGAACCTCCCCACCCCTTCTGACCTCATGAGGGAGGGAAGGTCATTGAAGCCACGGAAAGATGTTTGAGCCGAGGACACTACCCTGACGAGCTCCTGCAGAGGTGTATAAGACCTGTGCTATTTGACTTTGCTAGGAGTGACTCCGACCAGTCATACCCATTTGACTCTGATTTTGTTGGGGTTCTCTGATAGTTTGTCAAATGACGTCTTGGTGTTGAGGTCAGTCGTACTCAGCTCAACCCTGGAATTCCGCTTTTCCTGTCATGTTTGAATGAAGGTTGTAATGAGGTCAGCAGCTGAGTGGCCCTAATGGAACCTATCCTGCGTTTTAGTGAGCAGAAGTAGCTGTCGATGACCACCACCACGCGCTTACTTTATTGAAGAGCGGGAATGGAATGATGGGATGATAGTTAGCTTGAGTAGACTTCTGCTTTTTGTGGTCAGGGCGTGCCTGCACAATTTAACACATTGTCAGGTGGATGCTGGTATTGTAGCCGTACTGGGGCAGCTTGACTAAGGGGAAGCTACTTTTGACTTGCCAGTCTTCACTGCTATTGCTGAGGGGAATGTTGACCGAGCCCATGGCCTTGGCTGAAAACATTGGATATTGCCATTTATTGATGTCATGTGGAGTGAATCATATTGGCTGGATACTGGCATCTGTAATGCTGCGCACCTTTTGGAGTAAGCCAAGATGGATTGTTCACTTGGCACTTCCAGTTGAGGACTGCTGTAAATACTTTGTCTTTTGCACTGATATGCTGGACCATACCCCCCCCTCCCCATTGTTGAAAACGGGGCTATTTGTGGATCCTTCTCCTCTAGGTAATTATCCTGTGCCATTTATATCTGGATAAGGGAGGTCTGCAGAACTCCAATCTGATCCAAAGACAGAAATTGCTGGAAAAGCTCATCAGGTCAGGCAGCAACTGTGGAGAGGAATCGAAGTGAACGTTTTGGGTCCAGTGATCATCCCTCAGAATTGGTTCAATCTGATCCATTGGTTGTATGGTTACTTAGCTCGGAGTATTGCTGCTTCCGCTAGCTGTCATTTGTGTAATTTTGTAGCTTCACCATGTTGGCACATCCTTTGTTTTAATTATGGCTGGCGCTGTCCCTGGCAGGCCCTCTTACACTCTTCACTGAACTAGGGTCGATTTCCCCGGGGCTTGATGGGGTCATGCCCGAAACGTCGATTCTCCTGCTCTTTGGATGCTGCCTGACCTGCTGCGCTTTTCCAGTAACACATTTTCAGCTCTGATCTCCAGCATCTGCAGTCCTCACTTTCTCCTGAAGGAGTTTGGAGGTCATGTTGTGACTATGCAGGACATTGGTTAGGCCACTTTTGGAACACTGCATTCAATTCTGGTCTCCCGGCCTGAGGAAGGTAGTTGTGAAATTTGAAAGGGCTCAGAAAAGATTTACCAGGACATTGTCAGGTTGGAGGGTTTGGGATATAAGGAGAAGCTGAATAGATTGGGCTGTTTTCCCTGGAGCATCTGAGCCCGAGAGGTGACCTTTATAGAGGTTTATAAAATCATGGGAGACATGGATAGGGTGAATAGACAAGGTCTTTTCCCTGGGATGGGGCAGTCTAGAACAAGAGGGCATAGATTTAGGGTGAGAGGGGAAAGATGAAAAAGAGACCTGAGGGGCAACGTTTTCACACAAAGGATGGTGTGTGTATGGAATGAGCTGCCAGAGGAAGTGGTGGAAGCTGGTACATTTACAACATTTAAAAGCCATCAGGGTGGGAATGTAAATAGGAAGGGTTTAAAGGATATGGGCCAAGTGCTGGTGGATAGGACTTGATTAGGTTAGAATATCTGGTCAGCATGGACAAATTGGACTGAAGGGTCTATTTCCTTGCTGTACATGTCTAAGAATGTAAATTGTAATCATGATGTGGAGGAGCCGGTGTTGGACTGGGGTGGACAACGTTAAAAACCGCACAACACCAGGTTAGAATCCAACAGGCTTTTTTGAAAGCACTAGCTTTTGGAGTGCTGCTCCTTCACCAGCAGTGCTCCGAAAGCTAGTGCTTCCAGATAAACCTGTTGGACTGTATCTGGTGTTGTGTGGTTTTTATCTTTTGTAAATGGTAAAGAAGGGGAATCACTTCGGTTTGAGATTGAGATTAAATACAATTCCAATGCAGATGGCCCATGGCAGCCTCCTGAATGCCCAGTATGGAGTTCCTAAACTGCTGTGAATCTAAGTACATAAAGATGATAACATGAAATTGAAATTCCACTGAACTGCAACCACCCACTCGTGACACTATGCAGTTCTAACAGTGCATTGAAGCAGTAGGAATCTTCATTCCAAGAACATGGCTCAAAGTTTATGCTATTGGCCATTAAATCTTTAATGTACTTTAAATTGTAATATTTCTCAGGCTGTTGACTTAAGTGCACACGTGACAGACAAAACCCTTATCGAGTCCTTGATCTTCTGTTTTACCTCCAGCAGCTTCAATAACTTTTGTTACACAAGGGACTTAAATCAATGGCATATTTTCCATTTTATTGATTATCTTTCTTGCACTGAAATGTATTACTGCACTCTGAGTCACTGTGTTCCTTGTGTTGCTGCAGTGTGGGATAGTTTGAGATGTTAGGGTTGAAATTGAGACAGCATTATCACATCGATGCTGGAGTGCTGGCAAAATAATCTTCTCTTGTCATGTGATGTCTCTGCCCACCCCTCAAAAAATTCTGGCCAATTGTATCCACTAGAGTCATGGAGTCATACAGCACAGGAACAAACCCTTCGGTCCAACCAGTCCATGCCTGCCATAATCTGAAACTAAACTAGTCCCACCTGCTTGCACTTGCCCCATATCCCTCCAACCATGTGTTATTCATGGACTCATCCAAATGTCTTTTAAATGTTGTAACTGTACCTGCACCCATCACTTTCTCTCTGCCAGTTCACTCCACACACAAACCACTCTTTTTGTATAAAAATTGCCCCTCATGTCTTTTTAAAATCTTTCTCCTCTCACCTTTCTCACTAGATGAGAACATCCTTTTTAAAAAAAAGCATTATTAGGAGACGACTGCACCCCCTCCACACCTTGACCTCGTTCCATCATTCCATATTGTTCTGATGTGACCCTAACTTTCCTGTCTGCCTCCGTAACCCTTAACTCACTCAGATTTGTCTTAACTTGGCTTTCAATGACAGTCTTATGGTTCACTGGGCGAGGGAATGCCCAAATACCAACGACCACCAGGAGAATAAATTTCTCCTCATCTTGCATTAGATTTCTGACAATCTGCCTTTGAAGTCTGTGTCTGCAGCCACTTAGGCCACAAAGCCTTGGAATGTCGTCATAAATCTCTCTGCTTCACCTCTTCGGAGGCAGGGTGGCACAGTGGCTCAGTGTTTAGCACAGCTACCTCACAGCGCCAGGGACCCAGGCTTGATTCCAGCCTCTGGTGACTGTGTTGAATTTGCACATTTTCCCCCGCATCTGCATGGGTATCCTCTGGATGCTCTAGTTTCCTCCCACAGACCAAAGATGTGCAGGTTAGGTGGATTGGCCAGGCTAAAGGGCCCATAGCGTTCAGAGATATGTAGGATGGGTGCATTAGTCAGGGGTAAATGTTGGATAATAGGGTAGGGAAATGGGTCTGGGTGGGTTACTCTTTGGAGGGTTGGTATGAACTTGTTGGGCCTAAAGGTCTATTTCCACACTGGAGGAATTCTATGAATCTTCCGTCTTCCTTCAAGCTGCATCAACTATTTAGACCAAGCGTGGCGAGCTCTCACATAAAATCCACATTTGCCTCCATAAAAGGCGCACCATAGATGCTAGTTCTTGCTGCCTGGGTACTTTGATTGAATACCATGGCATGTGCATGTATTGCATTATCTGTTTTTACTACAGTCTCCAGCATTGGACTTGGACACAAAACCTTCTGATTTGGAGGGAACCACTTGGTCACTACACTGTGGCCAATATATGGGCAAAGCAATGGCTATTGTGCCTATTAGCATCAGTCACCTGGTCATGGACGTCAAATATTTGCTGGAGGAGAAAATAATGACTTCAGTGCAACATCTCCACCAATCGCACATGTACTCAGCAAAGTTGATGTTCATAAAGATATATTGAGTAAGGAGTATCCTTCCTAGCTTTGGTGATGCGATAATAAAATGTTGAATTTCTACCGTTGGGTAGGAGATGTGTTCGTGTGTGTAACAGTTTAACCTTTGTTGGTGATGTGCTGATTCAGCAATCTGGGGTCCTGTCTTATCGAGTCAATTGTAGTGAAGTGATTATGGAACAACCTCGGTTATCCGAACATCAGTTATCCCAATTTCAGATTATCCGAACAAGATCTCCATGGTTCCATAAAACGTTATGTTATTCAAACAATTGGTTATCAGAATAAAATGCTCCCTACCCGTCTTGTTTGGATAATAGAGGTTGTTCTCTATCTTAGTTAGAAATGCACTTCATTAGCTCTGTATGCAGCCACATCAAAGCTGCCTTCCTCAAAGTTGAGAGTTCAGAGCAACACTACGTGACTTTCAGTCTTTGCTAAATTTTATTCCTGCTTTATACACTCCTGATTTGATCCCACCACACAAACTTTGGTGAATTGAATTGGATGCTATAACTTCTTAGATAACAGAATCCCTACAGTGAGGAAGCAGGCCATTCAGCCCATCAAGTCCAATCTCCTACTTAGAGTGCCTAACCTGCACATCTTTGGAGTGTGGGAGGAGACCAGACCACCTGGAGGAAACCCACACAGACACGGGGAGAATGTGCAAACTTCACACAGACAGTTGTCTGAGGCTGGAATTGAACCAGGAGCTGAGAGTCAGCAATGCTAACCGCTGAGCTACTGTGCTGCCCAACTTAATTGGCACAAATGTTTAACCCTTTAACTTCCATGTGTAAACATTCCTGGAATAGCTCACTGTTGCTGCAAATTTGATCTTGAAAAGGGAATGGCTCTTGTTGCTGTTGTGTTTCACTTTTAGCTAAATGTGTCATCGGGATTCTTAATGTACCTTTTTTTTTGAAAAGGTTTCATCTGAGCAAAAAAGACAAGTTGTTGACTTCCTACGCCGTGGTCATTAAATTTATGTTCAGATTGAAACAGTAAAAGACAGAGTTTGAATGTAAGGTTTCTTTTCTGTATAATCTCGTTACTCTGGGTGACAGTGTTTCTGATTTCAGTTGTGCTGAAGCAGTTCAGGTTATCAGCTTTATTCTTCATTTTGTCGACTTAATTTACTGCTATTAGTTGACAAAAATTTCATTTGGATGAAAAGATACTGATTGAAATCATTGATTTTGTTCTAGGTCTGCAGGCACACGCACTGGCCTCGGAATAATGTTGTGAAGTGACAGGTAAGGACTGTGTACCTCCTCAAATTGGACATGCTGTTCTCTTTGTTACAGTAAGACTCAGCAAGGCTTCAGCCTGTTTGTGTCCTGTGGTATTTACGCTGCCTATCATAACAAGACATTCCAAGCCTGTTGTGGCCCATTTTACTGTAGACAATGGATTGTGTTCTTTGTTTGGATTGGTTTGCTGGTCTGAAGTTGTTTGCTGGCTAGTGAGCAATATTCTGTGCTTTGTCCATCCCGAATTGGTTCCAGAAATTGTCCTGGGCAAGAAAGGTCCTGCCCACATCTGTAAGGAAAATCTTTTTTCCATCTCTTTCCCTCGCCCCCTTTTTTCCTCTTCATTCTCTTACCCTCTCTTTAAAACCAGGAACAATTTAAAATATTTTAGATGTAGTTTTATTGGCTACCTTTGTGTACCTGTTAGCGTTTTGTCCTTGTCTGCTGTAGGGTGTATCACCCAGAGAGGGAGAGAAGCATATGTTTAGTAGACTGATCCCTGCGGAAAAGGGATTTAGTGCACCGGGCCTGTATGCTTGAGGGTTTATGAGAATATGAGGCATTTGCATTGAAATGTAAAAGAGTTGATACTTGACATCGAGTAGGTGCTGGCAAAATGCTTTTATTCCTGATGAAGGGCTTTTGCCCGAAACGTCGATTTTCGCTGCTCGTTGGATGCTGCCTGAACTGCTGTGCTCTTCCAGCACCACTGATCCAGAATCTGGTTTCCAGCATCTGCAGTCATTGTTTTTACCAAAATGTTTTAAAAGGCTGGGAATCTAGACCTAGCCATTATCTTGCAGTTAGGAGACAATTGTTTGGGACTGAGATGAGCAGATATTAATTTACTTCAGGGATTGTGAATCTTTGGAATGTTCTGCAGCAGCTATTGAACATATTTGAGACTGAGATTAGTCGATTTTTTTGGCGCGGAGGGATATGGGGATCAGTCTGCAAGTTGAAGATTTGCTGATATCTCTTTGAATGACGGAACAGGCTGAATGGCCTCCTTTTCATACCTGCATTCCTGAATATTCCCTTCAAGAGCAAACCCATTTTCTCACCTAACCACGTATCTGTGGAGGTGTCGAGACTTGCTCAACCTCTTATCGACTGAGGTATTCCAAATGTATTCAATGTTTCTTTTGCAATACTTAATCAAACATTTCAGTTGGCTTCCACTTGGTTTTCTGAAGCAAGGTGGCACAAAACTGAATGAGTTTCCCAAAATAGCGTTGTGATGAGTCCAGGTGTAGTAGTTCCACATGCAAGCTTATGACAATATGTTAGTGTCGCGCTGTTTGACTGAAACCTGGGCCTGTGATGAGGTGGGTTTGTTCCTTGTATCCTGTACGTTCAGACTTCCATTGAATTGCTGATTGGAATGAACTGAATGCAATCTCAGTGGAATCACGTCAGACTGTAGTGCAGGGTTAAACAGCTATGCTCTTGCTGTCCCTTTTTGTATGACTTGCCAGCAATACTGAGAGATGAGCGCTTTCTAATCTGCTTTTAAGGTACAAATAGCACAGTAGTGGGTGCTGAGCTGATACACTGGGCAGCATTTTTGTGTCAGTGCTGCTGGATGAACTTTAACTCCTTGAGTGTAGTTGGGCAAGTGTGTGATTTTGCTTGAATGATTGATGGGCAGTTCCTCCTTAGAAATAGCCTGTTTTATTTAATGCCCTGGATTTGTGCACTGCTAGATGTGAACGGCGCTGAATGAGACCATTTCTTATCTATGTAGCACAATCATTTTTGTTGTCCTTGCTGTCACGTGCAGGATAAATTGGAACTGCTGCAAGGCTGGAGTTAAAATGATCAAGTACATTTTAGATTGGCAGCAATGTCTCGACTGCGTAACCCTTCACAGGAACAGAAAGCTGCAAAGCAAGTTGGCCACTTTAATTTTAAATAAAAATGGAAAGCGAGGCAGCAGCTATATCATTCTGCAAATCTTTTACCATGTTCTCATCGACCCAGACTGTCAGATGATGCATACTGTCGGATGCAGGACAAGAAATATCATAATAGAGGAGCATGTATGTAATGAGGAGTGATCCTTTAGAACGGGTTTCTCTCTATTCAGATTAGCTCAAACCAGACCTTTTCAACCATCTTTATTAATAATGTAAAGCAGCTGACCTTGTAATCCACAGCTCTGCGAGCTGGGAAAAAGCGAGGACTGCAGATGCTGGGGAGTCAGAGTCGAAAAGGGTGGTGTTGGAAAAGCACAACTGGTCAGGCAGTATCCTCCAACCCTCTTTGACTCTACTCAGAGCTGCTCTGATTCCAACCTTTGAGCAGAGTTTCTCTCACATGATTATTGAGGTCACAGATTGATGAGATGGACTTCATCGACTGGATAGACCGGACAAAGTTTTGTCATCGTCTATAGAGAGAGATTTACAGAGGGTGTTGGTAATCTTGAGGTAGATGGGGAGAAACTGTTTCCATTTGCTAATTGCAATCTACAGGAGGCAGAGAATAGATTGGCAAAAGAGTCAAACATGGCCACAAATTTTTTTAAAAATGTAGCTCATTGTTCTGAAATGTAAAGGTGGTGAAGGCTGGCTCAGTTCAACTCGAGAGGGAATCAAATAATCACCAGAAGAGGCAACACTTTAGGGTAAAAGCAGTGGAGTGGGACCAGCTAGACTACACCAGTAGGTAGCCAGCACAGTATGGATGGACCGAAGCCCTTAGTCTGTCTTGTGACCATTCTATGAAACATAAATATTAAGATATTCCTACAACTTAGTGACTGAGAGGGTGTGTCTACTCCCATGCTTGGTCAGTGCGGTTCCTGTGGCCTGATGATTAAGAAAGATCATTGTCTTCCTGTTCCTTGCTCGCATGGCCAATTTAAAACTTCTCAGCAATGCTTTCAACATCTCCCCATAGCCTCAGCACTCTCCCTCTCTCTGTATCCATTCCTGCAATCCTCTGAATGAGCTGCATCTCCCCAAATTGCACAACCTTGATTTCTCATCACTCCGGTTTTGATTGTTGTCTTGTCAATCCATCTGTCGACCATTCATTTCTCCTTTTGGATATTTCTAGAGAACTGGTTATGGTCCACTTGGGAAGCAGGTGGGGTTTGAACCTGGGCCTCGTGACCCAGAGGTAGTGACACTACTGCCATGCTACTAGAAATACCTCTTCTCCTTTTAAGGAACCTCTTGAAACTGCCCACTTTGTTTAATCCTAGGGGCCTGAGCCCTCATCTTCCAGTATCTGGCTTTGTCTCAGATTTTTCCTGATAATTCTCATGTCGAACACCTTACAAAGATGTCAGATGGTGAGTGATGCAAAGGGAAGATTGAAGTGGCAACAGTTTGTGAGCCAAGCCATTATGAATATAGTAGTAATACCCAAACCCCTGGAATCTGTGGTCATAGCTAACCCAGAAGCATTTTTGAAAATGTCGTTAGCCCTTCCTGTGCCTTGGATCAATCCCAACTCCCTTTTTGTTCTGTGGCTCATCAATTCCTGCCACGGTCGTCATTGACCCTCTGTTGGTTCACGGCCCTTTGACATCCCCAATCCAGGAACATTGGGCCAGCAGCCAACTTCTAGAATCCCAACACTGTAGTCACAAGCCATTCAGCCCGCTGGGTCCACACTAACCCTCCAAAAAGCACCCCACTCTGACCCATCTGTGCCCCTCCCACCCCATCCCTGTAACTCTGCATTTCCCATGGCTAATCCTCCTAGCCTGCACATCCCTAGACACTATGGGGCAATTTTCCATGGCCAATTCACCCTAACCTGCACATCTTTAGAATGTGGGAGGAAACCGGAGGAAACCCACGCAGACATAGGGAGAATGTGCAAACTCCACACAGACAGTTACCTGAGGCTGGAATCGAACCGGACCCTGGCACTGTGAGGCAGTAGTGCTAACCACTGAGCCACCGTGATACTCTTAAGAGCGTCCATTAGCCCTGCACCCTCCCAATTGGCTACTGCTGGGGATGTAAGGGTGCTGAAGAAAGCAGAGGGGCAGCCTAGCATTTGAGCTTCTGCCTTAAAGTTGGGCTCAGAACAACATGTTCTCTCAGCTAAACTGAGACTCCTATTCATTTTTTATTTAATTGGATTTTTGTGTAGACAGACCTGACTGGATGGAAGGAAGAAGAATTTCAATTTTCCTTCTGAAGATTGTACAATTCATTTTATATACATATAAGGAAAATTCTGGCAGACTCGGTAATTGAATTTTTTATTTATTAAACTGGAAGAGATGCTTTTGGATATGAAGATAATTGCTATTCTCAACTTTGAAGCAGCTTATTTATTTCCAATACTCCTCATCACCTTTTTTTTTGTGCTTTAAATTATGGTTTCTGTCAATAAATTGTTTCTTTTTGGGAAACGTATTATTCATTGATGTTGCTGGAACACAAAACACGCATGATGCTTAAACATTATTCTAGCCTCATGCCCGCAAATGCGGGAGACTAATTAACAGCAGGTGCATGAGTAACACCTCCGAATATACCAAGGGTCCCAAGATATGGAGCTTTAGTGAGCTGGGGGATGGTGCCGAGTGTTGTGAAGCTTATTTATCAGGTCAATGCTCTCGTGATTGTGCTCACCAAATAATGAAAGTCTTGGGTTAACATTTAAGGTATTACATTTTTTTTACTCATTCCCAGAATGTGGGTGTCGCTGGTTGGGCTGGCATTTATTGCCTGACCCTGCTTGCCCTTGAGAAGGTGGTAGTGAGCAGTACCACTGCAGTCCATGTGCTGTAGGTAGACCCACAATCCTGTTAGGGAGGGAATTCCAGGATTTTAACCCAGTGGCATTGAAGGTATGGCGATGTAATTCCAAGTTGGAATGGTGGGTGGTTTGGAGGGGAACTTACAGGTGGTGATGTTCCTATATATCAGCTGCCCTTGTCCTCCTTGATGGAAGTGGTCGTGGGTTTGGAAGGTGCTGTTGAAGGATCTTTGGTGAATTTCTGCAGTGCATTTTGTAGATGGATAGCACACACTGCTGCTACTGAGCGTCGGCTGTGGGAGAGTGGGTGCCTGTGAATGTGGTGCCAATTAAACTGGCTGCTTTGATCTGGTTGGTATCAAACTGAAATGTTGTTGGAGCTGCATCTATTCAGGGCAAGTGAGGAGTATTCCATCACACTCCTGATTTATACCTTGTAAATGATGGACAGGCTTTGGGAAGTCAGGAGGTGAGTTACTCGCAGCAGGAGTCCCAGCCTCTGATCTGCTCTTGTTGCCACTTATATAGAAAAAAAATTACAGTGCAGTACAGGCCCTTCGGCCCTCGATATTGCACCGATCCAAGCCCACCTAACCTACACTAGCCCACTATCCTCCATATGCCTATCCAATGCCTGTTTAAATGCCCATAAAGAGGGAGAGTCCACCACTGCTACTGGCAGGGCATTCCATGAACTCATGACTCGCTGAGTAAAGAATCTACCCCTAACATCTGTCCTATACCTACCACCCCTTAATTTAAAGCTATGCCCCCTCGTAATATCTGACTCCATACGTGGAAAAAGATTCTCATGGTCAACCCTATCTAAACCCCTAATCATCTTAGATTTTGTAAGAATGACATTATTGTTCACTTCAGGTATTAATGCTACTTAGTATCTTGATTTATTCTCTGAATCTCTGCTTCAAATATTTTCTCTTTCAATGGTGCATGTGCCATTTTTAAAATACATGTGTCAAAATTATAGAGTTTTTTTTATTTGCTGTTGTCCTGTCTGAAGGGTGTACAAAACCTGCCTTGCTGCTCTCTGGAGAGCACTGTCATGGACAAGAGCAGGGCAGTTGGCAATCTGTTTGGAGGTCAGTGCAAGGTAGCACATCTGGTGAAAGCTTGTCCTCTGAGGAAGTGAGGCCGTGGTTGCCTCCCTTCGCTAGATTAGATTAGATTAGATTACTTACAGTGTGGAAACAGGCCCTTCGGCCCAACAAGTCCACACCAACCCGCTGAAGTGCAACCCACCCATACCCCTACATTTACCCCTTACCTAACACTACGGGCAATTTTGCATAGCCAATTCACCTGACCCGCACATCTTTGGACTGTGGGAGGAAACCGTAGTACCTGGAGGAAACCCACGCAGAGACGGGGAGAACGTGCAAACTCCACACAGTCAGTCGCCTGAGTCGGGAATTGAACCCGGGTCTCAGGCGCTGTGAGACAGCAATGATAACCACCGTGCCGCCCACAAATCTCAGATCTCAGGCTGCTCAGGTTGGAACTACATCCACAGATCTCACTGACAGCAGGGATGGCACGGTGGCTCAGTGGTTAGCAGTGCTGCCTCACAGCGCCAGGGACACTGGTTCAGTTCCCACCTCGGGTGCCTGTCTGAGTGGAGTTTGCGCGTTCTCCCTGTGTCTGCCTGGGTTTTCTCCATGTGCTCCAGTTTCCTCCCACAAACCAAAGATGTGCAGGTTAGGTGAATTGGCCATGCTAAATTGCCCATGGTTTTAGGTGCATTAGTCAGAGGGAAATGGGTTTGGGTGGGTTACTCTTCAGAAAGTCGTTGTGGACTTGTTAGCCGAATGGCCTGTTTCTACACGGTGTAGATAATCTAATATAATGTGACCATCTGATGTTGAGTTCTCATAGCTTCTGCCCATTATTGGGTCTGGGCATCTGAATTCTACCCTGCACCATTGAGACTGCTCTCTATTATGTGCGCTAAATTTAGTCATAGAGTCATATAGCACAGAAACAGACCCTTCGGTCCAATTTATCCATGCCAGTGAGACATCCTAAATTGCCTGAATTTGCCCCATATCCCTCTAAGCCTTTATGCTATCAATGTACATAGTATCTTTTAAATGTTATAACCAAATCTACCACTTTCTCTGGCGATTCATTCCATACTCTGTGTGGAAAACGTTGCCCACTGGCCCCTTTTAAATCTTTCCCCCCTCACCTTCATGCCCGCTAAGTTTGAACTCCCCTGCCCTAGGGAAAAGACCTTTGATGTCCACTTTATCTATACCTTTCATGATTTATAAACCCCGATGAGGTCACCACTTAATGCTGCAGGGAAAAAAAAATCTATCTGACCTCTCCATATAACTCCAGCCCTCCAGTCCCGGAGCATCCTTGCAAATCTCTTTTCCACCTTTTCCAATGTAATAATATCCTTTCTGTGGCAGGGTGACTAGGACTGTACACAGTACTCCAAAATTGGCCTCAACTGGAGAGCACAACATGACATTCCAACTCCTCCTCTCAATGTTCTGACCAACCAAGGCAAGTGTACCAAACCCCATCTTCACCACCCTGTCTACCTGTGATGTCACTTTTAAGGAACTATAAACTTGACAACAAGTTGTCTCTCTGTTGACAACACTCCCCAGGGCCTTACTATTAATGGGTCCTGCCCTGGTTTGCCTTAGCAAAATGCAACATCTCTCATTTATCTAAATTAAACTCCATCTGCTCATAGAAGAGTTGGCGCTTAAGTTGCATGAAGCTCCAATCAATCTGATAATGTCACAGCCTATAGGTGGAGAATCAGGCACTCTTGCGTGAAATCCTGTTGGGGTCTGGTCTAAGGCTAGTCACCTTAGGTTCTGAGCAATTGAGCTTAGTGCTCCTTTCTACTGTAGGAAGTAAATAAAGCAATGTTAACCAAATATAACCAGGTTAGGGTTGTCAGCTCCTCTGGGGCACTGAGTCTTAGGGTCTGTTCAATTACTCGCGATAGAACGTTCGAGAGCCTCAGCAAAAATCTAAACTCAACAAGGGGTGGTGATTGCAAAGCACCAGTAAGTACAAGTTGGGTTGATTAGTTATTTCTAAACAATGATGCCCCTTAGGAGCCTGGTATGTCACCTTCACCTGCTGCCCCTGACCTCCATTGACCTCTGGTACACCAATGATTCAACCCATTTTTAAAAAAAGTATCATTCTTGTTTTTAAATGTTCCACCTCCTCAGCTCTCTACATAACCTACCAGCCTTCAGCTGATTGGTTCCAGGGAGCTTTCTTTGACTTGCCATTGGAGGTAGCATCTTTAATCATCAAAGTCCGAAGGTTTGAAATTGCCGGTTTGAATCAGTGTTCCTCACGAGTATTCCCTCCTCCTCTCATGCTGAGATGACCAGGAGCTGGTTACTATAAACTTGTACCTGCATTGGTTTGTAGAGCTAAGTTAAACTTCTGATCTGTGCAGAGCCAGGGAACTGCACTGACTCAGATCCCATCACGAGTTAAATTTTGTATCTGGAAACTGCTGATAGAATCACTGCTCATTTAAAGGAAAAACAAAGTTTAAAAAAAAATAATGCTGTTTGGATCTGGTGCTGGCATTGGCAAACTCTTGTTTCCAAGTTACTGACTTCATATGCAAGATTCACTGCATAATTTAAATTGAACAAATTCATTGAATATTCCTAACTATTGATGCAGGTGGCATAGTTGACAGGGAGCCTTCTGAAACCTGGGAAGATTTTCATTTGTCACAGCTTGGGTACACAGTGAAACCATTCTGACTGTCCCTTGCTGCTGCTGGGTTGGTTCCTGCTCCTGGCAGGAAAGCTTGCACAGCTAGATGAAATGAGTAGCGTCCAGATTGTGTTTGCTCTCCACTGGCTCCCCGTGTGGCTGTGACGAGTAGGCTTTTTCTTAGAATTAGTGTTTCTGTTGGACCTCTGGGCCTTACTGCGAATCTACAGGCTTTGCTGCTGTTTTTACACCAGGTCTTCTCTAGGCAGACGTCAAGTCTGACTGCATCCTGCCAGGTTCAGTTTGCAAGCTGCTGTTTGCTGGAGAGGTCAATTTGAGCACAGTGTCTCTGTAATTCAGCGTCTTCTGGGTGTGTGTCCTTGAGTGTCTGTATCCTTGTTTTTGTGTTTGTGTGTGTGTGTGTGTGTGTGTGTGTGTGTGTGTGTGTGTGTCGTTGAAATTTATGTTTCTGTATCCTTGAGCGTGTCTCTTTGCCGGTGCCTGCCTGCGACTGTCTCTCCTTGTGAGTGCCTGTGTGATTGAGATTTCATGTATGTGTGCATGTACATGTTTGCATGTGTCTCAGTCTAAATGAGTGTGTGTTTGTTTTCTATACAGTATATATAATATTGTGTGTGTTTAAGTGTCTTCATGGCATTTTGCAATTCATGTTTAGTTGACCCAGTCACATTTATTTTCTGCTTTTTCACTGGGCCCTCTAGCTCTCATCACTGTGATTCTCAATATTGCTGAAGACACCCCTTCCCAGTGTGGCAGACAAGGCCTGAGATTGAGCTCTCATTCAAAAACCGTTCTCAACTTTTGGTTTTCTCAATCAGTATTGTGGCATCTTTAAGCTCTGTGAGGCTGTACTCCAAATCCAACAAGGCTTTCATTCCTGATGAAGGGCTTATGCTCGAAACGTTGAATTCTCTATTCCTGAGATGCTGCCTGGCCTGCTGTGCTTTGACCAGCAACACATTTTCAGCTGTGATCTCCAGCATCTGCAGACCTCATTTTTTACTCCATTTCATCTCTCCCTACCTTTCCTGAACACCTTGTGTCCAGAATTATTTAACACCCAGTCCTACTCTTTGCTGAACTAGGTTTCTGTTGTGGTGATATTATCATATTTCCACCTCGCAATCTGACACCCCAGTCTCCTGTGCTGAATGCTGTGCATTCACACATGTGCAGTGTAACCCTGCAGTGGTCTAATTTCTCCCTTATTCCAACTCCACTGATTAATCTACTATTCTCTATTCCAGTGCTAGCTCTCCTTCTTTCTGATATCTGCAACACCCTAGTCTTATTCTCTAATTAGTTTGTTTGCCCTATATGTGACTCCAGACCCACAGCCAATGTGACTCCTAACTGCCCTCAGTAATTGCCAAGAAGGGTCTTGGTTCAAGGGCATTAACGGGTGGGTAACGGATGCTGGCCTTGCCAATAAAATCGCATCTCATCAAATAATTTTGTGATCGGCCTGTTATGCCACTCCTTTGGAGCAGGTGAGGCTTGAATCTGAGCCTCCTGGCTCAGAGGAAGGAGCATTACTTTTGCACAGCAAAAGCCCAATGCATGGAAGAACTAGGGGGAGAAATGAATCCTCAGCACTAGTTTCCTTAGTCATTAACACTTAAGTATTTAGTATCCTCTTTGATGCAAATGGAGACAAAGAGAGGAGACAAAGGTTGGTAGAAATAACTAGCTAGAGAACTGAATTATCTTCAAAGAAAGATGGTTTTGGCTTAGTCAGGAATATTAACTCAAAAGGGGAAGATAAAAATCAATGATGAAGGGCTTATACCTGAAACATCGATTCTCCTGCTCCCCAGATGCTGCCTGACCTGCTGTGCTTTTCCAGCACTACATTCTCAACTCTGATCTCCAGCATCTGCAGTTCTGACGTTCCCCATGCCTGAATATTGTCCAGATCTTTCTGCAGGCGGGCATGGGCTGCTGCAGTGTCTGAGGAGTTGAGTGGTGCTGAACATTGTGCAGTCAACAGTGAACAGTTGGACAGTGAGACATCGGAAGGAGTATCTTGACTGTTACTTTCAACGATGTAAAGAATGGATGATGGTTGACGGTGGATGATGTAATTGCAGAAAATGTCACAGACTACTGTGGTTGGCACCATTCTGGTACTGGCCATCCAGAGAATACTGAAGGCAGCACAGAGGCAAAATATTAACAGCGTGAATACTTTGGGGAGGAAAATGAGAGATTGGAAATGGGATGATGGGTGGTAAGACCAGCAAGAGTGGAAGGGGAGGTGATGGAGGAGCATAGAACTGGTGGCTGTTTTGAAGGAAAAGGATTGTTTGAAGAGTGGGGATTACATGATAATATCAGCCTCTAAGTGCAGGCCCAGAAACACAAACTTGTCTTAAGTTGTTTTTCTCACTGGATTCTGGTGCAGCCTGTTTCTACATGTAATTCATTCAATTGATTGCTTCCTTGGTTAGATGTTAAAACACACGTTATTGCAGTGATAGCTCTCTGATGTCGCAGTGGCTCTTGTGCTGTTAGCTGGATTTAGTCATGCACGACGCACAGTGTTTGATTGAATATTTCTTCCTCTGGGCACTTTGGTGCTGCAGAGAAGACAAATGTCTTGGATCATTTTCTGCTAACTTGGCGATCAATATCCCGAGATCTCTCTAAGTGCTATTGGTATTTGGAGGAAAAATAGCACACAACGTCAGTCGGAAAATGGAAGAGGTGTGCAGCAGCGTGGGGCGATGAGCAATTATTTGATAGGCAATTATTACGTTTGCAGTTTACTCTCTCAAACTTTCTTTTAATTAACCATAAGAACATTACGCTTGGCAAATAAACAAACCATCTCATCAGAACTGTTATCCCCTTTTAAAAAGAAGGTAATTTAGAATTGCTTGACTAAAGGATGGAAGGCTGGTTTGTCTGATGGACTGAGCTATCTTCACAACTCTGTAGGTTCTTGTTTGTTGGGTAGAGCAGTTGCCATACCACACTATGGTTATTCAAATAGGACGTTTCTATGGTGTGTCTATAAAGATTGGTAAGAATCTTTGTGGACATGCTAAATTTCCTTAGCCCCCTGAGGAAGGAGAGATGAAGCTCCTATTTTTGTTTTTTAACAGCGATCTATGGGTCATCATTACTGATGTGAGCTTTCTATACCGCGGTTGCCGTTTGAGAGGAGTGTTCCCTGTAAGGCCAGCAGTGTAGCCAGTGAGAGGTTCTATAATGCCAATCAGCATGCTGGCACATTGCAGTCTGCGCTGGGAAGTTAGTCCCATGCACAAACCACCGAGATCCATGCAACACAATAAAGTAATTAGAAGGAGCATTTATTGCTCACTCTGTATAGAGAAGGTGAGGACTGAAGGTACTGGAGAGTCGGTCTTGCAAAGTGTGGCGCTGGAAAAGCACAGCGGGTCAGGCAGCATCTGAGGAGCAGGAGAGTCGACGTTTCAGGCATAAGCCCTTCATCAGGAATGGATAGCTTATGCCCGATGAAGGGCTTATGCCCGAAACATCGACTCTCCTACTCCTCGGATGCAGCCTGACCTGCTGTGCTTTTCCACTGCCAGCCTATGATCTAGCCAGTAGTGCTTTGGCTACCTCTGGTTATCCCAGTGCACAACAGCTCCTGAGGTAAGTCACTTTTTAAGGTGTTGGACATCTTCACCATGTGAAACCAACTCTCCCTTGCAACTGTTCAGTTTGAATAATCTTTGCAGGTGGGGAAAGGCTGGAAATGTGGGTAGCTGTGAGCGCTGCCACACTGGAGTGCTGATCACAACATTGATAAATATTTGAGTTCAATTATAATGACCTGAGAACATTTATAAAATCTGATTGAAAAGAGAGATTGATGGGCTTTTGTTGGATGACTGTGTCAAGAGATATGCATCAAAGATGACTCTCTGCTTGAAGCACAGATCAGGCTTTGCCAGAAGGATGGAGGATAAAATGAGCGAATGAGCCGTGCAGACTGCACCTGGAGCACTGCTCACCGTTTGGATATCCTTAAGAAGAGATTTAATTGCATTTGAAGCAGTTCAGAGAAGGCTCACTTGGCTGGTTTTTGGAACAAACTGGTTGTCTAATGTGGAATGGTTGAACAGATTGATTGAATGCACATTGGAATTTAGAAGGAAGACTGGAAATCTTGCTGAAACGTATCACGTCCAAGGGGACACTTAGCAAGTGGATGCTGAGGGAGTGTTGTCCCTGGGGCAGAATCTAGAGCTAGCGGGTGGGGGGGTGGTGTGGCACAGTTCAGAAATAAGGGGTCTCCCATTTAAGGTGGAAAAGGACAAAGAGTTTTAATTTGTTCTTGGCCGCTCTTCTGAATGGAAACTTTATTTATCCATTGGATTCTTTCCAACTGGGGGCGTTGTGTAAAAATTAAGGCCAGATCATTCAAGAAGGATGTTCGGGAATACTTCTAAACACAAAGGATGGTAAAGGTTTGCAACTCTCTCCCACAAACGCGGCATCAGTTTTGAATTTTAAAGCTGAGATAGATATATTTTTGTTAAGCAAGGGTTTCTGTGGCTGAAACAATAAATTACCTTGTTTCCTGAAGAAGGGCTTATGCCCGAAATGTCGATTCCCCTGCTCCTTGGATGCTGCCTGACCTGCTGCGCTTTTCCGGCAACACATTTTTCAGCTCTAATTACCTTGAGCGGTCCTTTTAAAGTGAATCACTAAGAGGATTAAGTGCCTGTGATTTGCCTCAGTCCGACACGAGGGAGCATCAATTCTTCAGAAGGAAATCAAACACCGTCGCAGTCAGAACAGAAACCGCCCGAAATACCTCAGCAGCCAACGATTTGGGTCGGTGACCTTTTATCTGACAGGGCTCTTCCATTAATTGAAAACTCTGATCCTGAGATATTTGCAGAAACCTTCAGAAAAATAAGACCATAGGACAGAATTTAGGCCATTCAGCCCATTGAGTCTGCTCCGCCATTGAATCATGGATGATACATTCCTCAACCCCATTCTCCCACTTCCTCCCCGCAACCCATGATCAAGAACCTATCTATCTCAATCTTAAATATGCTCCAATGACCTGGCCTCCACAACCTTCTGTGGCAGTGAATTCCACAGATTCCCCACTATCTGGCTGAAGAGGTTTCTCCTTCTATCTGTTCTAAAAGATCTTCCCTTTTCTCTAAGGCTGTGCCCTCAATTTCTAATCTCTCCTACCAATGGAAACATCTTCACAACCTCCACTCTGTCCAGGCCATTCAGTATTCTATATGTTTCAATTAGGGCACACCCCCTTTCCCCATCCTTCTAAACTTCATCGCTCCATCGAATATAGACCCAGAATCCTCAAAGGTTCCTCATATGTTAAGCTTTTTATTCCTGGGACCAATCTCGCGAACCTCCTCTGAATGCATTCCAGGGCCACTACATCCATCCTGAGATATGGGGCCCAAACCTCTACACAATACACCAAATGTGGTCTGACCAGAGCCTTAGGAGTACATCCTTGCTTTTATATTCAAGTCCACTCAAAAGAAATGCTATCATTGCATTTATCTTCCTAACCACTGACTCAACCTGCAAGTTTACCCTGAGAGAATCCTGGACTAGAAGTCTCTTTGCACTTCGGATTTCTGAATTTTCTCCCCATTTAGAAAATAGGCTATGCCTCTATTCTTCAAAATGGACCATCATCTCCCTCAAAACTGCCTTACATATAATTGTTCTCTTGGGATATTCATGACCAGGCATTCCTTCCTTGCTGTTCCACACCATGCATCCTGCAGGGAAGGACTGGAAGCAAAAATGGGGTATTAAAAAGCTCCAGGACATGCAGCTTAATAAAATTCCTCCTATCTCCACAGATTTGCTGAGTTTCTCCAGCACTGAGATTTTAATAAGATTCTGGCATTAGGATCCAACAAGTTGATGTGGTTAGTGATTAATTGCTGAGAGGGGTATCAGTGTTCGCTTCCTGATACTTTCCTTTTAAATAAACATCTGCAATTTGTTAAACTCCCTGTATATATCTTGCATTCCAGTTATCATCAGTCTGCCTTACCCTGAAGTACAATCGTAAAGTTGTGTTGTCCCACCTGTGCCAATTGATACAACCTTTCTTCAGTTTTAGAACTGCAGTTCCCCATACAACAACAACTTGTGTTTATATAATGCCTATACTACAGGAGAATGTCCCAGGATGCTTTCCCAGAGCATTCTCAAGAAGCTTCAGCACTGAACCACAGAAGAGATATGAAGTGGTCAAGGCAGTGCATTTGGAAGAAAGTCAGAAGAGTGGGAGTTGGAGGTGGGGAGGTTTTAAGAGTGAAGTCCAAGACTCGGGACTCGAGCATTTAAAGGCGTGACTGCCCGAGGTGAAGCAAGTAAACTTGGAGTTCTCTTAATTGTTATCGGGTCATTTAGCCCACACTCTGTTCTGGGATGTGTAAGAGGTCAGAGGCCTTGGAGGATGTGGAATTGAATCATCATTGAATCCCTGCAGTCTGAAAGCTGGCCATTTGGCTCACTGAGTCCACACTGACCATCCAAAAGATATCCCACCCAGGCCCACCCCCTTTCCTATCCCTGTAACCCTGCATTTCCCATGGCTCACCAACCTAGCCTGTAGATCCCTGGACACTGTGGACAATTGAGCTTGGCCAATTTGTCTAACCTAAACATCTTGGGACTGTGGGAGGAAACCGTAGCACCTGGAGGAAACCCACACAGTCAAGGGGAGAATGTACAAACTCCACACACCATCACTTGAGGCTGGAATCGAACCCGGGTCTCTGACGCTGTGAAACAGCAGTGCTAACCGCTAGGCCACCGTGCTGTTCATAATGGTAGGAGATTACAAAGGCATGGTAAGAATTTGAATGTCAATGCCTTGTCGCCAGAGCCAATGGAACTCTGCAAGAAGGAGTGAACTGATTTTAATGCGAGATGCGATTGTCATCAGCCCCATCTTTGGCATCACTCCGAGGAGGATAGGTTGTTTCCCTGTCTTTGAAGATATTCCCATGATAATTGCTTGTAGATTGGAGCTGAGCTTTGAAATGGAAAATAAACTTAAGTAAATGCAGCTACACTGATGATATGGAGAACTGGTGACGTGGTAATTTCACTGGACTAGTAATATGGACCTCCAGGTGAATGTTCAGGGAATGTGAGCTGGACTCCCATGAAACACAGATGGTAAAGTTCGAACCAGAATGAATCTGGGACAAAAAGTTGACCTAATGGCAACCTGTTAATTGTTGCAAAAACTCAGCTACTTCATTCATGTCCTTGAGGGAAATCTGCCATTCTTACCTGGTCTGGTCTCCATGTGAGTAAAAAGTGAGGTCTGCAGATGCTGGAGATCAGAGCTGAAAATGTGTTGCTGGTTAAAGCGCAGCAGGTCAGGCAGCATCCAAGGAGCAGGAAATTCGATGTTTCGGGCAAAAGATCTTCATCAGGGCTCCATGTGACTTCAGACCCACAGCACCTTCGCTAATTCCTAACAGCTCTCTGAAATGACCGTGCAAGCTGCTCAGTTCCAGGGCAATTAGCTTTGTCAGCGCTTCTCATAAATGAGTAAAAGAAAAACCCTAAGCCCTCTAGTTTCTTTGTATTGTTGAGTGAGATTCCCTTACTACTGCTTTTCTCTCAAAATTGCAGTGGGAGTCAAGTCAGTGATGGGAAACCTGGTTCATTGTAGGAAACCTGAACTGTTAATGATTGCAGCTGTACCCCTTATAAGCACAAAATTTAAATGTAATAGTTGGAACTGGTCTTGTGGAATGGTGTACGGAGGAGTGTAGCGCTTGGTATAATTATTTCACAGCACAAATACAGTTACAAGATAATTACAAGATTCAAGTGAGTGAGGGGTGGTTGGATAAACAGAAGCCACTTCAAGATAAAATGTCACAAGCTATTCCCCGTGTTCAGGAATGCTCTAGAGTGTAATAAAATAACAATTTGTGAAGATGAGAAAGAATAAATTTGTTGCAACAAAATTATTACTTGAGCTGTTTCAAATCCTGGTCCACAAATCTCCCTGAGGGAAGGAAATGTGAGGAGGAGATCATCTTGCTGATAAAATGCTCTTTGGAAGAGAATAATTTTCCAAGAAACACTGCAGGTTATTTGGATTTTAAACTGTGTGTTTTTCCTGCTGTACTCATCCAAACAAACATGGGGTGCATGCCACATGCAAGTTCCCCTCTAAGCCACTCACCATTCTGACTTGGAAATATATCACTGTTCCTTCACTGTTGCTGGGTCAAAATCCTAGAATCCCCTCCCCTACCTAAAGCACATGGGCAA
This sequence comes from Hemiscyllium ocellatum, assembly GCF_020745735.1. Classification (NCBI taxonomy): domain Eukaryota; kingdom Metazoa; phylum Chordata; class Chondrichthyes; order Orectolobiformes; family Hemiscylliidae; genus Hemiscyllium; species Hemiscyllium ocellatum. The sequence goes on from NC_083443.1 coordinate 26,884,277, forward strand.
CAATGGTTCAAAACATGAGCTCACAACCACCTTCTCAAGGTCAACTAGGATGGGCAATTAATGTTGGTCCAGCCAGCAGCAATAATAACTTGAGTTATTATTGTCACGTGTACCTAAGTACAGTGAAAAGTTTTGTTTTGCATGCAGTACAGGCAGATTATACCAAACAAAGTGCATTAGGTTAATAAAACCGAGCCAGAAATACAGTGTCATAGCTGCAGAGAAGGTGCACCAAGAGTGAGATCAACGATGTCCCAAAGTGAACAAAGATAAAGCCCATTTCGAAACTGAGGAAGGAAAGTCTCTCTGCAATATTCGCACCAATAAAGGAATATTTATTGTGTTTAGAAGCTCTATTTTTAATGCTATCTAACATTTTGCCATTTACAAACTGGTGATGAAGAATGCACACTAACTTGTGACTTTCAACAACTCCACCCCTTTATTATTTCATTATTGTGATGTGGGCAGTATTTCCTGCCCATCCCTAATTGACTTGAGAAGGTGACAAAAGAAATGTCTTAGAGGGTTGCAGGAAAACCCATAGGGATGTTAGCGAGGGAGGTCTAGGACTCCCACCCCATAACAGTGCAGAGCTGACTATATCATTCCCAGTCAGTAAGGTGTGTAACTCTGAGGGTATTTTGCCTGTTGTAGAGGTCTCCATGCATCTACTAGCCTTGTCTTTCTGGTTGGTAGAGCTTACACGTTAGGAAGGAGGCTTGGCGAGTTGCCACAGTGTATCTTGTCAGTCCTAAGCTCCGCAATGAACTGGTGGTGAAAGGTGTGAATGTTGAAGGTGATGGGTGGCTGCTGAGTTTTGTAAATGTTTTCAACACTTGACTCATAACCCTAACAGCAAAACAGTGTTTTTGGGTTTCTCTTATTATTTTATGATATGGGGATGTTCAAAGTTTCTTTAGAGCAAGAATGCAGCATAGAGTAGAAAAGTGAATATTGAAAAATGTAGTTGCTGGAGATTTGAAAGACGTTTGATGAGGCTAAATGCAGATTGGGTCGTATTTTTGCCAATGTCATAGAGTCACAGGGATGTACAGCACAGGAACAGACCCTTTGGTCCAACCCGTCCATGCTGATCAGATTCCCAACCCAATCTAGTCCCACCTGCCAGCACCTGGCCCATATCCCTCCAAACACTTCTTATTCGTATATCCATCCAGATTCCTTTTAAATGTTATCATTGTACGAGCTTCCACTCCTTCCTCTGGCAACTCGTTTCATACACGCACCACCCTCTGTGTGAAAGAGTTGTCCCTTAGGTCTCTTTCATATCTTTCCCCTCTCACCCTAAACCCATGCCCTCTAGTTCTGGATTCCCCCACCCCAGGGAAGAGACTTTGTCTATTTATGCGTCCATCTGTTTGCAGAAATGATTCCAACCTTGCCATTTTGACAAAACTATTGTTTCTCTCCTGGGTCTGGTACAGTTATCAATGAAAGTTGGAGGAGTAGTATTTGACACTCTGGTTAGGAGATTTACAGCCTTCTGGACTCAACATTGAGTCCCACAACTTCTGACTATGAGCTCTTGTCTTGCATCTCCACCTCCATGTCTTGTTTGGGTTTGCTCTGAGCAGAGGTGCTCTATTTTCTGCTATTAACATGCATCATTAATGCCGGCATTTCATTTGCATTAATTCTCCACTACATTAGTCTTTCCATTCTTTGTTTTGTGCTCTGAGAAGTCTTGTCATCTGTCCAACTTGTTCCTAACCCAATATGTTTCCAGGCCCCCTTCAACTCTGAGAGTCAGAGTTGGATTTGAAGTATTAACTCTGTTTCTCTCACCACAGATGCTGTCAGATTCACTGAGTTTTGTTTTTATCTTTCACTACATGCCAGATTTACTGTGTTATGATTGCCCCAAGTATTCTGACAAGCTCCTTATTCGTATCATTCTATTCCCTGCCTCTGTGCTTCTCAAGTTCCAGCTGACTTCGAGGATCACTGATTGCAGGTCATTGTAATGGATGATGAGTTGCCTGTCGCAGATTCGTCTTGGTGGCATTGGGACTTAAATGCACAAAAATTGGTGGTGATATTACGGGATAGAAACATAGTAAAAAGGAACAAAAGTGGGCCATTCAGCCCTTCCAGCTTGCTGCATCACTCAGTAAGATCTGTGACCGAATTCCATACGCCTCACCATCCTTGCTTGACAGAAGTTTGTTTATCTCGGATTTAAATTTAACAATTGAATTAGCATCGACCGTCATTTGAAGAAGAGAATTTCAAACCTCCACTACTCTTTTTGTGTATAGAAGTGCTTTTTAACATCTCTCCTCAATGACCTGACCATAAATCTTAAGTCTATGCTCAGTACAATCACAGCAGATCAGCCGACTCAGTCCTCTATTTGCACTTTCTCCCCAAACCCTTTGAACTTTAACTCCATCTTGAAAACATTCCATGTTTTGACTTCAACTGCTTTCTGTGGCAGAGAATTTTGCAGGTTCCCCCGCTCTCTGGGTGAAGAAATGTCCGTGCTTTTTGGATGGGAGTGGAACTGGTGTTGGAAGAATCAGTTACTGGCTCTGTTCTTTTTGTCTTTTTAGAAAAAGCAGTCCATTGGCAGATTTGCTGACAGTTGAAGAAATAGGAATGTTCTAAACCATTCTGGCCTTTCCCTTGAGTTATTCCTGTGGGGTCGACAAAGCTGTTGATCTCCGTTAGAAATCCAGCTGATGTACTGGCTGGTGAGAGAGCTTGATTAAATTGTGATAAATTTGCATTTCCTTCATAAATTTGGACCTAGGATTTATGACAAAAAATAGGAAAGTAAGAACACAATAGTTGGAGGAATTCACCCCACATTTTAAGCTAAGAATCTAATCTTCCAGTTTCTCACCTCTCTTCATCCAAGGATCGCACTTTGATTCGGACCTCTGAATCAGAACGCTGACTCTTAAACTACTTGCGCTGATGTTTTTCCCCTTGTTTATATTTGAAAAGGAAACTTAAAAATGCTGCAGATTATCGCACTTTCAAAGTCTATGGCTAACAATGTGCTAACTTATTAGTTCTTTATTTTCAATTTTGCAGCTGAAGATCTGCTGTTGTCTCTCCTCTACTCCCACCAGCATTTCATTCCATTTTACTCCCCTCCTGCCCTGCAGCCACTGACAGATTTGTTCTGAATCTGTCAATCATTGTATTCAATTCTTGAGCAATTCCTTTCAAGCCTTGCCCTTCCCTATTCAGGTTGTCACAGAATGAAATTAATATTCAGTGTTCAGCATTTCAAGACAACCACAATTTCAAACAAGCTTTGTTTGCATTTTTTTTCAAAAGATTATTCTAACGTGCCTTTCTGATTGTTCCTTCTATATTTTATTTTTATCTTATTAGCAACCTATTCCATTGCTAATGTACAAACACTTGACTGAAGTAGAGAAGCTTTTCTTTAAATTCAGTTTCTTGAGCAGAAACCTTGCTTTAGTTTTCGATAAGGGAAGAGATCTGGAAATTTGGTGCCAAAATGTTATTGTGGTTATCCATTTTGATCATATTTGAGGGCATTTCTTGGTCTTAATGCCAATAATAGCTAAAACTAACAGATTCAGCTTCAACTGTGGAGCACAGTATTTAATTCTGGTCCAGATAGTTCAAGGTGGATGCCCAAGTCTTTGAGAGAGAGTGAATAAGGATGGAAGGCTTCAATTATGTAGAGAAAATAGAGATTATCTTCCCATCTCGGGAAGTTGTCATTGTCACTGGAGAGGCTATAAAGGACACTTGTGATGATTCTGAAGACAGATTGCTCGACTCGAATCGTTAACTCTGCCTTCTCTCTGCAGATGCGGCCAGACCTGTTGAATTTCTCCAGCAATTTCTATTTTTGTTTCAGATTTCCAGCATCTGCTGTCCATTGTTTTATTACAGAGTGGCATGTTTTAGTATTGGTGGGAGTGTTGGATAAGCTGGTGTTTCCTTTCGAACGTGGGAGAATGAAAGCAGACCTATTTGAAGCCTCTGAAATTGAGAGATTTCAGCAGTGTTATTGGTTATAGTGATTAGCTCATCAGGGACTGATTAACTCTGTTGGTTAGTTTATTTGAATCGTAGAATCCTTACAGTGTGGAAGAAGTTCATTCAGCCCGTCAATGACCCTCTGAACAGCATCCCACCCAGACCCAGTCCCCTACCCTGTGCCTGTTACCCTGCATTTCCTATTGCTAATCCACATAGCCTGCACATCCCTGGACACTACAGACAATTTAGCATGACCAAGCCATCTAACCTGCAAATCTCTGGACTGTGGGAGGAAACCAGAGCACAGGGAGGGTGTGCAAACTCCACACAGACAGTTGTCTAAGGGTGGAATTGAACCCGGGTTCCTGGTGCTGTGAGGCAGCAGTGCTAACCATTGATCTGCCCTTTGAAGCAGTTCAACATGTTGTAATTTACGAAGCTGACATTAGCGAGCTCTTGTGATGCAGTGATAGTGTCCTTCTCTCTGTGAGAGGGGCCCTCAGTTCAAGTCCAACCCTCCAGTGGTGTGCAATAACTGGATGTGGGTTTGCTCGCTGAGCTGGAAGGTTCATTTTCAGACATTTTGTCACTGTACTAGGTAACATCTTCGGTGAGCCTCTGGACCCTAGTATGTTGACAAAACGTCTGAAAACAAACCTTCCAGCTCAGTGAGCAAACCTACATCCAGAACGTCAACCTGAGCTACAAATCTTCTCAAAACTGTGTGTAATAACATTTCTGAACAATGATCAGAAAATATCTACATAACAGACATGCATTGTTGGTACGTTGGTGGGTGATACCAAAATTGGTGCCATTGTAGACAGCAAAGAAGGTTATCTAAGATTACAAAGGGATCTTGATCAATGGGTCAATGGGCTGAAAGGTGGCAGATGGAGTTCAGTCTGGATAAATGTCAGGTATTGCATTTTGTTACAACAAACAAGGGTTAGATGCATACAATTAAAGGGAGGACCTTGGTTAACGTTGTAGAACAGAGCAACTAGGGGTGCCAAGCACAAATTCTTTGTCTATATGTGACGCAAACTTCAATGTGGTTAAAAAGGCGTTCGGCACACTTGCCCTCATGGCTCAACCCTTTTGAGTATAGGAGCTGGGAAGTGATGTTGAGGTTGTACAGGATATTGGTGAAGCCTCTTCTGGAATACTGCGTCCAGTTCAGGCTGTCCAATTACAGGAAGGATATAATCAAGCTGGAGAGGGTTCAGAAGAAATTTACCAGGATGTTGCCAGGTATGGAAGGTTTCAGTTACAAGTGAAGGCTGGATATGCTGGGACTTGTTTCACTGGAGCACAGGAGGTTGAGAGGTGACCTGATAGAGATTTATACACTATTAGGAGGTATAGTTAGGGTATTGGTCTTTTGGCGGTGTAGATAGGGTCTTTTGCCTAGGATGGGAGATTTCAAGATGAGGGGCATGTTTTTAAGGTAAGAGAAGAGAGTTTTAAAAAAGACATGAGGGGCAGTTTTTTTTAACGCAGTGATTTGTGTGTGGAATGAACTTCCCAAGGAAGTGGTAAACAATTAAAAGACATTTGGATAAGTAAATGAATAGGAAAAATTTGGAGGGATATGGGCGAGGGACAGGCAGGTGGGACTAGTTGAGTTTGGGATTAAATTGGGTATGAACTGGTTGGAGCGAAGGATCTGTATCTATGCCGTATGACTCTGTATGCCTAGCACTGATTTTCAATGTTGATGTGGAGGTGCTGGTGTTGGACTGGGGTGTACAAAGTTAAAAATCTCTCAACACCAGGTTATAGCCCAACAGGTTTATTTGGAAGCACTAGCTTTCGGAGCGCCACTCCTTCATCAGATAGCTAGCTCCGAAAGCTTGTACTTGCAAATAAACCTGTTGAACTATGACCTGGTGTTGTGATTTTTACAGTGATTTCAGTGTATGCAGCTTCCACACCCACCATAGTCAGCACTGGCAGACGGAGTCACAGCATTGCATGCACACTGTCTTAAAGGCAAGCCCCACATGCAACAGTGATAAGAAGCCTCTATTCTCCTGGTTTGAAGGGTCTGTAACCACGAGGCGTAGGGTTGGAGTAAGGGGTAGAGGTTTAGAGAGGGGATTTTAAAAAATGTACTTTGGGACATGGCTGAAGTTGTGAACACTACATAGTTCTGGTGTAGCCACAATAGAACCAATGACCTGCCCTGCTGCGTGATCTGTATGCCTCTAATGCTTTCCCCTATACTGTATATCAAGGGAGATGTTCAAAATTATGCAGGGCTGTGAAACAATGTACAGGGTTTAATTGAGAAACTGTTCCTACTGTTAGGAGTGGTAAAGGAATAAGAGAGAGAAGACTTTTAAAACTGGGCAACTTGGAGCTTGTGTTTTAGAGTTATGCAGTAGAGAAACAGACCCTTCATTCCAACCAGTCCATGCCGAATGTAATCCCAAACTAATCCCACCTGCCCGCTCCTGGCCCATATCCCTCCAGACCTTTCCTATACATGTATTTATGTCCGAGTCTTTTAAATGTTGCAATTGCAGGTAACATCTTTTACACAATCAATGCATTAATAAACCACCTTGCTTAGTCATTATATAAACGTGGTTGTTTCAATATTATTTCACGAGTGCTGTCTGCAAAACTCCCTTTGAGGCAGTCTTAGAATGCAGATTGAATGCAGATAGATTCTCCAATGTGCTGGGCAAGGGCAGTACTGTATTTCATTTATTTAGAGTTTCTGCTCATTTCTCGAACTATTTGGTGTTTATTTTGTGCAGTGGTGTCATTTTCAGAACATTGCCTTCTACTGACAATCGAACTGGCACCTGGTTAAGGCTGTTTTGCATTCTGTCAGGGAGTTAGCGTATTGGCGCTTCCACCTTCTTGAATGTATTCTGGGAATTTTGAGGCTGCTGCTGACATTTATTGCCCCTGTTTAGTTTGTGGTGATGAGTTATCAACTTCAACCATTAATGGATGGCTTCCTCAGTCAGTTCAGTGCAAAACTGAGAATTGGCCACACTGCTGTGATTCCAGAACCAAATTCTTATGGTGCAATGGTAGTGTTCCCTACCCTCTGGGCCTGGAGGTCTGGGTTCAAGTCCCACCTGCTGCACGGGTGAGTAATAATATCTCTGAAAAGTTTGGTTCGGAAAATATCTGAGCCTTGTGCAGAGCAGATCACTTAAGACAGCAAATTTCCTGCCTTAAAGGACATTACGTGAATCGTTTGCAGTATTTCCCACAGCTTCATGATTATTTTTGCTGTCACCCTTTTTATTATTTCTGGATTTAAATCCTCAAATGACTGTATTGCAATTTAGATTCTCAACTGTGTAATATTTCAGCAGAAGCACAGTCACCATCAGGCTATCTGCCTCTCTGCTTTCCCTGTCAGGTTGGAGGGAAGAGTTTTAATGATTTCAAGGTAATTCGTAGCCAGCAGCAAACCCTGAGGCCTGCCCTGTGCTTCGTTTGGCAGATTTTAACTTGAATCCTTTCTCCTCAAGTCTGCGTCAGTCTGACTGTGACCAGTGACAAAGTCTGCTCTGCCTAGTTTTTGGCTGGAAAAGGCTGTGTTAGAAACCACGTCGGTTACCAGGGTAGGAGAAATAAACCTGCAGACGATGCCAGAATCAATGAAAGTGAGCTGCTGCTCTCTCACCACAAGTTAGTTCTTGATGTCCTGTGGAATTGCATATGATTTTAGTGTTGGCATTGCTTTGATATCTGCTCATTGATGTTCCTGAGCTGTAGTCATGTCTTGCTGTCAGTGCTGGATTAGTAATGCTGGAAAATCAAATCTCATGCCAAGTTTAATTTGTTTGAACCGTTTGGGCTGGTTTGCAATTTGTTGGCAAATTTTAACTCCTTCACTGATGTCCTTTAGACCCCTTACTCTCCCCCAGTTCCATATTAAACCATTAATAACGCCTCAATGGATTCTGAGGGAGAGAGGGATGACTGGTGGTGAGTTTAACTTGTGGGAGGGGGAGAGGTTGAGAAGGACGTTCATGGTAACCTCAGCTGGTGCAGAAACTGAACCCATACTGTTGGCATCACAGCTAGTGACCCTTAACCAACAGCTCAGCACAAGCAGTTAATGTGAGAGCTGGATTGTCACTCATATCCTGGGGATGGTTAGAGTCTGAGGAAGGTTCACTGGACCTGAAACTCTGCTTTCCTCCCCACAGATACAGCAAGACCTGCTGAGTTTCACCAGCAATGCGTGTTTTTAAACAGAATTTGGGAGTTTGAACGATTCTGTCCCTCTGTGGTGTCATTTCTGGTTTTTACCAGTATGATCTCATCCCTGATGGTCTGAGTGTTGCACCTATTCAAGATGGATAGGATAAATAGAAAAAGTCTCTTCCCTGGGGTGGGGGAGTGCAGAACGAGAGGGCATAGGTTTAGGGTGAGAGGGGAAAGATATAAAAGGGACCTAAGAGGCAACGTTTTCACGCAGAGGGTGGTACGTGTATGGAATGAGCTGCCAGAGGAAGTGGTGGAGCTTGGTACAATTGCAATGTTTAAAAGGCAGGATGGGTATACGAATAGGAAGGGTTTGGAGGGATGTGGGCCAGGTGTTGGCAGGTGGGACTAGATTGGGTTGGGATATCTGGTCGGCATGGATGGGTTGGACCGAAGGGTCTGTTCCCGTGCTGTACATCTCTATGACTCTACCTTTGCAGTGGAGTGAAACTGAGGGGGTTAACGTTTGGCTTTTGCTCAATGTTTTATGTATATACTCTGCACCAAGGTAATCTTTGAAGTGCTGCTGGTGTTCCTATCGATTTCGTGTTTCACAGGAAAAGTAATTCAGTTAAAATTACATAGATTCATACGTATGATAAATATAAACTCAAATTCAGAATAACACCGTGGAGGGTGTTCTTGTAAAACGTGCACCTGTTTAACTGAATAGTCTGTTCCCATGCTGTAAATTTCTGTGTAATTTTGAAAGCGTCTGTAGATTATCTTGACCAAAATATTTTAGTTTCTAACACAGCAGTCTTAGTTTGATGTTAATTTTGACATGAGCATGCCGCATGTCTGTTGTAGCAGAACTGGAAATGACATTGGGAGTTATGATTAAATCTCAGAATTTTTGGGGAATTGCCAAATCCTTATACCCAAACCTGGCACCTCATTTGAAGCAGAACTTCCCAAATAAATAACTGCACGGAAATAGAAATTGCTGGAGTAACGAAGCAAGTCTAGCAAGAAACGTGGAGAGGAAGTAGAAATAACATTGAGTCCAGTAACCTTTCATCAGAACTGAATTACATGGCACAGTGGCTCAGTGGTTAGCACTGCTGCCTCACAGTACCAGGGACTCAGGTTCAATTCCAGCCTCAGGTGACTGTGTGGAGTTTGCGCATTCTCCCCATGTCTACATGGGTTTCTTCCGGGTGCTCCGGTTTCCTCCCACAGTCCTAAGATAGAACATAGAAAAATACAGCGCAGTACAGGCCCTTCGGCCCTCGATGTGTAGGTTAGGTGAATTGGCCGTGCTAAATTGCCCACAGTGTTCAGGAATAGGTAGGCCAGGTGTATTAATCAGGGATAAATATAGGGTACGGGAATCGGTCTGGGTGGGTTACTCTTTGCAGGGTCAGTGTGGACTTGTAGGGCCGAAGGGCCTGTTTTCATACTGAAGGGAGCCTAATTCTAAAAGTTCAATGTACCTGCAGTTCCCAGTGGAACGCTAGCATTCTGACTAGTCCTGTTGACTACTTGCGAAGGTTTTGCCTTCCTTGTGTGCTGGCACTGTGTGCAAATTCTTCACAGCAAAGTGAGCTCTTCCTTTCATGTAATAGATGCACTGAGTTAATTAAATCAAGGGAAGAATCCCCATTTGATGTGTTGATCAAAGACTCAGTCTGATCTTAATTTGAGCAAACAAGCCAAATGTTTTGATGGTTAGACCACTGCCAGGAGAGAGGTTCAGATGAAGTAGCATAGATACTAGATATGCCTGTAGGGCACTGGATGACACTGAGACCAATTTTGACGGGATTTGCATGACTTTGACAACATTTCAGTTCAAAGTCACTGTGTACTACACCTAACCATCGCCATCTTTGTTTAATTATCCTCATGATTGAAATTCTATGATCATTTATCCCAGCTAATGCCAAAACTATTTGTTTTTGAATCTGTTTAAAGGTATACTGTGTTGGTGAATAACTCCCCAAAGCCCCTCCAACATTTACAAGGCGTGTGATGCATTACTGTGCATTTCCCCAAGACCAGATTGACTCCCGATACCACTCGAGAAGCTGAGCGTTTGATTGGCATGCATCAGTATTGACTCCCTCCACCTCCACATCCAAAAGAGTTTGAATAGGCTAGGGGAACTGAGGGGTGACCTTATAGAGGTTTATAAAATCATGAGGGGCATGGATAGGGTACATAGGCAAAGTCTTTTCCCTGGGGTGGGGGAGTCCAGAACTAGAGGGCATGGGTTTAGGGTGAGAGGGGCTAGATATAAAAGGGACCTAAGGGGCAACCTTTTCATGCAGAGGGTGGTACGTGTATGGAATGAGCTGCCAGAGGAAGCGGGGGAGGTTGGTACAATTGCAACATTTAAAGGCATCTGGATGGGTATATGAATAGGAAGGGTTTGGAGGGATATGAGCCAGGTGCTAGCAAATGGGACTAGATTGGGTTGGGATATCTGGTCAGCTTGGACGAGTTGGGTCGAAGGGTCGGTTTCCGTGCTGTACATGTCTATGACTCTCTGTGACATGTAGCATGTTATAAGCTGTACTGTAGTAATTCTCATTCAATAACACCTTCAACAGAGTACCCAGAGAGAGAGACACGGGAGCACCATCCCTGTAAGCTCCCTCAATCCACACACCATCACGAACTGGAAACTTTTGAAAGTCCTGGATGTATAGGCTTCTTTTCCTACCAGCGCTGTGGGTGTAACTTCCTCACATCGACTGCAGCAGTTCAAGATTTGATTTGATTTATTATTGTCACATGTACCTAACTACAGTGAAAAGTTTTGTTGTGCAAGCAGTACAGGCCGATCATAACATACAAGGGCATACAGATCATAGGGTGATTGAACAGAATACACATTTATGGCTGCACAAAAGATTTACAAAAAGCAAGCTCAACATTAGATTGGAAACTTGAGAGGTCTGTTCAGAAGTCTAATGACAGCAGGGAAGAAGCTGCTCTTGAACCTGTTGGTACATGTATTTAAACTTTTGTATCTTCTGCTAGACGGAAGAGATTATAACCGGTTTGGGAGGGGCCACTGTGAATATTGGTTGCCTTGTTGCTGCAACAAGAAGTGTAGATGGAGTCAATGGATGGAAGGTTGGCTTTCATGATGGCTTGGGCAGCTCGCTAACTCCTTCCTGAGGGGCACTAAGGGATGGGCAGTAAATACTACACCTGCTCCATATACTTGACAGTGAATTTCATGAAACTTGCTGAGCCTCATGAGGGGTGACGATTTCCAATTGGTGCTGGTGCCAATAAGTTGGCCGACGAATGAAATTGATTAGGAATCCCACTCCTGACCTCTATTAGCTGAGTCTGATTAAGCTTAACTTTGGGGGCTTTTGTGATGCTGTGGTAGTGATCCGACCTCTGAGCCAAGGGACCTGGGTTCAAGACCCAGTTAGAAGTGTGTAATAACATACTCTGAACAGTTCGATCAGAAAATATCTAGGCTTGACTTGATGCTAGATCAGTCATTAGTTTTAAATCTGAGATAGATAAATTCTTGTGAAGCACTGTGAAGGGCTATGGACTAAATACAGGTGCATGGAGTTAGGCCACAGATCAACCATAATCTCACTGAATGGTTGAATAGGCTCATGGGCTGAATGGCCTACTCTTGCTCCTTTGCATTAGGATCATCAGCTCCAATTGGATTCACCCTAGGGAATGGTTTTATTAGGTGGGTTTCTGACCCTAGCCCATCTGATTTTTTTTTTTTGCAGCATTTTTGTAGAACTAAACGTGTTCAAAGAGGAAGCACATGGGTGCTGGTATCTTGCAACCCATGTGTGATTGAAGGCAGCGTACTGACCATCAACCATTGTCCTCAAGCTTGTTTGTGGATCGTTGTACATTGACTGGGCTTGTCCAGTCTCTGGAACACATCATTGACGTCTCACCGAGTCAGCGCTGTTGAATGTGGATAACTATTACATTGGTACATTAAGTCCGAGTGACATTTGTCGGGAATCCATTAACTAATTATTTTAAAAGATTAGTGTCACGGAGCAAAAAAAAATACAATGACAGAAAACAGGGAATGTCTCCTGTCTAATTATTTTCCTTTGCCATATTGATTTTCCATACAGGATAACCATTAATCTTTGTCCATTTACCCGTGGGTATGAATATTGCTGCTGTTTGCATGGACTGAAGCTTGTGACTTGGTGAAACTACCATGCCCCCCCCTACAGTGTTTCTTTAAATATAATTAGGTGTATAAGACAAATTCTGCTACCAGTGATTAATTGGATCCGTGTAAAATGAGTTAACTGTGTAGCAGTAATGATTTTCCATTTGACAAATTGGATTTAGCCTGATGTGTTTTGTCATTGCCATCTGCCAGTGCCCTGCATTAGCATTGTTTGACCAATGACACCTTGCCTGTGTGACAACGGTTACTGTTTAATACTGGTTAGGACCACCGGGCCGTTCTCTGGCTAATGACCGCTCTCGTTTGATCAACCCTTTCCAAGTTGAGAAGGACCCAGAATCCGTGGAGAGCCTTTGTAAGTTTGGCTCAAACATTCCGAAGGGTTTTGAAGATAAGAAATGTGCCAGCTGTGGCCCCCTTGGGAGCACGCTCGCCTCAGAACCAGAAGGTTGTAGGTTCAAAACCCATCCAGGAACATGGAGCACAGCATGACATGACACACACTGGTGCAGTGCTAAGGGAGGGCAGTACTGACTGTCACAGGGTTCAAACGTCCACGTGAAACATTAGACCAAGGCTGCATCTGTCATTTTATGTGAATGTAAACATTTTCAAGTGAGGCAGGAAGGTCTTGCAGATATTTTTCTCATCAGTGATTCTGTTCAGAGTTGTGATTATACACCCCTGGAGTTAGTGGGACTTGAACCCAGGCCCCCTGGCTCAGAGATAAGGACGCTGCCACTGCACCACAAGACTCCTCAGGGAGATTGACATTGCAAATGTTAATTATCTGTTCAAGTTGCTGATTGGTTATGGGAGCTTGCTCTGCATGAATTAGCTGTCACACATTGCAATAGTTGGCGACCTTTACATGTCTAAAACACTACTAGGGTCATAAGATTAGATTAAATTAGATTCCCTACGGTATGGAAGCAGGGCTTTTCGCCCAACAAGTCCACACTGACCCTCTGAAGGGGAATCCACCCAGACCCATTCCCCTCCCCTGTATTTACCCCTGACTAATGCACCTAACCTACACATCCATGAACACTATGGGCAACTTAGCATGACCAATCCGTCTGACCTGCACATCTTTCGACTGTGCGAGGAAACCGGAGCACCCAGAGGAAACCATGCAGACACTGGGAGAATATGGAAACTCCACACACTTCAGTGTTCCGAAAGCTAGTCCAAATAAACCTGTTGGACTATAACCTGGTGTGGTATTTTTAAAGAATGAGAAGAGAATGGTTCTTGGGGATTTTGGTACCTATCTGTAGCAAAGACCACTAGAACCTCAAAGTCTCATCGGCGAGATGATTCCTCAGTCTGTGTTTCACGCTGCCTTGATGAATCAGCCCTCTGGTGCTGGAGTGGGGCTTCACTCAACAAACCTCTTCCCCAGAGCCATCAGCCTCACACTGATATGAGTTGACACTGCACTGTGCTGACTGAAATTTATTTTGAAAAATGGAACATGTTCAATCCCGCTCAGGGTAGGATTCGCTCTCTGCAGTAGGGAGAGAAAAAATACCAACTTTAAACATTTTGACAGGGTGCAGAGTGTAATTATTTTCACCTCCAGGGACTCTCCAGGTAAAGCATCTTGTCTTGAATGTGGCTGGTTAGTTTTGTATTTCATTAGAAGGTGTCGAGCTGTACGTCTTTGTTGAAATTATTACATGCAATGAAAGCGGAGTTTGAAGAGGTGGGTTGTGTAAAGTGACACTGCATGTCTGTACTGACCATCTGCTTTTGGCTTCAACAATAAGTTAATGGTTAGTAGCCTGTGCTCGCACGTGCTCAAAGATTGTTTGTAGAAGGACCACCCAGAGTTAGTCTCATGGCGGTCACTGTGGTAACCTCATTGCTCAGGGATAGCTCGTATTAAGACAATTCAGCAATCAGAACCATGATATTCATTTGGAAATGTTCTTTAAAACTCTTGCCTGATGCAGACCATTGATGTTTTAGTAAAGGTTATTGCAAAATTAAATTTGATTTGATTTATTGTAGTCACATAGGTATGGTGAAAAGCTTTGTTTGCGAGCAGTACAGGCAGATCATAGCAAACAATGACATGCAGATCATAGGGAGCTTGGACAGAGCGAGGTATACATGGCTTTGGCTGCACAGGAGGTACATAAAGCAAGGTCAATATTATTTGAAGTTAGAGAGGTCCATTCAGCAGTCTATTAGCGGCAGGGAAAAAGCTGTTCTTGAACCTGTTTGTATGTCTTCAGACTTCTGTATCTTCTGCCTGACAGAAGCCATTGTAGGAGAGAGTTACCAGGGTTACAAAGGGTCTTTGATGATGTCAGCAGGGCAGCAAGGAGTCCATGGATGGAGTTCTCTGGGGCTGCTTGGCCTGCTGTGCTTTTTCCAGCTCTGCACTTTATTGACACGCAAAGCATGTCACAGCAAGGTAAAGTAAGGGGCATTTGTTTTTTGAAGTGAGAGGAGAAAGATTTAAAAGGACTCTGAGGGGGTGATGTTTTCACACAGTGTGGTTCAGGATGGGAGGTTGGCTTCCATGATGGTCTGGGCTGTGCACAGCACCCTGTGTGGTTCCTTACAGCCCTGGGCAGAGTAGTTTCTGTACCAGGCCCTTACGCACCTGAATAGTATGCTTTCAGTGGTGCATCCATAAACGTTGGTGAGGCTCATTATGGACATGCTGAATTTCCATAGCCGCCTAAGGAAGAGGAGGTGTTGTTGTGCCGCCTTGACCGTCTCATCTAGCTGGGAAGTTTAAGACAGATTATTGTCACCCCTAGGAACTTGACACACTCTACCCTCTCCACCTCAGTAAGGTTCCTGCATTGCTTTTCCCTTGTGCGTCGATACCTTGAGAGAGAGGGAGGTGTTCTTCCACTGGTTGGTTATTCCCGCCCATGGGTGTAATCGCTAACACCAAGGGAGAGGAGGACATAGATTGTACAGCACAGGAGCACGCCCATGTTTGTACACCCAGATCAAACCAAGAAGGTGAATTCTGGAGCACAGCCATTTGGTATTAGAAAGGACTGGAAACATTCAGCAGGTTAGGTAACAGAGACACTCCCTACCCATCTGCTAGTGATTCCGCCAGTTTTAACTAGACAGGGAGAAAATAAGGTCTGTAGACCGTATTGTAAACTTGGCGTAAGTGAGCACTGCAGATGCTGGAGATTAGAGTGGTGCTGGAAAGGCACAGCAGGTCAGGCAGCATCTGAGGAGCAGGAAAAATCAATGTTTCAGGCAAAAAGCCTTTCATCAGGAAGGAGACCACCTTCCTGATGAAGCGCTTTTGCCCAAAACGTCAATTTTCCTGCTCCTGGGATGCTACTATGCTTTTCCAGCATCACTCTTATTGTAAAGTTGGTCAACACAGGGACTGAACTGTACCTGTGCATCCCAGTTCTGCCCTCCTGAGCTTCAATGATTACTCTTGTTCTCTGAGCAACACTACAGAAGGTAAACTTGCTTTCCTTTCTCTCCCTCAGCCTAAGAGCTGAGTGATGGTGGTTTGTGAGCAGACAGTTCTCTCAATGCTGGGGGAGAGTGTAACCATAGCAGCTCATCCCTTCCATTCAGATGCAGGTGGGTTGTGTTAATGCACATAAATTAAATGAGCTGCAGCCCAGGACTGTCGCCTCGAATCACAATGATGATAATCTACCGGCTACCGACAGAGAGGCAAGTCTGTGAACAGCAGCTATGATTGATGGCTCCATTGAGCGATGGAAGAATTGACGGAAAGAAATTGAACTGTGCTTGCAGGGGGCTTTGAGTGAAATAGCGTTTGGAATTCAGACTAGACAACCACTGGGGGATACAAGTGGCAGACATGTTATTGATATTGGTAAATCTATTACAATGACATGAATAAATGAGTATAAATATTACAGCACAGTCTGTCAGCTTTTGTATTTATATTCCTTCAAACATAGCCCACGATGATTTCCAGGAAATTTTTCATTGCAAAGCTGTTGTCTCACTCACTGTCCATTAGTAAAATGTTCTTTGCCAGTGTGAGCTGCAGTAAAATGGTAGCAAGTTGCATTCTGATAGTGCCATTTATTTTGGTAGTTACTTTTAGAAAGGGAGGGTCATCAAGAACTGAAAAATTTGGAGGTTGCATCTTCAGCGTGCAGTGTTAGCATCAAGTGCTGCAATTATGTTTGTCTGTACTCTAACCACTGCAAAACATCCTTCCTGTATTAAACTTTTCCATTTCTGTCCTCACTACCCACCCTACCATCCCCAACTTCAGTCGTTCTACTGTTGCTGTCGGTGCATCATCTGGCTCAGCCCTAATTCTCTCCTTTGACTTATTCTACCATTCTCTTTCCCCTCTTCAAAATGAGAAGTCACATGACACCAGGTTATAGTTCAACAGGTTTATTTGAAATCACAAACTTTTAGAGCACTGCTCCTTCGTTAGGTAAAAGCTTGTGATTCCAAATAAACTGTTGGGCTATCACCTGGTGTTGGGTGACTTCTGCCTTTGACACTGGCACCTCCATATCACTCGTCAAAATGTACCTCTTTGCTGAAGTTTTTTTTTGCCCATCTTAATTCATCTGGAAGGACAAGAGCAGCAGATGCATGGGAGGACCACCACTAAAAAGCTTCCTTCCAAGCCACTCACCGCCCTGAACTGGAACAATGTTGTCATTCCCTTATTGTCACCGGTCAAAAATCTTGGAACTCCCTTCCCTAATAACACTATGAATCATCAAATCCCCACAGCATGGGAGCAGGCTATTCGACCCATCGAGTATGAAAGGTGACCCACTCCCGACCCTCGACTTGAAACCCTGCATTCCTTATGGCTAATCACCTAACATACGTATCCATGGGCATTATAGCACAGCCAATCCACCTAACCAGCATGCCTTTGGATTGTGGGAGGAAACCAGCGCACCCAGAGGAAACCCACGCAGACTCTTGGAGAATGTGCAAACTCCAAACTGGGTCCCTAGCGCTGCGAGGCAGCAGTGCTAACCACTGAGCCACCATGCTGCCCCATCGTTGTCCTTGCACTCCCAAGGACTGCAGTAGTTGAAGAAAGCAGCTCAATACCAGTTAAGGATGGGCAAAAGGTGCTGGCATAACCAGCAAAATGCACATTTCCTGAGGGGCACTGTTTTCGCACGGAGGGTGGTGCATACGTGGAGCAAATTGCCAGAGGAAGTGGTAGATACGGGTACAATTAAAACATTTTAAAAGACATTTGGGCAGGGACTTGAATAGGACAGGCTTCGAGGGGTATGGGCTAAACACAGGCAAATGGGACCAGTTCAGCTTGGGAAGCCTGATCGGCCATGGGCGAGTTGGACCGAATGGTCAGTGTCCGTGCTGTACGGCTCTGTGACTCTACATAAATGGCCTGGTGTGAAAGCCTTCCAGTGAAGCACTTTGGGATGCATCAGAGCTGAATGAACATTCGGTATTTCAGCATCTGAAGGAGAACTTTAGTGTCAATTAGCGAGAGTTCTGTAAAGAACTAAGCTCTGATAAACCGGATTGGAAATGCACATTTTCAGATTCTCACTTTGGTCATTTTAAATATCATCTTTTGAATAGTTGCTTCGATATATTTAATTAATAGATGGCATTATGTTCATTCAACCAATAACTTCAATGATTGTGCATAATCTACAGGATATGCACAAGTTTTGTTTAGTTTTCATGAAGTACTTGACAAATAGTTTTAATCATGCAGCACTCCCCTGAGCTGCTGACTGTTGAATGAAATTTAAAACCAAACCCACACCTTTCGGTGAACATAAAGGTCCCATAAAGAGTAATCAAGAGTTAACGTTTCGGGTCCAGTGACCCTTCCTCAGAACTTGAAACATTTACCTCTAATATCTCCCCACTGATGGTGCCAGACCTGCCGAGCTTTTCCAGCAATTTCTGAATCACAGCATCTGCAGTTGTAGAGAGGTAGAGATGTACAGTACGGAAACAGACCCTTCGGTCCAACCCGTCCATACTGACCAGATATCCCAACCCAATCTAGTCCCACCTGCCAGCACCCTCTGTGTGGAAAAAGTTGCCCTGTAGGTCTCTTATATCTTCCCTGGGGGGCTTGCTGTGTGCAAAGTAGCAGTTTTTAAAAAAAATATTACAACATTGGCAACCCTTCAGGGTACTTGGGGAAACTCAGCAGGTCTGACAGCATCTGTGGAGTTCTGAAGAAGGGTCGCTGGACTTGAAACGTTGCTTCTGCTTTCTCTCCACAGATGTTTCTCTCGAGCAATTCCTGTTTATGTTTCAGATCCTAGAAAACTGGATGTAGGTTTGCTCACTGAGCTGGAAGGTTTGTTTTCAGATGTTTCATCACCATGCTCCGTAACATCTTCAGTGAGTCTGCAAATGAATCCTATAAGGTTTGAGAAACATACAGGCTATGATCAAATGTTAGAATCGTCTTGATTGGCTGGGCTAATTCTGCTTATGTATCTTACTGTCTTATTGTTTAATGATGTCAATGAGATAATGAAGCTCAGCAAAGTGATTGCTATTTTAAATATTTTCCAATTGCCCTCTTCAAAGAAACAAGCCTTTGGACTCCTGATCCAGAGGCGGGGACACTACAATCGCACCCCACTAGCCCTCAGTGAAAAACCACAAGAGCCATTATAAGTTGGTTTTATAAGAAGTTGCCCTAATTTAGTTCACTCATAAGCTAGATCCTACTTTTGGGTTTGATCAGTAGTCTGTAAAAAGAGTACCATGGTAAATACAGGTTTAGCAGGCTTTCCTCTATCTGATGGGCAACAGAGGCACAGAACCCATGTGACACTATTGTGGGATGCTGTCAGCCAGAGGATAAACTAAGGCTGTCGTTATTAATCATAGTTAAGAGTTCAACTTCAAGAACGAGGTTTCGAGGTAATATTCCCCAGTCCCAATGCCTCACCCTGACCCCCAACTCAAATCCTTTCCTTTCAGAGAATGTAAAAGCATAGAATCGAGGAGGAGGAGTAGGCCATTCAGCCCTTCAAACCTGCTCCACCATTCAATATGATCATGGCTGATCATCCAGCTTGGTGTCCTCTCCTGCTTTCTCCTCGTACCCTTTAGTCCTGAGGACTGCCCCTGCTCCATTGCTTATACTTTCACTTTTTGCTTTTGCCACTGACCAGGTCATTTCAGAGGAAAGCTAATTGGATCTTTTTGCCATTTAGACTCTGGAGGGAGTGAGCCCCTTCCCCCTTCCCAACCCCATATTTACTGAGTTTCCTAAACTGCAGAGGATGGAAGCCTATTGAAGACAAATCTATAACCCTCTGCCTCTGTTCTGTATTTGGAATGCTATTATTCTGGCTAAGATATTCATCACAAAGTGCTCCAGAAATAGATCCTTTACACAGCTCAGTCATGCTGCAGTGTGCTGTTCGCTGGGGCTATTTCTGATTGCTTCTGATCTCCATTTTCATTCAGATCCCACGGGAAGCGTTTTGGCCCAGTTAAAGTGTTTGAGTTGATGGCTCTTAATGTAGAAATGATGCCACAAATAGATGTTAATATGCGATCAGCCCTTTCTCATGATTAAGGTGAAGAATTGAAGGTATTTTTTGCATCTATTCCCCTGCCCCAAACCTCTAACTGCAATGGATTAGTTAATTGAAAGGCGTGCATCAGGAAAGTTGCATGCTAGTGGAGATGAGCTTATGTCCAAAATATCGATTCTCAAGCTCCTCAGATGCTGCCTGATCAGCTGGGCCTTTCACTCTTGATTACTGATGGGGATATCTATCCTGCCTCTGTCAGAGTCATCGGAGACCACGGAGTGACAAGGGAATCTAAAGTCTGTGGTTCACCTTTGATGCTTAAAGTCCATCTTTAATAGGGATGAAGTGAATATCTGTACCAACTTGAAATAGTGTAGTGGTTAAAATGTCTGTATAGCTAAGATGCCAATCCATTAAACTTGCACTGTGTGGTGAAATGACTCATTAATTTTGTCTTGATGTTAACCCTGCTTGACATGTGTTTAACAGATGGTCACTGATATCACACATTGCAGTCTTGGTCAAAGTAGCAGTACGCACATTAATGTGTTTGTGTCTTTTTGAGTTATAGTATCACACAGCGTCATTTCAGTTCCAGACCAATGCCATGGGACATTAGGTTTTGGAACAGCTCGTTCGATTTTGGAAAGATTAAAAAGTAATCCTGAGCACTACACCCAAAATGGGAAAAGTGGGGAACTGGGCAAGACTTGTATATAAATCATTTGAGGGGCAAGTTCACTGTTGAGTTTGTAGAGTCCCTCTGTGTTATGGTCAATGCTTTTCCCCAATGAGTCCAAAGATGTGCAGGGTAGATGGACTGGCCAAGGTAAATTCGAGAGAGTGGTGCTGGAAAAAGCACAGCAGGTCGGGCAGCATCCGAGGAGCAGGAAATTCGACATTTTGGACAAAAGCCCTTCATCAGGAGTGATTCGCACTCTTGACTCTAATCTCCAGCATCTGCAGTACTCACTTTTGCCTGGCCAAGCTAAATTGCTCATGGTGTTCAGGAATGTGCAGGTGAGATGCATTAGTCAGGGGGAAATGTAGAATAATAGGGTAGGGAGGTGGGTTACTCTTCAGAGGGCTGGCATGGACTTGTTGGGCCTACTGGCCTGTTGCCACACTGTAGGGATTCTGTGAAAGTAATATATTCATAGATATTTATATCACAGTAGGAGGCCATTGGGCCCATGCCTGTGACTATCAAAAAAGATCTAATTACACTGATCCCATTTTTCAGGTTCGATCATAGCCCTGGAGGCTAAGGCAATACAAGCAAATATTTAAATACTGTTTAAATTAGATGTGGGCAAAATCTTTAGTCTCTCTCAGGTGGCAGTTGGATATTGTAAAGTAATGTTGTGGATAAGTTGGAACAGGAGAATGGCTGCCCTCCTCTTTTCAGCTGGTTTGATTGGGGACAGGACACATTTGTTTTGTTGCTATTCGATGGCGATATTCTCTGCAGTGTTTCTGGGATTGCCTTTGCTAGCTTGTCTCTTTAGCGGCCAATGGTGATTGGAGGTGGGGTAATTCCAATTTCCACACCATTGTAGGAGTTGGTCAGCATTTTAGGGATGGCATTCCAGGATTTAGGGTGGTGCTGGAAATGCACAGCAGGTCAGGCAGCATCTGAGGAGCAGAAAAATCAACAATTCGGGCAAAGGTCCTTCATCAGGAAGCTTCATCCATTCCAGGATTTAGTCCATTTCACTGGAAAGCACAGCACAGCTAACTTATGCTGCCTGTTTCTGACTTAGAGTAGTCTCCCTCAAGCCTGTTCCACTGATTTCAATGGCTGATCAGTGGTTAACACCATATGGGCCAAAGGCAGATATATCTTGTAATGCCTTAGCTGAACGAAACCTTATCTGTCTCAGATTTAAAATGAGCAACCAATCCAATTCCAAGCATCTACCACCCTTTGTGTATCAAAGTGCTTCCTCACATCTCTCCTAAATGGTTTGGCCCTAATTCTGAGATGATGCCGCCTTGGATGCAATATATGCATGTTCTCTCCATTATTTAGTCATTATGACTACGAGAAACTGTGTAATTCATTAGTTTGTTGTATTTGATCACTTTTGCTTCTGGACCATGAGGTCCATCCTTATTTTAGGCTTCGGAATCGATGCCAGCCCCCCACATATTCTCAGGCGAGAGGGAGAGAAAATGTGGCATTCTCTCTTTAATGGGACCCTGAGTTACATTTAAAATGCTCAACCCGACAGATTTGTTCTGTTGAGGGAGATGGATGAAAGGTGGGAAAATGCTGTTGAGAGACAGATCAGCCATGACCCAGTTGTTGGATAAAATTGACTTGAGCGGCTGATTGACGCCCTTCTGTCTCTGTTTTCCATTTGCTTTGGAAAACTGCATATCATTTATCAAATCCTCATGACATGTGCTTTGTTCATGCAGTCTTACCATCAGGCAGACTGAGCTCTACTTGAGGTAAAATTTCCTGCAGCCCCTCCTTGGTGGACCCTCTATAGCATAGCCTTCAGTAATTTAGACCCAAATTGCCTGGAACTTGTCCAACCTGCACCTTTCTCTCTCTAAAATTTCAGGCGAGTCCTGTTTTGACACACTGTTGTTTTTGAGAACTGCATTGAAAGCCTGTGACCTTTGATTCTGTGTTCTGTGAAGTGTCTTACGGTGCTATGTGAATGCAAAGTTTTTTTTGAGATTCAGAGCTTGGACAATAATCGAATATCTTTGCTGAGGTGAGTGATGGCAGTGGGTTCAATTTTAATTAGCCATTGAATTGTGCAGAGACGTGAAATCCATGCTTAAGGTGAGAGGACAGAGTTTTATAAATGACATGAGTGGGGATTCTTTTACAAAAGGGATTTTTTAAAAATTTGATTCCCTACAGGGTCTGGAATGAACTTCCAGCAGAAGTGGTGGATGTGAGTATAATTAAAAATCTAACATCCATTTGGATGGACACATGAACAGGAAAGGTTTGGAGAGATATGGGTCAGAAGCCGGCAGGTGGGGCTAGTTTAGTTTGGAATTATGTTGTTCCGAAGGGTCTGCTTCAATGCTGTATAACTCCGTAACAGCATGATGACTGAGAATCTGAGGCAGTCATATCAAATTGATCTTCTGTGTTCTTTCGAACTTAGCGATAAATGATATTGAGGTTATATTTGTACAAGAAGTAGCATGCAATATTTATCCATGTCCAAATGTTTAGTTACTATGCAACATTATGTCAAGGCTCAGTGATCCCTGGGTACAGCTTTGGAGGATTGGCCTAGATTTCTTGCTCAACTGAATTGACTACAAACACTATCTCCTAGAGCCCATTACCTTAGCATTTAACTCCGTGCTCATTACTGGCTTTGGTTTCAGAAAGTTATCCATCCTTTGTAATGGCAGTGCCTTCCATCTGCAAGAAATTCAAGTTGATTTCCAGGTCTGCACCGTTACCTCTACCACCCAACTCTCCAACCTCATGCCTCAGGATTTAGTTTGAACTACTTACTTAAGTAACATTTTAATCCTCCCTTGGGACGTGGGAGTTTCTGATTGGGCCAGCATTTTCTTGCCTGGTCCTAGTTGCCCTTGAGAAAGTGGTGATGAGCTGTCACCTTGAACTGTTGCTGTTCATTTGGTGCAGACAGACCCACAGTGCCCTGAGGGAAGGAATTCCAGGAATAGATCTGAAGGAACGATGATCTATTTCCAGAAGAGGATAGTGAGTGGCTGGGAGAGAAATTTCAAAATCTGAGTCATATTCCCACTCTGTCACATTCTCTATATTCAGAATATTTAAAGCATAATGACTTGGAGCATTAATAATCAAAGAACTGTGGATGCTGGAGATTGGAAAGACATCAAACCAGACATTGCTGGAGTAACTCTGAAGGAAATTCTTCAGAATTTCTTTGGGAAAGACAGGTCACTGGACTTGAAACAAGTAACTCTGCTTTTCCTCCACAGATGCTGTCAGACCTGCCGAGTTTCTCCAGCAGTTTCATTTTGAGTTTGTTTCCCCACATTTTGACTGTACCAGGTTTGTTTAGCTGATATCTAATTGATCTCCTGCCCCAATGCAAATAGCCAAGTTTCCAACCAGGGGGAACCCTCTGTCGTCATTTTGATTGAGTGAAGGAAGCCAGAGGAATGCAAAGTAGAGCGGGGCTGGATGGGAATGTTGAAGGGACAAACCGGGAAAGGTTGGGAGGGGATTTGGGTGAGCCACATTCTGACTGATCTGTTTTTGTTCCATGTATACCACAGCTCTGTAGTCTTGGCTGTGATCTTGAGAGCAAGTTGAACTCCTTTACCGTCAACCTAACAGTAGGTTGTCTATGCTTCATCGTGTTAGAGAGAATGACAATGGAGAGGAACAGTAAATTTAATGCAGTGTCACTTACCATGTGCGTTTAAATAATGCCTTAAATTCAAAAGAAAATAAACCTTCAAGAGACATGTAAATTGGTTACCTTACTGTCCTCATGAGCCTCTGCTAAAATATACCATGGGAGGTCGAATCAGGAGGTGGCCATTTGACTTCTCCAGTCTGGCCCCCCATCCAGTAAGGTCATGGCTGATCTGACACTCCTCACATCCAGTTTCTCCTGCCCCTTTTCCCTGTTCCCTCAATTCCCTGACTGATCAAGAATCTATCGATCTCAGCCTTAAATACACACACAGCTCTCTGTGGCAAGGAAGTTCCAAAGACACTCAACCCTCTGAGAGACAAAATTCCTCCTCATCTCAGTCTTAAATTATACCTCTATGACTCTAATTGGTTCCCTTTTATTCTGAGATTGTGCCCTCTGGCTTTTGTGTGTTGTCCAGTCAGGGATGAAATTATCCTGGTCGCGCTTCCTCGCAAAATTGGTCTACCTGGACCCAACAGCACAGTGCTCCTATTAAAACAGACATGGGCTCACTTGGAAACACTCATTCATAAAACTCAAACAAAGTGTTGCTTTTGCTAAATGAATAATTGCTTCTTGCAGATATAATATCAACTCTAATGAAGAATTCCCTGTTAAACTTGGGAATGATTGCACTTCAAAAAACGTTGCGTTTCAGGTTTTATGACCCTGGCGAGATGATGGTGGTGTTTGCCCAGTGAGATTAAGCTGAAAATAGCTGTGGCTTGCGGGGATTGTAAGTGTTGGGAATAACTAAGTGAGTTGGCTTGTCAGCCAGTCAATTATTGCAGCCCCTTTCCATGGAGTGAGGAGCCGTGTGTGAAACATGAACGCAGTCCTTCTGTCCACTGCTTCTGACCGACCTGTTACACGTTTGTAGGGTTTTCCTGACTTTAATTTTCAATTGGTTGTTGCTTGATGCAGAACGTTGACCCAACTCTCATGGATTGGCTTCAAAGCATTTCTTTGTAAACGGAGGCACTCATCTGAAAACACATCCCCAGTGAAGTACTTGCAAACTGTCGTCGCCGTGTCTGGCGGTCCCATCATCAATCAGCTAAACTTACAGGTAGACTGTTATAGTGCTAGGTGAAAGTTAGGACTGGAGATTAGAGTCGAGAGTGTGGGGCTGGAGAAGCACAGCAAGTCAAGCAGCATCCGAGGAGCAGGAGAATTGACATTCACCAGGCCTCAGGTGAGGGGAGGTTGAGAAGGAGAGTCCTTCATGATAACCTCAGCTGGTGCAGGAATCGAATCCACGCTGTTGGTGTTCTGTGCATCAGAAACCAGCCATTCCACCAACTGAGCTAACCCTTGAAGGATTGGAAATTGTTGATATTATCTTTATTGAACATGTATAAGCTTAAGGGAGACCGGCTTAGTGTCTCAGGGAGTTGAGGGATACAAGGCACAGATGAGTTCTTGGAGTCCAGACGGAAGATCAGCTGTGATTGGATTGAAAGGAGTCACATGGTCTGTTCTTATCAAAGCAAAACACTGCAGAGGCTGGAAATCTGAAACCAACGTAGAGAAAGCTGGAGAAACTCAGCAGGACTGGCAGCACCTGTGGAGAGAGATACAGTTAGCATTTCGAGTCCAGTATGACCCTCCTTCCCAACTGAGAATAGCAGAACATGGGAATTAGGAGAAAGTGAGGACGTCAGATGAGGGAGAGTTAGTTGAAAAGAGTGGTGCTGGAAAAGCACAGCAGGTCAGGCAGCATCTGAGGAGCAGGAGAGTTGGCATTGTTCTTCTCTCACTTTGGCCTATAACTCCACATACCCTTTGCTCCTTGCCCCACCACCACCACCCGATCCTACCTTGTGTGTGTAAACTAACGTTTTCCGAGCTACCATAATTTCTGAGGAATGGTTACGAGACCCGAAACGCTAACTCTGATTTCTCTCTGCAGATGCTGCCAGACCTTTTCCAGCAGCTTCAGTTTCTGTTTCTGATTTACAGCCGTTCTTTCGGTTTGTTGAATTGGCACCTCTTTGCCCTGTTGTCTGTGCCCATTGACTGTTTCCGTACTGATGCATTCCCGTGGATGCTGAATTGCTTGTTATTGATCATCTTCTTTTCTGATGATGTGGGAGCGTGTTGCGTTGATGTAACAGTGCAGAATTGCACTATGCCACGCTCCCTGACTAACTCATTTTGATCCTGAGCCATAAACCTGTCCAAGTCTTCAAATTTGCTCAGTTCTGTCAATTATAAATCAGTGACACTGTACCTTCCTGTAGGGAGTTGGCCTGTATTTGAAGGCTGCAGGTGCAGCCTTAGTGTCAACACAACAGTGAGCAAATTAAAAATTCTCTTCTTGAGTTCTTTCTCACAGCAGCCCTGTGAGGAATGCTTCCTCTGTCAGATTGGACAATGCAATTTATTTTCCAAAGAAGTGAAGGGATTATTGAATTGCAAGTAATCCTTAGTGACCTGATTATGAAAAGGCTAAGAAGGTATGGTATTTGTCAGGTATTCTTAGTTTTTGGTGGGGAGGCCACTGTTAGAATATTGTGTGCAATTCTGGTCTCCTTCCTATCATAAAGATGTTGTATAACTTGAAACGCTTCAGAAAAGATTTACAAGGATGTTGCCAGAGCTGGATGATTTGAGCTAAAGGGAGAGGTTGAATAGGCTAGGGTTGTTTTCCCTGGAGCGTCAGAGGCTGAGGGATGACCATTTAGGGGCTTATAAAATCATGAGGGGCATGAATAGGATAAATAGACAAAGTCTATGGAATGAGCTGCCAGAGGAAGTGGTGGAGGCTGGTACAATTGCAACATTTAAAAGGCACCTGGAGGGGTATATGAATAGGAAGGGTTTGGAGCAATATGGGCCAGGTGCTGGCAGGTGGAACTAGATTAGGTTGGGATATCTGGTCAGCATGGACAGGGTGGACTGAAGGGTCTGTTTCCGTGCTGTACATCTCTATGACTCAATGTGGAGATGGGGTGAGAAACTTGGCACCTATTCTTTTCTGCAATATTTTCCGATATCCCAAATGAGTCAACTAGAAGATATATTGCAGCAAATTGCTTCAACTGCATTTCTATAGCCTTAAATTTAGATTAAGATTTTATTGTCATTTGTACTCCTTTACAGGAATACAGTGAAAAGTGTGTGATGTCATCCTACATGGTTCTGCCTTGACTACAAAGGTACTGGGTACAAAACCCTCAGGTACAAAGTAATACAAACAGAATTAAAAAGTTTAGCATTACCTTTATAGAATAAGTAGAAAAATAAAAAAAGTTATAGTTAACAATGAAGTCCTTTTTGATTCAAACTAGGAAACTTGATGAGACCTTCACTTATCTTGCTCTCTGGGGGACATCAGCTCCCTGTTCTCAATGCCCCCACTGCAGATAAGACAATAGACAATAGGTGCAGGAGTAAGCCATTCAGCCCTTCAAGCCTGCACCACCATTCAATGTGATCATGGCTGATCATTCCTAATCAGTATCCTCTTCCTGCCTTACCTCCATAACCCTTGATTCCACTATCTTTGAGAGCTCTATCCAACTCACTTTGAGGGCTCTATCCGGGGCACCTCCCTCAGCACTCACTCTTCCTGCATCAGAATGCTCTCAGTCCAAGCTGAGAGCGTGCCATTGACTCGTGAGAGGTTGGGCTGAGACACTGGGCCTTGAGCTCTACTGTTTGGAAGAGAAAGGGCAGCAGGAACAAAGTCAAGTTGCGCTCCACCTTGACTGCGACCTACTGCACTGGTCCTCTGTCATCGCTAGGCGCACTCTATCCAGCAGCACTGTCTCAGAGGCCTCACCACAGGGCCACTAGTGGTTAAAGAGTGTGACTCCCTAACTGCCCTCGAAGGTGATGATGAGAGCTAACAAATACTTGTCTAATCACTGACGCCAACATCCCATGAATAACCAACTTAAAAACAGAAACTTCCAGTGCACTGGTAACAAACATTACCATACTAAAGGTTGGTTAGCTCGGTTGGAGAGTGACACCATCAGCATGGGTTCAATTCCTACACCAGCTGAGTTACCATGCAGGTGCCACCTTCTTCACCTCACCCTTCACCTGAGGCGTGGTGACCCTCAGGGGAAATCACCTCCAGTCGTTGCCCTCTAATAAGACAGCTGCCCTGTGGTCTTCTGGGAATATGGTGACTTTAGCATTTTACCTTATAATACAATGTATCCAGCTTTGTGATGGAAACCAGTTAAAACGAGAAGTGACAGAGGACTGTCAGGCTTTACGACAGAGCACTGTATCTCAGTGGTTAGCACTGCTGCCTCACAGTGCCAGGATCCGGGTTCGATTCCAGCCTCGGGTGACTGTCTGTGTGGAGTTTGCACATACTCCCTGCGTCTGCATGAGTTCCTCTGGGTGCTCTGGTTTCCTCCCACAGTCCAAAGATGTGCAGGTTATAAGGATTGGCCATGATAAATTGCACATAGTGCCCAGGGATGTGTAGGTTAGGTGCATGTGTAGTGGGCGGCATGGTGGCCCAGTGGTTAGCACTGCTGCCTCACAGCGCCAGAGGCCCAGGTTCAATTCCTGCCTCAGGCAACTGACTGTGTGGAGTTTGCACGTTCTTCCTGTGTCTGCGTGGGTTTCCTCCCACAGTCCAAAGGTGTGCAGGTTAGGTGAATTGGCCATGTTAAATTGCCCGTAGTGTTAGGTAAGGGGCAAATGTAGGGGTATGGGTGGGTTGCGCTTCGGTGAGTCGGTGTGGACTTGTTGGACCGAAGGGCCTGTTTCCACACTGTAAGTAATCTAAAATCTAAAAAAAATAGGGTGGTCAGTGTGGACTTGTTGGGCCAAATGGCCTGTTTCCACACTGCAGGGATTCTATTCTGTTCTAACACTGCATGTCATTTATTTGGTATACACTCCATAAACATCTTACTTTTTGATAAAAATGCTTTGCATTTCTTTGAAAAATATATTGGGGAAGATGTTGGGTGGGGCAGTGAATTTGGTTTCAGCTTCCCTTCAAGCGGCTTGAGTAAGACGTTCCAGATGGAAAGACTTTACCACAAGCCTTTGCCACCAACACAAAGAGGAATTTTGTTTTGGATGGTGTCGGGTCAATTTGGGTATTTTAAGCAAATTTAATTGTTGCTTTAAAATTTGTTAATGGGATGTGGGCATCACTGGCTGAGTCAGCATTTACTGTCTGTGCTCAATTGTCCAGCGGGCAGTTAAGAATCAACCACATTGCTGTGAGTCTGGAGTCTCATGTAGGTAACACCAGGTAAGGACGACTGTCTCCTTCCCCGAAGAACATTAATGAATCAGATGGGTTTTTATGACAATTGACAGTGGTTATATGAAAAATAATTCTACAGCTCTGACACTGATTTACCTACAAGCGACTGTTTTGAGTAAGTATATTGTCAAGGTAAAGCCGCCATTGTCCTAATCAATCATACGTCTCTTTAGAAAGAGATACCTGGTGACGGCCTATAACCTGAGAGAAACCGTATCTCAGACAAGGATAGAGGTTGAAAAAGAATGTTCGCCATGATAACCTCAGCTGGTGTGGGAAATGAACTCATGCTGTCAGTGTTACCCTACATTACAAACCAGTCATCCAGCCAACTGAGCCCTGTTGTTTCTAGCTGAGCTCCATTGGTTGTCGTTAAACTTTTTTTTTCAATTCCAAACTTTGTTTTATTGAATTCAAGTTTCACCATCTGTCTTAGTTAGATTCTTGATTAGTAAGGGGATCAAAGGTTACAGGTGAAGCCAGGAAAATGGGATGGAGAGACACATCAGCTATGATCGAATGGCAGAGCAGACTCAATGGGCTGAATGGCCTGATACTGCTCTTATATCTTAAAATCTTATGCCAGAATTAGCATGTGGTGCTGCATTAATAGTCCAGTAACATTCCCACCATGCCATCACCTCTGCTTCGTTTCCCACATCACGACATATATCTGCCATTGGTTCATCTTGCTGCTTTGCTAATCCATCCGCTTTGGTGCAGGTTTCATAGAACCATTGCAGATGCTGTCTCTGTATCTTTTGAGTTTCTCTCTGTTTTTTATTCTCTGAAACTGTTAGGTCCTCCTTTTCCTGGTGGCCAGTTTTTAAAAAATTTTTCCTTCCCGTGTCAAGTTCCTCTCGCGCTTATTGCCATTTTCACAAAAAAAATGTGGTCAAATTGACCTTTCAACTGCTAGCCCTCTCAGCTCTTTAAGGTTCAGGGTTCAGGCTCCATTCCAGAGAAGAGGGCTATCACATCTATGTTGGGCAGAATAGCAGCCTCCTTCCCTAAACATCTCGGGTTTGTGAATTTAAAGCTTAATGTTCAATTATACTCCATTTTACAGAGGGCAGTAGCATCGTGGTAAAGTATTTGAACGATAATCCAAAGGCACAGACTCATTCTGTGGCCGTGAGTTCAAATCCCATCATAGTAGCTAGGGGAATTTAAATTGAATTCATTAATAAATCTGGAATAAAATATTAGTCTCATTGATAACCATGAAGCCACTAGTTTGTCATAAAAACATATCAGAGCTGAAAATGTCTTGCTGGAAAAGCGCAGCAAGTCAGGCAGCATCCAAGAGCAGGAGAATTGACGTTTCAGGCATGAGCCCTTCTTCAGGAATGGCTCATGCCTGAAACATCGACTCTCCTGCTCCTTGGATGCTGCCTGACCTGCTGCGCTTTTCCAGCAACACATTTTCAGCTCTGATCTCCAGCATCTGCAGTCCTCACTTTCTCCCATTAAAAACGTATCAGGTTCACTGATGTCCTTCAGGGGAGGAGATAAATCTAACATGTGACTCCAAACCAACAAGAAGGTGGTTAACTCTTGACCACCATCTGAAATGGTGCAAGTCACTCAATTATAAGCAACTCACTACCTGCTCATGGGCAGTAAATACTATCCTTTCTAGCAATGTTCAATTCCTGAGAATGAATGAAAAATAGGTCTTAGTCAAATTCTCATTGCTTATTTACCATGAAGCTGAGTCTTGACTTGCCATCCAATCCACAGCCATTCCTCCGACAGTTAAAGATTGTTTGAAATTTGGCACTTTTGCATGTGTCCTGATGAATGCAAAATGACAAGCTTCAAAATCTCTCTCTCTCTCTGTTTGAATGTATTCCGCTCTGCTACCAAATCAGCATTTGACTTGCAAATTTACAGCAGCGAAGACCATTTGACCCATCTCCTCTCTACTGACAAACGAGGGGCAGCTCCAATCTAATCCCAATTCCATGTTCTTTGTTTGTTGCCTTGAATTTCATTCGTTAAATCTAAGTGCTTCTTAAAAAATGTGTTAAAGGTTCCCGTCAGCACCATCCTCTCAGGCAGAGTCCTGTTTTCTGGGTGGCAAAGGTTTCTCCTCAACTGACTCTGATTTTTCTATTAATTAATTTAAATCTGTTAACCCTGGTGACCATCTCCCTGCTGTGTTCTTCCACTCCAGGCTATTTGAATCGACAGTATTGTTCTTTATCCAATGATGTGCAGGCTAGGTGGATTGGCCATGCTAAATTGCCCCATGGTGTTCAGGGATGTATAGGGTAGGTGCTTTAGTCAAGGGAAAATGAAGAGCAATCTGGTAGGGATAATGTATCTGGGTGGGATACCCTTCGGAGGTTCAGTGTGGATTTGTTGGGCCAAATGGCCTGTTTTCACACTGTGGGATTCTATGATTCTATAATCTCAAAAAGTACATGCAAATGGAAAACTAGTCAGGGCAACGCTCTTCGTATACAAATGGTAGGAGTGTCAATCTTGTTCAATGAGACCAGAAAAGGAGTCTAGTATTGGAAACAAAACACTTTTAATAGTTTATACTTGCAGTAAATTTTATGATTTGTCTTCCAGCAGCGCTTGCTTCTAATAAGAAGTTATTCTAATGATAATTGGCTTCAGCTACCTCTCTTCCACCCCCCCCCCTCCCCCCACACACACACACACACACACTCCACCATTACCATAGGTTTGCATAAATCCCGAAAGCTATTTAAGTGACTATTTGAATATAACTGCAATCAACCTATAATCTGTGGAGCTAACCAGACAGCCAGATAATTTAAAATCAGTGTTACTGATGCAGAAAAGTTTAGTGCTGTCAAGAAGTGAGCTCACTGTGTGAATCACTCATCTTCAGCTTCAAGGCGACCTTCTTGTTTTTGATATATGGTTTTTATTTCTGCTATATGTTTTTTGTATGGTTTTTGTTTCTGCTATGTGTTTTTTTGTATGGTTTTTGTTTCTGGTGTATGTTTTTTGTACATGGTTTTTGTTTCTGGAATCACAGCGAAGAATAAGTTGGGCTTAGGGACATCATGGCTGGCTATAACCACAGCTTATTTAGTTTCATCTTTGATGGAGACCCATACAACACTCAAAACATTAACCCTATGTCTCTCTCCACAGGTGCTGCCACAACTGCTGAGTTTCTCTAGCACGTTCTATTTTCGTTTCAGATTTCAAATATCTGTGGTACTTTTACTTTACCCTCCCAATCAATGCTCTCTAGTTCACCGTCTTTCCACTTAGTGCAAGTAACTGAAAATCACAGCATTTTCATTAAAAACTGTGAACTGCCCAGTTTGACAGACCTACCTTGAGTAAATAATGTAAGATGCGTCAATAAATTGGACAGACTGGGCCTGTTATTGATGCTGGGGTTTTCTGTTATTGTTCCTCTCAGAAGAAGATGTGTATTTTCCAGTCTGCCTGTTGAGGGACGTTATTACGTACCTCTGGGATGGTGGGATTTCAACCCAGGCCTCCTGGCTCGGAGGTAGGGATACTACCATTGCATCACACCATGCCCACTAAAAGATGATATGATTGTAGAGAGCACGAGGAAGAGATGATTTCTGAGAATGGACAGTTCTCGGAGGAGAAATGCCATGGCCCATGAGTGAGATGTAGCCCCTGAATTAGGATCTGTATGATTGGAGAACCTGGAAGGGAGGAGTGACCTCATTGGCTATTTATTATCACATAGCGGGGAGGAAGTAGTAGATAGCATTTGTAGGCTGGTTATGAAAACCTGCAGGATAAGTAGGGTTCTGATAGTTGGCGATTTTTAATTCACCTAGGGTAGACTGGGAAAGAGGTAGAGTCTTGGGCATGGAAGTGGAGAAATTCTTGCGATATGTGCAGGAGAACTTTCTGGAACAGGACATTCCCAGTCCTACCAGGGAGTGGGCTAGACCTCGGAAATGAGGTGGGTCAAGTGGAGAACGTCAGAGTATGGGGAGCACTTTGGAAATAGCGATCATAATAAAATAAGGTTCAAGCTTGAGCAGGAAAAAGATAAAAATCATTCAAGAACTAATAACTCAGAATGGGAAAAAAGGGCAGGTTTTAGGGGCTAAAAGTTGGATTGGAACAGGTTAATGAGAAACACTTCCTGGTGGATAAAACAATGGATGAAAAATGTGAGACTTTCAAAAGAGAGATGGATAAGGTGCAAACTAGGTACATGGGTTTCTCATGAGTATCTAAAGCTAGAGTACTCTGGATGACTAAGAAAATTGGTGAGAAAATAAGGAAGAGAGGAAGGCATATAATGCATACCCAAATAATAATATCAGTAGAACTCAGGAAGACGATTTCAAAGGGAGGCTGAGGCTGGAATAAGGAATACTAAGAGGAAGCATCAGGAAAGGATGGCAGGCTGCACTAAAACCAATAACAACATGTTCTTCAAACACAGTAATGGTAAAATAGTGGTGAAAGGTAGTGTGGGGTCCATAAGGAGCAAGCAGGGTAAACTCACTGTAGCAAGGGTATGGTAGAGGTACAAAATGGATATTTTCCTTCTGTCTTTACCAAATTAGAAGGTGGTGACGGTGACCCAGTTGAAAATGAGTGTCGAGCAATGGAGCAGTATAGTGATGGGTCACGAAGAGGCACTGAAAAGGCTGGCAGCACTCCAGGTAGAGAAGACCCCAGACCCAGCTGGGATGCACCCGACATTGCTGAGAGAGTTAAGGGAGCAAATCCACTGACAGAAATTTTCCAGGTTTTTCTGAGCACAGGAGTAGTCTCGGGGGAGTGAAGGATTGCACATGTGACAGCATTGTTTAAGAAAGGGACAAAAGGTTAACCCAGGAAATGATAGACCTGTCAGTGTGATAAAAATAGGGGGAAAGCTGATGGTGATCGTAATATGGGATAAGGTAAATATACACTTAGAGAAAAATAAGTTAATATTAGACTGTTAGCATGGTTTATTTAAGGTCAGGCGGCATCCAAGGAGCCGGAGAATCAACGTTTCAGGCAAAAGCTCTTCATCAGGAAAGCTGCCTGACCTGCTGTGCTTTTCCAGTACCCCACACACTACTCTGATTTCCAACATGTGCAGTCCTCACGTTCGCCTTATTTTAAGGGCAAGCCATATTTGGCAATTTTAATTGAGTTCTTTGAGGTGACACAGGCAGTGGGTGAGGATAGTGCTGTGGTTGTTGCATATTTGGACTTCCAGAAAGTACTTGTCACAGTTCCACATGGATGATGGCCCTTGACGGCATGGGTTAGAAGTTGGCTCAAAGTGCAGAACAAAGGGTAGGTATAGATGCGCATTTCTCAGACTGGAGATGAATCGAAAGTGGAGTTCCCCTGGGACCAGTATTGAGATCCTTGCTTTTTTCTGATTTATATAAATGATTTGGAGATGTGTATTGAGGGGAAAAATTTAGAGATGATAATTGAGCAAACAGAGGATGATGCTGAGCGAAGTGTTTAGACAGTTGAAATTGTGAATTAATTCGATTATTCATGGGATATCTGTATCTAAAAGGCAGAATGTTGCAAAACATTGAATGTCCAGGCCAGTCAGTCTGAGTCGTTAGTGATGTTTTGTTCCGCAGAGTTGAAACCAATGAAAAGTTTTAGTAAATGTTTACGATCTGGCCCCTCTGTTTCAAGTGCAGCACGTTGAATGTTCATTATGTACCAGGAGAGGTGTGAAACACTTCAATGCACAGCATTTAATGGAATATATAGCGAGGGGAGAAACTGGGCAACAGCTCAGAGTTTCATCAGGAGTAATCCATGAAGAGTCGGTCAGATCATCGTATCTTCATTTTGCACATGATTGAGGTATTTAAGAGAGAATCGGCGGGGGATTATTTTCCCCACTTAATAATATTAGTTTAAGAATCCTGACGATGATGGAGGACTGGATTTCGTGCCTCAATCATAATTGTGTTTCAAGTAGGATTTGATTTGTGCAGGCTTCACTGCTCTTCCTGCACTGAGTGATCATTGTAGCGATATCAGCATCTCCCAAAAGACAGGCATCGTCTGCTCACCAGCTGCCTCAGTAACTTGTTGCTAATCTGCAGCTTAACGCGGTCAATTCTCCCTAATCAATCATGCTGCTCTAATCTCTGCCGCTGACCTGTCATTGGGTGACCGTGTCTAATGGCTCCATGGATTAATTTTCCACGTGGAATTTCTTCTGCTGCCATTGCATGTCATCTTCCTCTATTAATCCATCCACCACATATTTACGCTGCTTCTGCTCGTAAACTCCACACTTTGCATGGATTATTTTCTATAAAGAGTCTTTGGATGCCAGCTGTGTCTCAGTGTATGATCAGATCAGAACCGGACCCCTGCTATGCAGTGGTAGTGTCCATACCTTGGGGACAGGAGACCAAAGTTCATGTCACACCAGCCCCAGAGGTGTGTAGCAACATCTCTGGTTTATGTCACACTCTAGCACTTCATGGTAAAAGGAGCAAGATTTTCCAGTGCAGCACGGAGGGAATGCCACATTGATGAAAGTCCGTCTTCCAGATGAAACTATCTGCCCCTTTTTGGATGCACATAAAAGATATGACACGTGCCTCTTTAGAAGAAATGTAGGATGGTTATTCACAATGTCCTGATCAACATTCATCCCTCAAGTCAATATCATAAAAACAGATTATCTCAACATTTCTGTGTGTAGGAGTTTGCTGTGTGTAGGTTTACAATGGTGTTTAATTACAAAACCAGTAAGTACGAGTGTACATCATTGTTTTAGAAAACCTTAGGATGCCCTGTTGAAGACTGAAATTTCAATGGGGGAAGAATGTAATTTGTCAGGATGTTGCTTTTTGGGAAGGCAGATACCAGCAAGAAGGTCTACAATGTTCTTTACCCCTTTAAACACCTACTTAGATCTATTTTAATTTGGAATTAAGTCATTGGAACTTGTGTAACTCACATTTCACAGAAATCTGGGCTCATGAATTGCATAATGTGCGTGAGACACGGTGATAGGGCAATTGCGTTTTATGGATTTTAATGGGAGTCTTGCTTTCTGAGCTCAGTATTTCTTTGAGTAAATCTACTTGATCAGATCACCTGGGTCTCTGGGAAAGAATGTCCCCAGTAAGTCTTGTACATCATCTATAAATATAGATACTTTGGGAATGTATTACAAAGAAGGCACTTGATTTGTGAGTTGACATCTATTAGATTCCCTACAGTGTGGAAACAGGCTCTTCAGCCCAACCAGTCCACACTGACCCTCCAAAGAGTAACCCACCCAGACCCATTTCCCTCTAACTAATGCACCCAACATTATGGGCAATTTAGCGCAGCCAATCCACCCAACCTGCACGTTTTTGGAGTGTGGGAGGAAACCGGGAGTAAGCCCACGCAGACACGGGGAGAATGTGCAAACTCCACACAGACTGTCGCCCAAGACAGGAATCGAACCTTGGTCCCTGATGCTGTGAGGCAGCAGTGCCGCCCCTTTCTTTGGTAACTGTTCCATTTTGACATGCTTTGAATGTCTGCAGTGCTTCAATTTTGTTTCTTTTTCAATCATGGGATGTGGGTGTCACTGGCTGGGCCAGCACTTATTGCCTGTCTATGGTTACCCTTGGCTTCTCGAGTGGCTACAGTCCGTTTGTAAGTAACCCACAATGCATTTTGTCCTAGAGACACTGAGGAAATGGCAATATATTTCTAAGTCAGAAGGGTGTGTGGCTTGGAGAGAAACATTTCAGGTGGCAGTGCATCCACGTATTTGCCGCTCTTGTCCTTCTGAATGGTATTGGTCGTTCGTTTGGCACGTATAGTCTAAGGAGCCCTGGTAAATTTGTGCAGTACATGTTGTAATTAGCTCATACTGTGCATCAGTGTTGAAGACTGGCACCACATACATTAACATTCACAATCAGTTGGGCTGCTTTTTCCTGGATGGGATCAAGCTTCTAGAGTGGTGTTGGAGCTGCACCCATCCAGGCAACTGGGAGTATTTCATCAGTTCCTGCCTTGTAGATGATGGACAAGCTTTAAGAAGTAAGTTGTTTCTTCAGTGAGAGGTTTACATGAGTGTACTGTTTTCTATTTTGTGATTTCTCGCTGCTGTCCAAATCACCTGGGCAAAGCGATGGAAACCGTGTCATTGAATATTTGCAAGGCAAGGGTAAATGCATTCCTTTGTTAATGAAGAGTCTACAAGTTTATAAAATCATGAGGGTTATAGGTAAGGTTGATGGTTGGTGTCTTTTCTCTAGAGGCACATTTCTAAGGTGAGGGAAGAGAGAATTAAAAAAGACATGGAGTGTTTTGTCTGTGGAATGAACTGCCAGAGGAAGTGACGGATGTGGGTACAGTTGCAACATTTAAGACATTAGTATAAGTACATTAATAGGAAAGGTTTGGAGGGACATGGGCCAGGAGCAAGTAGGTTGGGTTGGTTTCGTTTGGGATTATGTTTGACATAGACTGGTTGGACCGAAGAGTCTGTTTCGGTGCAGTATGACTGTACGAAAAATTGCTATTGATCTTACTGAATGGTGGAACTGGCTCAAGGGGCTGAA
The DNA here is from genome assembly GCF_020745735.1 of Hemiscyllium ocellatum. Classification (NCBI taxonomy): domain Eukaryota; kingdom Metazoa; phylum Chordata; class Chondrichthyes; order Orectolobiformes; family Hemiscylliidae; genus Hemiscyllium; species Hemiscyllium ocellatum. The sequence goes on from NC_083443.1 coordinate 26,922,358, forward strand.
TGGCCTATTTCTGCTCCTATTTTCAGTGAAATTAGCAAGGAAGTGTAAATCTGAAGGTTCCACTTGATCCTTCCTGTTCCCACCAGACTTGTCTATTCCATGACAGCGAAGTACAGGAAAATGGAAGAGGACAAGCTTCAAGGATGGCAATAGGGAGAATGCATAGAGTCATCCAGCCCAGAGATAGGCCCTTTGGCCCAAACTGGTCCATGCCAACCAAAATGTCTGTCCACACTAAACCCATTTCCCTACACTTGGCCCGTATCCTTCTAAACCTTTCCTATCCATGTATTTGGCCACCTCAGCCACTTGCACTGTCAGCTCATTCCACATGCTCATACCACTCTGTGTGTTAAAAAAAAAGTTGCCCCTTGGGTCCCCTTTTATTCTTTCTCCTCTAACCTTAAACTTATGCCCTCTAGGCCTCGATTCCCCAACCCTGGCAAAAAGAGTGAGTGCATCTACCCTGTCCATGTCTCTCATGATCTTCTACATCTCTATAAGGTCCTCCCTCAGGCTCCTACACTATAAAGAAAAAGAAGTCCTGGCTTGTCCAGCCTCTCCTTATAACTCAGACCATTGAGTCCTGGCAACATCCTTGTAAATTTCTTATGTACTCTTTGCAGTTTAATAATATCCTTCCTATAGCAAGGTGACCAAAACTGAACACAATACTCCAAGGGTGACCTCACCGACGTCCTGTACAACTGCAACATAACTTCCCAACTTCTATATTTTGTGCTCTGACTGATGACGGTCAGTGTGCTAAGATCCGTCTTCATTGCCCTGTCTACCTGTGACTCCACCTTCAGAGAATTGTGAACCTGAACTCCAAGGTCCTCCTGTTCCACTGCACTCCTTAAGGCCCTACCATTCACTATGAAACTCCTACCTTGATTTGGCTTTCCAAAATGCAAGACCTCACACTTATCTACTTTAAATTCCATTTACCATTTCTTGGCCCACTTGCCCAGCTGATCAAGGTCCTGCTGCAATTTCTGAGAACCTTCCTCACTGTCCACGATATCTCCTACTTTAGTGCAGTAATCTCAATGACATGCCCTCAGCTTAGCTCCTTCCCCCTTTATCTTGAAGTAGGAAGTTGCATCACTCTAAGTAGAAACTCGTACAGCATATTTTAGAGTAAATTAAAACATACAGAAATTCGAACAATGGAACAGGGAACAAAAGGGTTTTATTTATATAAATCAATTTGTTTTTGTCTCATTCATTTCACCCTGACTAATAGTGATGGAAAAGGATAGACCAGATCTAAAAGTTGAAGTTCTAAATTAGGTAAAGGCCAATTTTGACAGTATTAGGCAAGAACATTTGAAAGCTGATTGGAGGCAGATATTTGCAGGTAAAGGGACGGCTGGAAAATGGGAAGCCTTCAGAAATAAGATAACAAGAGTCCAGAGAAAGTAAATTCCTGTCAGGGTGAAAGAGAAGGCTGGTAGGTATAGGGAATGCTGGATGACTAAAGGAATTGAGGCTTTGGTTAAGAAAAAGAAGGAAGCATATGTCAGGTACAGACAGGATAGATCGAGTGAATCTTTAGAAGAGCATAAAGGAAGTAGGAGTATACATAAGAGGGCAGTCAGGAGGACAAAACGGGGACATGAGATAGCTTTGGCAAATAGAATTAAGGAGAATCCAAAGGGATTTTACAAATACATTAAGGACAAAAGGGTAACTAGAGAGAGAATAGGGCCCCTCAAAGATCAGCAAGGCGGCCTTTGTATGGAGCCACAGAAAATGGGGGCGATACTAAATGAATATTTTGCATCAGTATTTACTGTGGAAAAGGATATGGAAGATCTAGACTGTGGGAAATAGATGGTGACAAGTTGCAAAATGTCCAGATTACAGAGGAGGAAGTGCTGGATGTCTTGAAACGGTTAAAGGTGGATAAATCCCCAGGACCCGATCAGGTGTACCCGAGAACTCTGTGGGAAGCTAGAGAAGTGATTGCTGGGCTTCTTGCTGAGATATTTGTATCATCGATAGTCACAGGTTGACTGGAAGACTGGAGGTTGGCAAATGTGGTGCCACTGTTTAAGAAGGGCGGTAAAGACAAGCCAGGGAACTGTAGACCCGTGAGCCTGACCTCGGTGGTGGGCAAGTTGTTGGAGGGAATCCTGAGGGACAGGATGTACATGTATTTGGAAAGGCAAGGACTGATTTGGGATACTCAACATGGCTTTGTGTGAGTGAAATCATGTCTCACAAACTTGATTGAGTTTTCTGAAGAAGTAACAAAGAAGATTGATCAGTGCAGAGCGGTAGACGTGATCTATATGGACTTCAGTAAGGTGTTCGACAAGCTTCCCCATGGGAGACTGATTAGCAAGGTTAGATCTCATGGAATACGGGGAGAACTAGCCATTTGGATACAGAACTGGCTCAAAGGTAGAAGACAGAGGGTGGTGGTGGAGGGTTGTTTTTCAGACTGGAGGCCGGTGACCAGTGGAGTCCCACAAGGATCGGTGCTGGGCCCTCTACCTTTTGTCATTTATATAAATGATTTGGATGCAAGCATAAGAGGTACAGTTAGTAAGTTTGCAGATGACACCAAAATTGGAGGTGTAGTGGACAGTGAAGAGGGTTACCTCAGGTTACAACAGGGTCTGGACCAGATGGGCCAATGGGCTGAGAAGTGGCAGATCGAGTTTGATTCAGATAAATGCGAGATGCTGCATTTTGGGAAAGCAAATCTTAGCAGGACTTATACACTTTAATGGTAAGGTCCTCGGGAGTGTTGCTGAGCAAAGAGACCTTGGAGTGCAGGTTCATAGCTCCTTGAAAGTGGAGTTGCAGGTAGATAGGATACTGAAGGCGGTGTTTGGTATGCTTTCCTTTATTGGTCAGAGTATTGAGTACAGGAGTTGGGAGGTCATGCTGCTGCTGTACAGGACATTGGTTAGGCCACTGTTGGAATATTGCGTGCAATTCTGGTCTCCTTCCTATCGGAAAGATGTTGTGAAACTTGAAAGGGTTCAGAAAAGATTTACAAGGATGTTGCCAGGGTTGGAGGATTTGTGCTATGGGGAGAGGCTGAACAGGCTGGGGCTGTTTTCCCTGGAGCGTCAGAGGCTGAGGGGTGACCCTTATAGAGGTTTACAAAATTATGAGGGCCATGGATAGGATAAATAGACAAAGTCTTTTCCCTGGGGTCGGGGAGTCCAGAACTAGAGGGCATAGGTTTAGGGTGAGAGGGGAAAGATATAAAAGGGACCTAAGGGGCAATTTTTTCACGGAGTGGGTGGTATGTGTATGGAATGAGCTGCCAGAGGGTGTGGTGGCGGCTGATACAATTGCACCATTTAAAGAGGCATCTGGATGGGTATATGAATAGGAAGGGTTTGGAGGGATATGGGCCGGGTGCTGGCAGGTGGGACTAGATTGGGTTGGGATATCTGGTCGGCATGGACGGGTTGGACCGAAGGGTCTGTTTCTGTGCTGTACATCTCTGTGACTCTGACTCCTTTTAAATCATCTTTGTCTTGCTGTCCATGTCATCATCTTTCTCTACTCCCCCATCCCTGGGTGCAAAATCAATAATAGCGGTTTCACTGGAAAATCAGCATTTGAGTAAACTGACATCGGTTCCTTCTGTGTTTGTTTCTTAATTAAAATTCTTTGAGCAGGTACAATTCTGTGGGAACATCCAATTATATCCACAGAGTTTAACTTGCTTGAGGCCGTGCAAGATGAGATAAAAGATAAACAGGGCAATTTGATATCATTAGCAGTCATCTTATCTTCTTTTCCTAATGCATTTCTGATTGTAGTTGTGGACAAGTAAAATATGAGTGGAATGTGTCAGGGTGTAGTGTATGGCACAGGTTGTATTTGTATGGTGCATGAATATCTGTTTATGAATTGGATGCTGGTCTTTTAACTGTTTCTTTACAGATAAAGGAAGAAGATTCTAGTTTCAAAGGTTTTTCTTCCATTAATTAACACTTGCTGTTAAAGGAACAAAGTCGCAAGTAAGGAGAATTCTGTTGACTCATGCAAGGGACCAGCATTTCCCCTGCTCTCCTGCGCCAAATTAAAATTTTTTTTTTGAGATTCTCTCCAGTGTGGAAACAGGTCCTTCAGCCCAACCAATCCACATCAACCCTCCGAAGAGTAACCCACCCGGATCCATTTCCCTCTGACTAATGCACCTCACACTATGGGTAATTTAGCCAATTCATCTAACCTGCACATCTTAGTGACTGTGGGAGGAAACCGGAGCACCTGGAGGAAACCCACACAGACATGGGGAGAATGTGTAAACTCCACACAGACAGTCACCCGAGGCTAGAATCGAACCTGGGACCTTGGTGCTGTGAGGCAACAGTGCTAACCACTGAACCAGCGTGCCTCCATGGTTGCTGGAGTTTGTGTCAAATGCATTCAGTGCAGTTTGAGATTTTATTTGAGTTAAAATGTTGCTGAACTGCCACTTTGCCTCCAGCAGCTGCTTTGTGTCTAATGCAGCAACGTCTCATCTTAGCTTCTGTGACATAAGAACCAGCCAGGAGTAATTTGATAATGAGAGATTCAATAGACATTTATTACAGCTCCTTAATATGCATGTGTTTCATGATCCGTGGCACTTCAGTGTCTGGCTAATACTAAACTTCTCAGTTGCAAACAGTAGCATGGTTCCATCTGCATGTCATGTTTCTTGCGACCCCAGTTACGATGGAGTCTGAGACCTTAAGAGTCTCGGAACACATGCTTTGCTGCAGTGGTGATTTGAGGAGATAGTCGCTTAAAGGCATACTGACAATCTAACTCCAGCAGGTGTGTGGAGGCAAACTCTGCATAAAGAATTGACCATGCCCCTCAGTCATGTGTGATGAATGCACCCTCTGACCTTTCTGGGGCAGCACAGTGGTTCAGTGGTTAGTGCTGCTGCCTCACAGCACCAGGGCCCCAGGTTCGATTCCACCCTAGGGCGACTGTCTGTGTGAGTTTGCACATTCTCCCAGTGTCTGCATGGGTTTCCTCCCACAGTCCAAAGATCTGCAGGTTAGATGGATTGGCCATGCTAAGTTGTCCATAGTGTTAGGTGCATTAGTTAGAGGGAAATGGGTCTGGGTGGGTTACTCTTTGGAGGGTCGGTATGGACTGGTTGGGCCAAAGGGCCTGTTTCCAAGCTGTAGGAATCTAATCTAATCTCAGCTTTCTATTGGTCAGCTTGTTTGCAAGAGGCTCCTGAATTAACCTTTTTTATTTCGATGTCACAACGCAAGTTGGTTGGTCAGCTCAGTTGGCTGGATGGCTAGTGTGTGATGCCTACATTGTGGATTCAGTTCCTGTATAGACTGAGTTTACCATGGAGGGCTCTCCCCTTCTCCTAAGCTGTGGTGACCTTCATTGGAAAGAAGGAGGTTAAGAGGGAATTCGATAGAGACATGCAAGATGATCAGAGGATTAGGTAGGGTAGACGGTAAAAGTTCTTTTCCTAGGATGATGACTTCAGCTTGTATGAGGGGGCACAACTACAAATGGAGGGGTGATAGATTTAAGACAGATGTCATAGGCAGGTTCTTTACTCAGAGAGTGGTAAGGGCGTGGAATGCCCTACCTGCTAATGTAGTCAACTCAGCCACATTAGGGAGATTTAAACAATCCTTGGATAAGCATATGGATGATGATGGGATAGTGTAGGGGGCCGAGCTGAGAATAGTTCAAAGGTTGGCGCAACATCGAGGGCTGAAGGGCCTGTTCTGCGCTGCGTTGTTCTATGTTCAGGTTAAACCACTACCAGTCATGTCTTTCTAATGAATGCACAGCCCTGTGATCTGTTTAGGCAATGGCTACTTAAATACTTTACTTTTTAATCAATCTGTACCAAGCAACCATCAATATTATTGATGTAAACCTATCACATTTTAATTTAGTTTCTTTCGAGCACATTTGCTTGATGAGGTCACAACTATGGGTCATGCAGGGATAAAACTGTAGCTTACTCAAATATTTCCATCATCTGGTATGATGATTTTTCATGTTAGCTTATGCTCTTATTGAGTGTTTCTTGTTATGATATTAGTGATAAGGAAATATGGTTTCATTCTCCTTTTTAAAAAAATGTATTTTGCATCAGATCTTTGACACCAGAGACGAAGAAATACCTTTGGTGCGTTTTGTTATTTATCCTCCGTGAGCAGCGACCCTTAGCACCACAATGTTGATGTTAGACGAGCAGGTCTGATCATGCAGGTACTAGTAATTTTCCACATGAGCCGTTACCAGTTCAACCTCACTTCCTGAGCCCTTTAACATACCTCGATTTCAAGCGACTATCAGATTCCCTTGTGAAAGCTGTTTTATAGACTGTGCTTCAACAACACTTTCTGGCAAACAGTTCCACCTTCGAAACTGACCTCTGCATAAAGACAATTTTAATTTTTTTCCCCAGCCTCTCCCTTAATTCTTTGTGTGTTGTTTGTGAATTGTGTTGACTTGTTATCTCTTCGCAACTTTGGCAACTCTAATTGGTTAACCCTTCAATGTCCTCGGTTCCTGCCTGACCTCTTTCAATGGTGGTTGCAAAATACTCGCACAAGTAGAGTCTGTCTTGTTCAAAGTTTAATCTTTTGAAACTCAAAGATTTTAAAAACTGACAGAGTTTAATTCTGGGATACCTGGTCTGTTGCGGACGCTACTTTGAGCTCAAACTTTCTCAGAGTCAATCCACAAAGTTTCATTGCATTTGAACACTTTTGGGGAGTGCCCAATAATTTACACAATACAATTGCTTCATGGGATTTGTACAAATTTGTCATCTATGGATATTTGTAAAGCTGGAGAGGGTTCAAAAAAGGTATCAGGATGTTGCTGGGTATGGAAGGTTTTAATTATAAAAGGCTGGAACCTTTTTCACTGGAGCAGAAGATGTTGAAAGATGAACTTATTGAGATTTATAATATCATGGGAGGTATAAGTAGGGTTAATGGGAGTTGTGTTTTCCCTGCGATGGGAGAATTTCAAGACTGAGGGCATATTTTTTAAGGTGAGGGGGGAGAAAGTTAAAAAAGACCAGGGACAAATTGTTTACACAGTGTTTTGTGTGTGTAATGTACTCCTGAGGAAGTGATGGGTATGGGTGCAATTACAACATTTAAAAGACACTTGGATAAGCACATGAAGAAGGGCTCATGCTCGAAACGTCGATTCTCCTGCTCCTTGAATGCTGCCTGACCTGCTGCTTTTTTCCAGCAACACATTTTCAGCTCTGATCTCCAGCATCTGCAGTCCTCACTTTCTCCTAAGCACATGAATAGGGAAGGTTTGGAGGGATATGGGCCAAGCGCAGGCAGGTGGGCCTAGTTTAGTTTGGGATTATGTTCGGCATGGGCTGGTTGGACCGAAGGGTGTGTTTCTGTGCTGGATGACTCTATCTAGTTTTCTTTGAGAACCAGGGTACTTGATGCAAAAATTAAAAATTTGCAGCAGCCTTTTTGGACTGAGCTGCTTGCTGTACCCCCAGAGATGAGAATAATATAAAACAACGGAAAGCACTCAAACTCCAATGTGAAGGAGCATTGCTCCGCGAGGTAGTGCTTCCAAATAAATGTGTTGGACTATAACCTGGTGTTGTGTGATTTTTAACTTTGTACACCCCAATCCAGCACTGGCACCCCAAATTACATCAAAATTTGCTACTTGAGCCTGTACTCTACTATATAGATGACTATTTGGCCCTGCAGTGGCAAATTATGAACAAGCAAATGTGCTTGGCAGCACCAGTGAGTAGCCAAAGGCACACCGATTATAGTTCTCTCGTGACTGACCACGTCATTTTCTCCCTATGGATGTAACACCAAACCTCCTTGAGCAGCTTCTTCCACACTGATCATTCTCGGGAGAGGAAACTTGCAGATATTTTCTAATCAACTTGTTCAGAGATGTTACGACACACCTCTGGAGAGGTGGGACTTGAACCCTTGCCTCCAAGCCCATAAGTAGGGACACTCCATGCCGCAAGAGCCCGGAGCCAAGCTTGCATTCCTAAAGTTAATTGCCGCTCAATTATTCATTGTTTTCGGCCAAAACACCCTATCTTGTGATGGGCACTTAGTTTGAAAAAGCCCACTTTGGCTATATTATTCTCCAAATCTCCTTCGGTCAGTGCTCATCAGTTTGGGGTACTGGGAGCAATTTGGATTTTCAGTGGGACCCAGTGCTGTAGTTCTTGTTTCTGCACGCCTGATCTTCTTTGTAATCTGATCACAGTTTGCCATGTTTTCTCCCGCTTTAGTGTGATTGGCAAACCCCTCCTTAAGAATAGATCTTGATGGATACAGCCCTAAATGAAATGTGTCACAGGGACTAAGTGAGTCCCTTTGCCCTTTCATCTTTTCGCGACTTGCCACTATTGTTCCTATGCCACTATAAGAGGCTTTCAGCAGTTCAGTCCTACCTAATCATACTTTGGGTAAATTTTCTGCACTGGGGATTTTAAAATATGCTATTATTTTCCTAATTTTTCATGGGATATTCATGTCATTGACAAGGCTCACATTTGTTATCTTTTCCTTGAACTGAGCAGCCGACTTTAGAGGACATTTTGAGAGTCGGCCCTACTGATCTTGGTCTGGAGTCACGTGTAGGTCAGACCCAGTGGATACCCTTCTCTAATAAACAGAAGTGAGGCAGATGGGTTGTTAAATCAACAATCGCTAATTATTGTCGTGGCCACCACTGCTGAGTTTACCTTTTATATGTTGTGGATTTATGACTTGATTTGTATGTGAACCCCTATCTGCAGTGTACCCTTCTGGGTCACTGAAAAGTGCAGTGACATTGCTACCTGGCCCCTGTTAGCCCCAGAGAAACTTCGGAGCAGTAATGGGCCATTCAATCCAGCGATCTATTCGAGTGCTTTACTTTCCTTGCAGACCACTTCACACCTGGCCTAACTCTATTTGTGCATTCTGTTTTTTCATTTACTCTCAAAGGTTGTCCTCAATTGCATCTCTGTTGTTCATCTCAACTGCTCTCTGTGGTGGTGGGATCTCCATTCCAGGCAAAAGTGAGGACTGCAGATGCTGGAGATCAGAGTCAAGGTTAGAGTGGTGCTGGAAAAGCACAGCAGGTCAGGCAGCATCTGAGGAGCAGGAAAATCGACGTTTCGGGCAAGAGCTCTTCTTCAGGAATGAGGCTGAGAGCCTCGGGGGTGGAGAGATAAATGGGATAGGGGGGTGGGGCTGGGGAGCAGGTAGTTAAGAGTGTAATAGGTAGATGGAGGTTGGGGGTAAAGGTGATAGGTCAGAGAGGAGGGTGGAGCGGATAGATGGGAAGGGAGTTGGCAGGTAGGACAGGATGGTGCTGAGCTGGCAGATTGGGACTGGGGTAAAGTGGGGGGGAGGGGAAATGGGGAAACTGGTGAAGTCCACATTGATGCCCTGGAGTTGAAGTGTTCCAAGGTGGAAGATGAGGCGTTCTTCCTCCACGCAACGATTGGTGAGGGAGTGGTGATGGAGGAGGCCCAGGACCTGCATGTCCTCGGCAGAGTGGGAGGAGGAGTTGAAGAGTTCAGCCACAGGGCGGCGTGGCTGACTGGTGCAGGTGTCCCGGAGATGTTCCCTAAAGCACCCTGCGAGAAGGCACCCAGTCTCCCCAATGCAAAGGAGACTGCATTCCAATCCAGATCTCCATTCCAATCAGCCCCCCGATAGAGGTTTTGCCTGAACCCCTCATTGTATTTTCCAATTTTACCTCCATCTAAACCCACCCTCCCCTTTTGCTCCTGGTCTGAGACTAGATGTCCACAGGTGGAAACGTTGTGTTTCCATCTGATCAGTCTAGATGTTGAGCAGCAGTATGGGCTAGCCACAAACGCTCAAGACTGCTGGAAATGCTATACTTTCCAGATGCAAAGTTCTCTTAGCAGTAACCTAACAAAGGCATAAAGAGGAAGAGAAAGTCTATTGTGAAACTAATTTTTAAATACTCCTTACCTTTTTTATTTATTCATTTCTGGGTTGTGGGTGTTCCTGGCCTGGCCAGCATTGATAGCCCGTCCCTAGTTGCCTTTGAGATGATGGGGGTGAGCCACATTCCTGAACCGCTGCAGTCCACCCACTGTGGGTTGACCCACAGTCTCCTGACGGAGAGAGTTCCAGGATTTTGACCCAGTGACCAGTGAAGGGACAGTGATATATTTCCAGGTCAGGATGGTGAGTGGCTTGGAGGGGAACTAGAAGGTTCCCATGCATCTGCTGCCCTTGTCATGGGTTTGGAGTGTGCTGTCCGTGGATCTTTGGTGAATTTCCGCAGTGCACACTGTCAGTAGTACACACTGCTGCTACAGAGCGTCAGTGGTGGAGGGAGTGGATGTTTGTGGATGTGGGCGGCACGGTGGCACAGCGGTTAGCACTGCTGCCTCACAGAGCCAGAGACCCGGGTTCATTTCCCGACTCAGGCAACTGTCTGTGTGGAGTTTGCACGTTCTCCCAGTGTCTGCGTGGGTTTCCTCCGGGTGCTCTGGTTTCCTCCCACAGTCCAAAGATGTGCAGGTTAGGTGAATTGGCCATGCTAAATTGCCCGTAATGTTAGGTAAAGGGATAAATATAGGGGAATGGGTGGGTTGCGCTTCGGTGGGTCGGTGTGGACTTGTTGGGCCGAAGGGCCTGTTTCCACGCTGTAAGTAATCTAATCTGGTCCCTATCAAATGGGCTGCTTTATCCTGGACAGTTTCATGCTTGTTAGGTGTTGTTGGGACTACACTCATCCATCACAGTATTCCATGAGACTCCTGACTTGATTTGGAGATGCTGGTGTTGGACTGGGGTGTACAAAGTTAAAAATCTCACAACACCAGGTTATAGTCCAACAGGTTTAATTGGAGGCACTAGCTTTCGGAGCGTCGCTCCTTCATCAGGTGGTTCCACCTGATGGAGCGTCACTCCGAAAGGTAGTGCTTCCAATTAAACCTGTTGGACTATAACCTGGTGTTGTGTGATTTTTAACTTTGTACACCTGACTTGTGCCTTGTAGATGGTGACCGGGCTTTGGGGAGTCAGGAGGTGAGCTATTTGCTGCAGTATTCCTAGCCTCTGCCCTGAATTAAACATTTATGTAAAACTCAGTGCTTTTCTGCCAAGTTACTAAAGGTGCTGACCGTTGTTTCACCCCAGCAGTAATTGATTGTAGAAATACACTAGGCTTATGATTCACTGCTGGGAAGACAAAGACCTTATTTCAATGCTGCGAGGAGTGGTATGTGATGCGCACTCCGTCACAGCGTTATGCGCCAGCAGCCGTGTTGTTTAGGGTCAAGATCGGGAAGCCAGTGATGGACTTTTATAGTTGTATTAGTGTCAGCCTCTATCTTCCATCCTCAGTTCACAAGTTTGCTTTCCATTGGTGCTGTACACTGTGTGTCAGCCATTTCTAAATCAGTCAGATGGCTTTGCAGTGGTAGATTTGTTCAGAGTTGTTTCATGTCAAGTTGGATCAAGAATCGAAGTGCACCGCATGGAGAAAGCGCATGTGCCAATACCATCGTGAGCCCGGATAGTTTAAACTCCTGTTCTGACTGAAAACTTGAGATTGTTTGAGGGTGGGTCCTGGGTACAGGAGAGATGGATCAATAGTATTTTTTGAATGGTGTAAAAAAAAATTTGTTCCTGTGTTGTAGGTAAGGCCAGCATTCCTCATTACCCTTGCCCAGGTGGTAGTGAGCTGCTGGTGGAGCAGGGTCCAAGGGCAAGGGGCACGTCACGGCCCAGTAGCCAGGGCCTGGGATTCGAAGAGCCATATCATGCTGTCCTGAACAACTCCCCCCACCCCCCCCAACCTGGGAAGCCATGTTCTAAACACTGGTACAGGTGCAGCACAGTTGCAAGAATCACCTCAAAATGCAGAGGTGTGTTTATCATAGGATCCCTACAGTGTGGAAACAGGCCATTTGGCCCATCGATTACACACCGACCCTCTCAAGGGTATCCCACCCAGACCCACCTCACCCTTGTAATCCTGCAATTCATCCTGACCTGCACGTCTTTGGACTATGGGAGGAAACCGGAGCACCCAGAGGAAACCCACGCAGACACTGGGAGAATGTGCAAACTCCACACACACAGTCGTCCAAGGCTGGAATCGAACCCCGGTTCCTAGCGCTGTGAGGCAGCAGTGCTAACCACCGTGCCGCCCTTGCGGTCTTGTCATTTGGCAACATTTGAAAACATTAAATGCTCCCCCTCCTGCGATGTGCTGTTTTATGATCCAACATCATGGCCTTTTGGTGAGAGATTACTTCAGCAGCTGAAAAATGTTTTATTAGAGAGAGAGAGAGATTGCTGAGGAATGTTTTGGTGAAACATGTGCATGGTCGAGTTAGATTTTATGGGCCACACATTTGTCACAGGGAAATCTTTGATTTAGTAACTCAGTTCCACCAGAAATGCTGCTCTTTTACTTTCTTCCAAGTAACATCATTGCTTTCTGATGAATGTATTAATCGTGCTCTCACTTTTAACACAGCACCTCTGCTGTTCAGCCATTGTCCATTCCCACCATCTGTCCCTCTCCATGCATTTGTTTGTCCATTACCCACTATTGTGTCTGAGAGACCTACTCTGCAGCATCATACCCATTTGTGGCCAACCAACTTTGCCTTTTGTTGTTTCCAACATAACTCAGAGTCAAGGGCTACAAAATGCGTTTGAACTGGGGAGGTTCTGACTGAGTAAATGGGGCGAGTCTGCTCCCATTCCTGATGGAGGGCTCTTGCCCAAAACTTCGATTCTCCTGCATCTCGGATGCTGTCTGACCTGCTGTGCTTTTCCAGTGTCCCACTCTTGACGCGGGTCAGCTCCCTCCCTCCCCCCAGCAGGGGGGCTGGTAACAGGGCTTCGCATTAAGGGAATCGGCAAATGAACCAGAGGAATGAGACATTCTTCTGTGGTGAATTGATTATAAAAAAACTGGGTTGTTTTCCCTGTGTGGAGTTGCTTCCTGTACTGAAAAAGGATCCAGAAGGGAACAATGATGTTTGTGCTAATTTATGGATTTGTAATAAACTCCTTGTAAACCACATGTCCATCTTTTCCTGCCCAATTCAGCATACAGGCATCCATTTGTTAACAGTTGATGTCTTAGCATCCAGTTAATTTCTGGAGCACCTCTCTAAACCCCCTCTGTGTCGTGTGTGTGTGTGTGTGTGTGTGTGTGTGTGTGTGTGTGTGTGTTGGGGGTGGGGGATGTGCACAAGGGGAGGTGCAAGGGAGTCAGTGTCTCACTTTCTCACACACGCGCACACACACACACACACACACACACACACCCCTTTGTGCACCTGCTCAAATATTTCCCTTTAGGATGTCATATTTCATTTGGTAACTTACCTGTGCATTGTCTTGGGTCTTCTGCTGTGTTAAAGGTGCTACACAAATGCAAACGGGGCTGAAGGGTGCAGCCAAATGCTTTGTGTTGACAGTGTGAAGTGAAGAGAAAGCAATGATTCCGATGGCATTTGCTGCTGGCTCCTGTTCCTTCAGTGACTGTTGTCATGGTGCTCCATGGGAATCACCGATCATCGAGTGATGACTTTTTCAATGGCCTTAAAATCAGGGCAGTTGCTGTGATTACAAAACTAAGTCACCTTTTCAGTTTTCTAAAGAGCTTCTTCTGAGATGAATTAATTATTCAACTACCTCTTCAAATACCCTGCTCAAACAAATCTATCTCCTGAACATCTGCTGAACAATTGCTTATGTTTGGCTAACTAGATCTGCATAGTTTAATGTATAGTTTATTCATATGTATGCACGTTGTTATCACTCCTGGGCAGAATGGGTGTCACACTGAGAGGAACACAAGTGAATTAAAGAAATGAGGTGATGTGGACCTGACAACTAGGAGGATATCTGAATTCTGAATGTCAAACGAGATGGATTTTGACACTCATTTTGAAATGCCCAAGCTGTACGCCACAGACCCTTCAGTCCAACTTCTCCTTGCTGACCAAGTTTCCCAAACTAAACTCATCCCGTTTGTCTGAATTTGGCTTATATTCCTCCCAACCTTTCCTCTTCATGAACTTATCCAAATGTCTTTTAAATGTTGCAACTATACCTGCATCTACCACTTCCTCTGCCAGTTCATTCCACACACGAGCCACCCTCTGCATGCAGCAGGTTGCTCCTCAGGTTCCTTTTAAATTTTTCTCCCAAAGGCAACTCTTGGTTTGCCAAACCTGGTGACGGATCCAGGGATCATTCTGGGTCTGTGTAAGTGTCACCACACGGTGGCTCAGTGGTTGGTACTGCTGCCTCACAGTGCCAGGGACCCGGGTTTGATTCCAGTCTCGGGCACTGTCTGTGAGGAGTTTGCACGTTCTCCATGTGTCTGTGTGGATTTCCTCCAGGAGCTCCGGTTTCCCCCCCACAGTCCAAGGATGTACAGGTTAGGTGCATTGGCCATGCTAAATTGCCCATAGTGTTTAGGGATGTGTAGGTTAGGTGCATTAGTCAGGGAAAATGTAGAGTAGTAGGGAAGGGCACTGGGTCTGGGTGGGTTACACGTCAGAAGGTCGGTGTGGACTTGTTGGGCCAAATGGCCTGTTTCCTCACTGTAGGGATTCAATGATTCTATGATTTGTGTACAGAGGAACACTGTCAAACTGTTGAGATTTTGAACAATTAAAAGTGACCTGATAAGTGCAAGAACGTTTTGAGTCAGTGATTTGTTTTGTATCTTAACGCATTTTAAATTCACGGGCAGAAAGCTGGCTCAGTGGTTAGTACTACTGCCTCATGGCACAGGGACCTGGGTTTGATTCCACACTCAGATAACTGTATGGAGTTTGCGCATTCTTCTAGTGTCTGTGTGGGTTTCCTCCGGGTGCTCTGGTTTCCTCCCACAGTCGAAAGATGTGCAGGTTATGTGAATTGGCCATGCTAAATTGTCCACCGTGTTCAGGAATGTGTAGGTCAGGTGCATTAGTCGGGGGAAATGGAGGAGTAATAGGTTAGTGGAATGGGTGGGATACTCTTTGGAGGATCAATGTGGATTTGTGGGGCCAAATGGCCTGTTTTCACACTGGGGATTCTATGAAATCTCACCATTGTGAAGGGTGATCAGTCAGGCTCATGACATTCACTAATAGTCAGTACCTTGGGTTGATGGACTCTACTTTGCAACTTCTGCATAAGTCCCCTGACTTAGAAACTGGTGGAGTTCTTCCATTAGTTTTTTTTTAAAAGGTGGTTGGGCTTCCAAAAAGCCCCACCTTGAAATGTCACAAGAGCCGGAAGAAGACTGATCTGCGTTGAGAAACCAGGTACCTTTTGTAAAAGTGACGCTGCCATGGATTTGAAACAAAGTAGGCGAAACGGTAGAAAAAAAAGAGTTCATTTTATTTTTCACCTGTTTTTCTACTCGGTCTGTTCAGGGATGTTATTAGACACCTCCGGAGCAGGTGGGACCTGAACCCAGCTCTCCCAGTCCAGGGGTAGGGATGATACCACTGCATTGCAAGAGGGTGCCCAGAAAAGATTGTTAGGTGCCACTAAGTAATGCCTTAACTATCTGTGTGTTGTAAGGCCATTTGGACCAATCCATCCTTATGAAGGGGATTGCTAAATTTCTGTCTTCTCATGTAACAACTTATTTGCTCCTCTTCCTCCCTCCCCAGTTTTCTCACCCCCCTCCTTTCCCATTCTTCCTTCCTTCCCATTGTCCCACCTCCCCTAGTTTTCTGTGCCCAGTTTTCTCACCCCCACCTTCTTCTCCACCCCCCCCCCCTCCCCTGCCCATCCAGCAATTTGATCAGAGGAGCATTCAAACTGCTACACAGATGTGGTTTCTTCATAATGGAATGATAATTGGCAGCACTGGGTACAACAATATTGGACTCTGAACAGTGGCTACGCTAGATCTTGCTGTTAATGGAGGAGAAAATGAGGATCGCAGATGCTGGAGATCAGAATCAAGAGTGTGGTACTGCAAAGGGCCGGGCTCTTGATGAAAGACTTTTGCCCGAAACGTCGATTCTCCTGCTCCTCAGATGCTAGTTGTTAACTGAGTCTTTTGGCTCAGCAAACGACCGTGTCATCTCAAGCAGCACAGTGCACAAAGTGACTATTTAATCAAGATCAGCCGACTGTCTGCAACAAATCTTCAGACCAAAACCTACAGCAAGTCTACCAGCAAAAGCAACATTATTTCTCCAGCAAGCGTGCAGTTTATTAGAGTCATAGTCCGAGAGGTCTACAGCACAGAAAGAAGAACCTTGAACCTTTTGAGGTTGTGCCAGTGAAAGACAAACACCTGACTATTCTAATCCGGTTTTCCAGCAGTTGACCCATAGCCTTGGCATCACTAGTGTGCATCTAAATAGTGAAAGATAGTTGCAGTGCATAAAATCAATCCCAGTCATTTCCTGTAGAATGTTGCACAGGCATGTGGCACAGGATAATTACCCAAATATTTCTGCTGTGGTCTTGACTTGCAGCTTCACTATATACAGCCGCCTGTTTAAGACATTTTTTTGACAGGTTCAGGTATTACTAGACGCTGTCAAGGGCAATGATATCACACTTCCTGACGGTGGTAAAGGTGTAATGCTCATATGACTTTCCTTTGTGCTTTGTTTATAATACCTTTATTAACCCTTCAGATTCCCCTTGTGTCATAGCTCAAAAGAGTAAGTGCGGGTGCACATGATGCAAAGAGCAGGAATTTGGACTGGTGCAGTCTCTCCCATTGCAAATACAGTCAGAACTGATCAAGCTCCTGATGAAAATATGATACTCTAATATCCAGGGCCTAATTAGTAGCATGGTGGCTCAGTGGTTAGCACTGCTGTCTCACCGCGCCAAGACACTGGCTCAATTCCAGGTTTGGGTGACTGTCTGTCTGTATGTAGTGTGCACATTCTCCCTGTGTCTGCATGGATTTCTTCTGGGTGCTGTGGTTTTCTCTCAGGTTAGGGTGAATTGGCTGTGCTAAATGTCCAGGGAGGCCAGGTGGGTTCACCATGGGAATGCAGCGATACAGGGATGGGGTAGGGATCAGGTCTGGCTAGAATGCCCTTTGGTGGGGGGGAGGTCAGTGTGGACTCGATAGGCTGGATATCCTGCTTTCACATCGTTGGGATTCTGTGATTTGACTGTCCTCCCAGTGATCAACACTGATCATACCCGACATGCTTTCCATGCCTTCAGCTACTCCAATTAACAGAGGCATTAGCTTGAGCTCTTGAATGCTATTCCAGTGACAATATCATCACGTCACCATCTCCCCTACATTTACTGCTATTTAGTTTTGGACTCTCCAGAATGTACAGTTTCTATATAACTCACCATCCTGACTTGGATATTTATCACTGTTCCTTCACAGACACTGGATCAAATCCTGGAGCTACCTCCCTAACGGTAACATGTGTGTCCCACGCATTAATGACTGCGGCAGGTTAAGAAGGCAACCACGACTCTCTCCGGGACATTTAGGATATGCAACAGGCCCCATCCAATAAATGAATAATTACAATATCAAGTAGACAAACACTTTCTGATTAGTTTGAATGATATTTTTAAATATTGACTTTCCAAGGTACTTAAAGCCTTCACTCTGCAAATGTTAGTGTCCAAGGAATTTCCCAGTTTGAATTACTGGGCTGTTACCAGGGGAGTTAATCTCCTGATTTGCTGCTTCAAAGATAGAGTTGGAAATGTCGTATGAAATGATGATAAATGGCATCTCTTTACGAAATCTCTAGTCTACGCAGTTCCTACATTCCATCCAACTTTTGTCACTCTTCCCATGAGAGAAACTCCCTGGTGAAGTGATAGACTCCCTTCAGTGTGGAAACAGGCCATTCAGGTCTATCGAGTCCATACAGATCATCCGAATCTTCGAAATAATTTACAACGTCTGTATTGAGAAGGAAGTTCATTTTTATCTCGTGGTGGGCGTAGTCAAAAAAAAGGTCATGTCTGGCTGACCGTAATGAACAGCAAGTGGTGGGTCAGAGTGGGGAGAATAAACACAGGACAGATGTGAGGAAGTAACCCTTTACATAGAGGGCACCCTTTACATTCAGATGCTGGAATGATGTAACACATTGCAGTTGTTGAGGTCATGATGCAAGATTCAAATGTTAACTGCCTTCTCGAGTGGGAGTAAAGGATAGTGATTGGTATTCCATTTTGGCAAGATTGAATGGTCTGCTTTTCATCTAATTATCAACATTGTCATGCTTGGAAGTCAAGTTCAGTTTGGGGTGCCATGGGGTTTGGATTTTGTGCCCCATAAGGTCGGTACCCAACGTATGCAACCCGTCATTGTATAGTGCTGGAAAAGGTCAGGCAGCATCCAAGGAGCAAGAGAGTCAATGTTTCGGGCATAAACCCTTCATCAGGAATTCCGGTCAGGATGCTGTCTGACCCCTGTGCTTTTCCAGCACCACATTTTTCGACTCCGATCTCCAGCATCTGCAGTCCTCACTTTCTCCAATATGCAGCCCATAACATATTTGGCACCGTAAACCAGCAGACATTTAACTGCTGCACCAGGAGCAATATTCTGATTATGGAAAATGTGTTGCGCTACAAAGAAGATCACAGAGACCTTGATGAATTGAATTAAATTGAATATTTTCATGTATATCGAGGCACAGTGAAAAGCTTTGTCTTGCGAGTGTAAGAATATATATAGCTTACCGGTAAACTTTCAAGTGGGCGTGTCCTCGACGTTCGGAGGTCACGTGGTCCTCTGATGCGTGCACAGAGGATGATCACGTGATGCTCCGAGACGCGGGCGCGGTCACGTGATCTCCCTGTTTCTCGTTCCGGAAGTGTGTCGGGAGGTCACGTGATTGGCCGTTTCGCGCCCCGGAAGTGTGCGAGTCTGCTGTTTCGCGCCCGAAAGGAGGCCACGTGGTGCTCCTTTTCAGAGACAAAGGAGGGTCACGTGGGATCGGACATCTGGGAATGCGAGGAGGCAGGAAATGGATCAGAGCAACAGCCAATTAGAAGACGATTTCACTTGAATGATGGTATGATGTTTTGTATGGTATAAAAGACTGGGTCAGGGACAGATATAGGTCTTTTGTTCTTTCTGAACTGACTGACTGAGTACGTTGTCAGGGACAGAAAGGTTTAGACCCAGAGCTCTGTATACTTTATCCACTTAGAATAAAACTAAAAGTGTATCAGTAAGATTAGATATTTTTTTCCTATTGCTTTATTTAAAGAGCATGCAGGACTTGGCTTACACATAAAAGAAAATAAGTTTGTAGATTGAGCCTAAAGTCCATCACGAGGAATACAGGCAGATCACAGAGTTAAGGAGCAGTCATAGTAAATAATAATAGGTAAACAGCAGCAAAAACCAAAACACAGGTACAGGCGAGTGTTAAGAGTTTGAGAGTCCATTCAGTATTCTAACAACAATAGGGTAGAAACTGTTTTGAAACCGGCTGGTGCATGTGTTCAGGCTTCTATACCTTCTCCCCGATGGTAGAGATTATAGAAAAGCATTGCCAGGGTGAGATGGATCTTTGAGAACATTCCTTTGAGAATCTTTGATGAGCCAGACAGGCAGCGCCCCACAGCAGGGACCATGCAGCTTTATGAATTATTTGCCTCAAATGGTGAGTTTGAGGAAAACGTGAATGTTATTGGAGAATGTTGTCGTCAGATGTGGCATCTAGATTCTACCTTGGGAGCAATATTGTTCTCAGCAGGCCTGCTGGACTTCATTAAAGATTACAAAAGAGAGGGAATTTTCTGCAGTTGTGTCTATGGGTGAGAGTGATTTGAACATTCTATTCCATGCACCCATCCTATTCAGGCACCGGTGATTTCAGCCCCTGGAAGCATTAATTTTAAGTAAATGCTTTAAGCTCTTACATGCCTGAGTAACATCAGTGACTGCACGTGAAACACTTAGCATTGCTGAAAGGATCAATAAAGAGCTATTTAACTGTAATCTTTTATTTTACGTTCGCACATTAAAAATGGACATCGTCTCTATCTGTATCAGTGTGCATTTGCCCTCAGAACTGATATCACTTTTGATTCTATGGGTGGTAGAAGCTTTGTCACAGGGTTTGCAACACTCCACGTACCTCTTTCGCAGTGCTGTTGATCTGATGGACACTGCAAGAAAGACGCACAGTCACCTCCCAAACTGTCCTTCATCCCAAAGGAGTGTACAGCTTGGAAATCTGAGAGAATGCCACTCCACCTCCATCACCGAGGGGGTTTTACTCTTCCTCCTTCTTGACTATCCAAGAATTCCAGAAGTCTCCAGGAATGAGGAACCTCCAGGGTACAGCCTAAAACTTCTCCAGTTGAGCATATTTCATTTCTTCCTTTTGAAGATGTTGGGGAGAAAGAGAGTCACGGATCCCGTAATTGGACATTGTGATCTGTTGACGTTCGGATTGAAGTGGGATAGAGGCGAAACACATGAAGCAGGCAATAGCAGGGGTACAGAGCTGGTGATGGGGTTGTGGAACAAAGCTTCCAGGAGCGTGTCCAACTCTTATTGACCCAATTCCTTACACCAGGCATCTTGCAATGACAGGAACGCACCCATCGGAAAGGGCAGGCCTGTCAATTCTGGATGAAAATGTGTTGCTGGTTAAAGCACAGCAGGTTAGGCAGCATCCAAGGAACAGGAAATTCGACGTTTCGGGCCAGAGCTCTTCATCAGGAATGTCAATTCTGGATGCAAATTTCTTTGGGAAACCTTTCCCCTCCCATTTGTTTAATCCTCCCTGCACCATCCTTTGCTGATTGTCAATTAATCCAGGTCCCAGAGTCCTCTCACTTTCAATCTAAATCCCGTTGTCTAGGGCAGGTCTGTGTGTCATATAGGAGAAAGTGAGGTCTGCAGATGCTGGAGATCATACCTGAAAATGTGTTGCTGGAAAAGCGCAGCAGGTCAGGCAGCATCCAAGGAACAGGAAATTCGACGTTTCGGGCATAAGCCCTGATGAAGGAAATATGCCCGAAACATCAAATTTCCTGTTCCTTGGATGCTGCCTGACCTGCTGCGCTTTTTCAGCAACACATTTTCAGCTCTGTGTGTCATAGAGTCATACAGAAACAGACCCTTTGGGCCATCCAATCCATGCCATTTATAATCCTAAACTAAACTAGTCTCACCTGCCTGCCTGCACTTGACCCATATCCCTTCAAACCTTTCCTGTTCATGTACTTGTTCAAATGTCTTTTAAACATTGATTTATTTATTGTAACGTATATCAAAATTCAGTGAAAAACTTTGTTTACGAGTAGTACAGGCAGATCAGTGAGCAAAGGTGTACAGAGCAAAAGATTTACGCAGAGGCGTACAAGTAACATTACGTAGGGAGTGCAAAGAGATCAGTGTTGGCAAGACCAACATTATTTGAGGCTAGAGAGCCCATTCAATAGTCTAATAACGGCCAGGCAGAAGCTGTCTCTGAACCTGCTGGTGTGTGTTCAGGATCCTGTATCTCCTGCCTGATGGGAGAGGTTGTAGGAGATTATCACCAGGGTGCCATAGGTCTTTGATGATGTTGTTCAACACCAGGTAATAGTCCAACAGGTTTATATGGAAGCACTAGCTTTCAGAGCGCTGCTCCTTCATCAAGTGAACCACCTGATGAAGGAATGGCATTATGAAAGCTGGTGCTTCCAAATAAACCTGTTGGACAATAACCTGGTGTTGTGTGATATTTAACTTTGTCCACCCCAGTCCACCACTGGCTCCTCCACATCATTGATTATATTGTCAGCCTTTCTACAGCAGTGAGCTGTGTAAATGGAGTTTGTGGATGGGAGGTTGGCTTCCTTGATGCTCTGGGCTGTGCAAACCACCTTCTGGAGTTTCCTGTGGGCAGTTGCCGTACCAGGCCGTTCTACACCCGGACAGTCTGCTCTCAATGGTGCATCTGTAAAAGTTGTAACTGTACCTGCACCCACCACTTCCTCTGGAATTTTATACAACACACAAACCATTGTCTGTGTAAAAAAAAATGTCCATGATGCCTTTTTAAAATCTTTCTCCTCTCAACTTAACAATATGCCCCCCCAATTTTGAAATCCCCCAACCTCTGGGAAAAAGACATCTACCATTCGCCTTAACTATACCTCTCATGATTTTGGGAATGGGAAGATGTTAACCCTTAGAAGCAGCTGAACTTTCTCATTACTTCTTTTGGAGACAGGTGTCCTGGCGACAGAGGATTTTGTTTAACTTGGAGTGAGTTTGAAATTATTCATTGATTAACGAGTTGACAGTGTTCACCGTGATCTCATTGAGTGACGGGTCAGACTCTCAGGGCTGAGTGGCCTCCTCCTGTTCTGACTTCAAGCTATAAGCGGAGTCAGATTTCTGGCTTGGTAGGATTAAGTATATCCCAGGCTGAGAGCAGCATGTCTGGTCAACCCTTTGAAGAATTGTTGCTGTCTTTAGGTAATTAGGTCGGGGCAGTTTGATCGTTATTTTCCTGACAGGATTGTAGGTTGTATGAAGAGAGAGTGTCTGCTCAACAACATGTTCCTGCTTAGAACCCACTGACATGACCTACAAGGTGAACTTTAATTAATTGTGACAAATTAAAATCCAAATTTGTTACAGCGAATAATGTCTGAAAGCTTTAAGAGCAGTTAATAAAATTTTATAAATTATTTGGCCATGTTTAGCATTTTTATGATGAGAAATAAGAGTTCATTAGAACATTTAATTAACTGCTGAGGTACGGAACTGATAGTTATGTTTAATAAACAGTAGCAAAGATGGACTTTGTTTTTAATTGATGTTGATGTAATTTCTTGGTGCATGTACAGTATTTGCCGGGTTAGTTTGATGTAGATGAGCTAACCTAATTTATCAGCTGGGAATTAGAATATATCCCAGGCATTTGATGCAAATGTTATCCATTTGTTATCCAAAAGTAGATCACTCTGTTGCTAACTGAACCTGTTTACATTCATCTTGATCCTTTGCTACCTCTGTGTCTGAATTCTCGACTGCCTCTCCTGTTTGTCATGAGTTGGAGATGCCGGTGTTGGACTGGGGTGTACAAAGTTGAAAATCACCCAATGCCAGGTTATAGTCCAACAGGTTTAATTGGAAGCACACTAGCTTTCGGAGCGACGCACCTTCGTCAGGTGATAGTGGAGGGCTCAATCGTAACACAGAATTTATAGGTTTGTTGTGCACCTCCAAATTATGTGGAATACCTTTTGCGTTCCAACTACTGGTTTCATCCTGAAGCCGTATGGTTTCAATAAGACCTTGATCAGAAAGATCAAATTGATTTCCCTCGATATGATGCAAGTCATCGAAAGAATAAAAGCTATTGAAATGAAATGAAATGATGAAACTAGCTTCATATTGTGAAGCAAGATGCTATAATTGCATTTCAGAACCTTGAAAGTGGAGAGAGATGACGGGTGGTGGTTTAACCTGAGGGTCACCACGCCTCAGGGGGTGAAAGGAGAGGTTAAGAAGGTGGGCCCTTCGTAGTGACCTCAGTTGGTGGGGGAATTGAATTTGTGCTATTGGCGTCACTCTGTTTTGCAAACTAGCTGTCTAGCCAACTGAGCTGCCTGACCAGCGTACTTGTGAATGTGTGCGCCTCTTCAGAATGAAATGAGAAGAGAGTTTTTATCGGAGACCTGCACTCTAATGAAGGGAGGAGGTAATAATCTCTTGTGGTGGAAACAGAGAATGGTCAACCCATCATCCCAACCCGGCCACTTCACTCAGGAATATGCCCAGGAGACCAATCCCCAGCCTCAGGTCAGTGGTTTCACAAGAGCAGCGAATTGAGGAGAAGCAAGGAACTTGCTGAGATTTGTCCCCTTTCGAGGTTTAATTATCGAAGCTTGCAGCACAACAGGAAGGCAGTTGGTTCTTGCCTGTTTTGGCTCTTTGAAGAAATTATCTAATTAGTCCCCCGTTCTGCCCATTCATGTATGCGAGGTGAGTTGTGCTTTGTATTTGTATAATGTTTTTAATATGCTAAACTGTTCAAAGACACTGTGTATACCGTGTGTCCATTCATGTGAGTGCATTTGTCTATATTGAGTTTTATCCACACAAGCATCATTGCTTTGATAGCTGGAGACCTGAAGTGAGTGAGATATAGTTGTGTACTGCATTACAGCGAGTTATTTTTGAAGTTTTAAAGGTGGCACATCACTGTACAATAGGAAATAGAATTATACCAGTTTCGTTGTCATGTACAAAGCATTCAAGAGACGTCCTGTTGGATTGCCCGTTCTGGGACTGTGTGTCCAAATTCTCATTAACAAAATAAAGAATTGCACTGATGAGACACCACATGAAACCAAATGATCAAATGGAAAACTCGATCACTACATCTCCAGTAAAAGGGTCGCTGTGGGAGCCCCTCAGAATAGCACAAAGGAGATTATGTTGTTTCAAAGGAAACATTATAAAACATTGTATTAAAGCAATGCATTGTGGTTACAACTATTGCTGTATGACTTGCATGCTATTTTTGTAGCTTTGTGCCCCTGGAAGTGTAATTTTCTATGTTTGAGACGTGCTCATCAATAAGAATCAGTCTTTAAATCCTGCATGGTCATTTCAGCACCAGCATGTGAAATGGAAACCTGTTGGTTTTTATTTAGAATGTAGGGAAATAGATGGTGACATCTTGCAAAATGTCCGTATTACAGAGGAGGAAGTACTCGATGTCTTCAAATGCATAAAAATGGATAAATCCCCAGGACCTGATCAGGTGTACCCTAGAACTCTGTGGGAAGCTAGGGAAGTGATTGCTGGGCCTCTTTGGTGAGATATTTGTATCATCGATAGTCACAGGTGAGGTGCCGGAAGACTTGGAGGTTGGCTAATGTGGTGCCACTATTTAAGAAAGGTGGTAAGGCCAAGCCAGGGAACTGTAGACCCGTGAGCCTGACGTTAGTAGTGGGCAGGTAGTTGGAGGGAATCCTGAGGGACGGGATGTACATTTATTTGGAAAGGCAAGGACTGATTAGGGATAGTCAACATGGCTTTGTGTGTGGGAAATCATGTCTCACAAATTTGATTTTTTGATGAAGTAACAAAGAGGATTGATGAGGGCAGAGTGGTAGATGTGTTCTATATGGACTTCAGTAAGGCGTTCAACAAGATTCCCCATAGAAGACTGATTAGTAAGGTTAGATCTCATGGAATACAGGGAGAACTAGCCATTTGGATACAGAACTGGCTCAAAGGTAGAAGACAGAGGGTGGTGGTGGAGGGTTGATTTTCAGACTGGAGGCCTGAGACCAGTGGAATGCCACAAGGATTGGTGCTGGGTCCACTACATTTCGTCATTTATATAAATGATTTGGATGTGAGCATAAGAGCTACAGTGAGTAAGTTTGCAGATAGCACCAAAATTGGAGGTGGAGTGGACAGCGAAGAAGGTTATCTCCGATTACAACGGGATCTTGATGAGATGGGCCAATAAATGTGAAGTGCTGCATTTTGGGAAAGCAAATCTTAGCAGGACTTATACACTTAATGGTAAGGTCCTATGGAGTGTTGCTGAACAAAGAGACCTTGGAGTGCAGGTTCATAGTTCCTTGAAAGTAGAGTCGCAAGTAGATAGGATAGTGAAGAAGGCGTTTGGTATGCTTTCCTTTATTGGTCAGAGTATTGAGTACAGGAGTTGGGAGGTCATGTTGCGGCTGTACAGGACATTAATTAGGTCACTTTTGGAATATTGTGCGCAATTCTGGTCTCCTTCCTATCGGGAAGATGTTGTGAAACGTGAAAGGGATCAGAAAAGATTTACAAGGCTGTTGCCAGGGTTGAAGGATTTGAGCTCTAGGGAGAGATTGAATAGGCTGGGGCTGTTTTCCCTGGAGCATCGGAGGCTGAGCGGTGACCTTAAAGAGGTTTTTAAAATCATGAGGCGCATGGATAAGATAAATAGACAAATGTTTTTCCCTTTGGTGAAGGGAGTCCAGAACTAGAGGGCATAGATTTAGGATGAGAGGGGAAAGGTTTAAGAGACCTCAGGCAACATTTTCAGAGGGAATGAGCAGCCAGAGGAAGTGGTGGAGGTTGGTACAATTGCAATGTTTAAAAGGCATCTGGTTGGGTATATGAATAGGAAGGGTTTGGAGGGATATGGGCTGGGTTCTGGCAGGTGGGACTAGATTAGATTAGGATATCTGGTCAGCATGGACAAGTTGGACCGAAGGGTCTGTTTCCATGCTGTACTTCTCTATGACTCTAAGACTCAACTCTTCTCCCTTCACCCATCGTCACCCTCAATGGTCCCTTGGGATTGAGGTTGACTTGTTTCCAATCTATTTCAATGGATTTGGAGATTGCTGGTAAGACTGATAATTGATGATTTGGAGGGAGGGGTTTGATCTCCACACTCTACGTAGTTGAAGGAAACTCATTAGACAGAATGGAGAAAGGAAGATTCACGAAGTAGGGTGGAAAGAAGCTTCAGAGCAACTATAGAATCCCCACAATGAGGAAGCAGGCCATTCAGCCCACATGAACCCTTCAAAGAGCATTGTATCCAGATCCAAACCCCTACCAAGTACCTTGAACCTTGCATTTCCCATGGCACACCTGTGGACCATGGCAGGAAGCCAGAGCACACGGAGGAAACTCGAGCAGACATGGGGAGAATGTACAAACTCCACACACACGTGGTTACCCAAGGACAGACTTGAACCCAGGTCCTTGGCACTGTGAGGCAGCAGTGTGAGGGTGGCACAGTGTCTCAGTGGCTAGCACTGCTGCCTCACAGCACCAGTGACCCAGGTTCGATTCCACCCTGGTGTGACTGTCTGAGTGTGGAGTTTGTACATTCTCCCCGTGTCTGTGTCAGTCCCGCAGTTGAAAGATGTGCTGATTAGATGGATTGGCCATGGGAAATTGCCCATAGTGTCTAGGGATGTGTAGGCTAGATGGGTTAGCCATGGGAAATGCAGGGTAGGGCAGATGCCAGTCTGGTTGGGATGCTCCTCAGAGGGTCAGTGTGCACTGATTGGCCAAATGGTCGTCTTCCATTCTCTGATTCATTCTGTGAGCCACCATGTCAAGCCTGAGTGAGGTATGATCCCAGCGAATTGACCTGAGCTGAATGGCTTGTTCATGCCTATGTAGGTTCACTGGTGTCTGACTGGACGATTTTCATTTAGCCGCGTTTTAAGTGGCGAGAGTGTGGTGCTGGCAAAACACAACAGGTCAGGCAGCATCCGAAGAGTAGGAGCATTTTAAGTGGCCCCTTTTTGGCAATTTGTGCCATGCATTCCCCTTATGATTGTCAAGTGGCCATGCATGTGTACATCTCAGTGATCCCATACTGTGGGGCTTTCTGATTCATGGGATGCTGTGTTCCATGTCACCACGTCACCATGTCAACCCCACAGCTTAGAGCACATGCCAACTGGTCCCTGAGTCATCTCCTATTAACTGTGGATTTTAAGGATATTTAGTGAAGGTACAACATAGTTCTATCCCAACCTGCTGGCACTGCTATCAGAATCCAACCCAGAGACTCCTCTTTTTATTCCAGCTTTACCCTGAGAAAGCCAGGGGTAACCTCACTCACACTAGAAGTGTTTATTCTTAATTTCTATCATCTGAATTTCCTTGATCTGTAAAGAATTAGAGTATTTCATTGGAGTCTGATTCAGCAAATGATACAGAAGATGGGTTCACGTGGAAAAAGATCACGAAAGTGATCTCTAAATTCGATATAAAATGGAGCAAGTGGTTGTTAATGTTACAGGGACTGGATTCTTGCATCTTTATTTTTCATGTGTTGGTGAAACTGTCAGTCTGATGATGGATAGGATAATTTGAAGATAAGGCTGTGTCAAAAGAACATTGGGTTTCGTACATTGTTCTCATTTCCTTAATAATAAAAATAAAAATTGACTTGTTTCCCGAGGGGTCTAGAAACGCTGACAGCTTTGCTGCCCTGTTCTGTTTAACTCTAGCATCTCTGTGGCTGTTCCAATAGGACAGCACTGACGGGCTCTGACAATTCAGGCTGGTTGTGGCATCATTGTCCTCTCCCGAAGAGCAAATGAAAAGGAAATTAGAGTCTGCCCATCTGGTGCCAAGGGCCTGTCCATCTGGTGCTATATCCCTACCTGCCAGGTGCTCTGAGTCTGGCTGCCAGTTATTCTGGGTCTGCTCACCAGGTGCTGTGGCACTGCCCACCTGGTGCTGTAGGTATGTCCATGTCTCTGGTGGAACACAGACGGGCTGACCCAGTGTTTTGACTGCGGTGTTTCACATGAAGGAGCCTTAGTGGATGGGCTGCCTTCGGTGCTTAGAGTCCACAATGGGCAACATATATTAAGTAGAAGATTTAATTTAAGAGTGAGTGTCATGAGAAGGACACTTGGCCCTTTGAGCCTGCCGTACCATGCCATGGTCTGGTAACGGTGTCAGTATGTGGTGGTGGTGGTATCTTGAACTGCAATCTGATCTGAGAACAGGACATTGGGTTTTTGTCTGAGAAACTGCAGAACTGAGTGATTGGAGCTCTAGTAGTTCAGTAAACTTGAGGTAAATAATTGGGAAACATATTATTGGGTTAACAAATAGGAACAGGAGTAGGCCACTTGGCCCCTTGAGCCTGCTTTCAGTAGGATCGTGGCTGATCCAACATTCCTCACATCCACTTTCCTGACCTATCCCCGTAGGCCTTGATTCCTGATAGATTCTTGATCAATCTCAACCTTAAATATACGCATCTGTCCCCACAGCTCTCCACAGCAAGGAGTTCCAAAGACTCATAATCCTCCGAGAGAAGAAATTGATCCTCATCTCCATCTTAAATTGATGACCCCTTAGTCACCAAATTCCCAGATTTTAAATTGAACAAAAAGGAACAAAGTATCAAAAAGGAAAATATCTGTTTTTCATTGAATGTATGTTTTTAATGCATTGAAATAAAATAAACTATTTCCTCAGCACCTAATTTCTTCAACCTTGCCTTGTGTCTTTTTCCCTTTTGTCCATTGAAAACTCTTTGCTCCTTTGTATTTAATCCTTTCCCATTATAAGCTGAAATCACCTTCATCAAAATGAGCAGACCCTGGCTTCTGACACGGACTGTCCTTTTTGGTGCCTCTACGTTCTTCATCATGATATAAAGGCCAAAACTGGCTAATTGTTTTCCAAGTCTCCTTTCACTGAGCTGTCTTCTGCATTACTGCAGCAAATCACGTCTTGCAATCTCAAGGGCATGGCTCATCTGTCTCTCGTGTTCATGTGCACCTGTATTGATGTTATTGGAGTCTTGCTACGTGCAACTGGACTCCTGCATTTTCTTACATCACTGAAGCTGTAGTTCACAATAATTCCCAGCAGTTGACCCTCTCTGGACTTTTAAGGCAGATGAATAAGTAGTGCTGAAGTAAAAGTCTATCTTGGTTTGTTGCAAATGTATCCTCTACTGTTTGCCCTGTTGTTCTGCTGCTGCTCTCAGTCCAGGCTGAGTAATGTCCTCCCAATCTCAGCCTATCAACTCACTCAATGACACAATTCTCTGTCCACTAATGTTCTATATGCCCTGATAAGATACCTTGTTAAACTGAAAAATTGGAGTTTGGCAGTTTTTTTCATTAAGCCATTCTTTGACAAATCCATCAATTAGACTGCTCACTTTTCTATCTTTTGCACAGTTAAAATATAAAAGTGAGTTGGGAGCTTCTTATTGACAATGATCATTTATTGAGTTGGTTATCAAAAATCTGCTGAAGATAAAACTCAAAGAGAACAGCGACCTAACAGGGGTTTGTCTCAGTATTATCCTGACTATGTATATTGCTCTGGGTTTATTCACTTAATGGAACTTACCAATGGGATTGGTACAATCAGTGTGCTGAAGAATTCCAAAATAGAGGATCTGCTTTCAATACATGATACAGTAGACTAGTGAATAAACACTATGCTGGGAACCTGGATGTACATGTATTTGGAAAGGCAAGGACTGATTAGGGATAGTCAACATGGCTTTGTGTGTGGGAAATCACGTCTCACAAACTTGAGTGATTGAGCTTTTTGAAGAAGTAACAAAGAGGCTTGATGAGGGCAGAGTGGAAGACATGATCTGTATGGACTTCAGTAAGGCATTCAACAAGCTTCCCCACGAGAGACTGATTAGTAAGGTTAGATCTCACGGAAAACACAAAGAACTAGCCATGTGGATACAGAACTGGCTCAAAGGTAGAAGACAGAGGGTGGTGGTGAAGGGTTGTTTTTCCGACTGGAAGCCTGTGACCAGTGGAGTGCCACAAGGATCGGTGCTGGGTCCAATACTTTTTGTCATCGACTTAAATGATTTGGATGCGAGCATAAGAGGTACAGTTAGTAAGTTTGCAGATGACACCAAAATTGGAGGTGTTGTGAATAGCGACGAGGGATACCTCAGATTACAACAGGATCTGGACCAGATGGGCCAATGGGCTGAGAGGTGGCAGATGGAGTTTAATTCAGATAAATGCGAGGTGCTGCATTTGGGAAAGCAAATCTTAGCAGGATTTATACACTTAATGGCAAGGTCCTTTGTTGCTGAACAAAGAGACCTTGGAGTGCAGGTTCATAGCTCTTTGTAAGTGGTGTCACAGATAGGTAGGATGGTGAAGAAGGCGTTTGGTATGCTTTCCTTTATTGGTCAGAGCACTGAGTACAGGAGTGAGGAGGTCATGTTGTGGCTGTACAGGACATTAGTTAGGCCACTGTTGGAATATTGTGTGCAATTCTGGTCTCCTTCCTATCGGAAAGATATTATGAGACTTGAAAGGGTTCAGACAAGATTTACAAGGATGTTGCCAGGGTTGGAGGATTTGTGCTATGGGGAGAGGCTGAACAGGCTGGGGCTGTTTTCCCTGGAGTGTCGGAGGCTGAGGCGTGACCTTATAGAGGTTTACAAAATTGAGGCGCATGGATAGGATAAATAGACAGTGTCTTTTCCCTGGGGTGGGGGAAGTCCCGAACTAGAGGGCATAGGTTTAGGGTGAGAGGGGAAAGATATAAAAGAGACCTAAGGGGCAATTTTTTCATGCAGAGGATGGTACGAGTATGGATTGAGCTGCCAGAGGGCATGGTGGAGGCTGGTACAATTGCAACATTTAAAGAGGCATTTGGATGGGAATATGAATAGGAAGGGTTTGGAGGGATATGGGCCGGGTGCTGGCAGGTGGGACTAGATTGGGTTGGGATATCTCGTCGGCATGGACGGGTTGGACTGAAGGGTCTGTTTCCATGCTGTACATCTCTATGACTCTGTAACCTGGGTTGGGACTTCAAATCTTCAAATTGTCAAAATTGAATTCAATAACTTTATTGAGGCCAACCAAGAGAGAATGGAGAAGAAATGAGTTTGGTTTGCTGTTTTAATCACTGTACATCATAGTGCAGCTGGGTGAAAGGATTGGTGGCACATCTGACACACATTGTTGACAAAATGCATGCACTCTTCAACTATTTTTAGCTCATCAATTTACCACAAATGAAAGATCATGTAGTTTAGTTGTGTAAACTTTTTAGATGTGAAAAATGCTCTTTTGTTTTTGATGTCTTTGGGTTACTTGAGATTTGTCTTTTTTCTCTTCTGTGAAGTTCTTACTTGGTAATTGTGCGATAACCCAAGACCTGATCTTTAATAGTTTCATTGTTCTGATTAATGAATATTGTGGAGAATGGGGGCAGGTTAGAAAATGGGTCAACCTTTTCAAACACTTCATCAGTTCTAATTGTTCAAACCGAGATGGCTAATGACATGTTTGGCTGGAAATACGAACATCCCATCTCATCATTTAGTAGTTGTATGAGTAATCATCTAATAATAAACCTTCTCTCTTGAGGCATTCAAATGGCCAGGCTTCTAAATATCTGTGTATATTTCCTTTAAATATTTATTATAAGTAATGTTGAGGTGAGCAGTTATAAGATTGAGCCATGGTTTAAACCCTGGGGCTGTTCCAGCTGCATTATCAGGTCGCTATTTTTGACCAGAGCAAAGGGAGATTTGAAAACAATACAGAAATGCAGAATGAGACCATTTGACCCATCATGCTTGCACTAGCTCTGCTGTCTCGTACCAATCTCCTGCCTTTTCCTCCATTTCTGTCTCAAGTCTGTTTACCTACAGAATGCCTTGACTGGAAAAATCCAATTCCTGATGAAGGGCTCAGGCCCGAAACGTCGAATTTCCTGTTCCTTGGATGCTGCCTGACCTGCTGTGCTTTAACCAGCAACACATTTTCAGCTGGAAAAATCAATGTCTCAATTTTGAGTCATTCATTTTGAGAAAGGAATTAATGAAGATTAATTCCTGCTGAATCCAAAGTATATGCATTTCATTATAAAATGTGGGAAAATACAATTTGCCTAACTTGGAAATAATTCTGAATTATGTGTTAAAGGGCAGTGTTGAAATCTTACACCATGTGGTTCAATCAATAGTACTGAAAGCTCCTCTTCAGTACAGTGCATTTAGCATCTTCCAGCTGTGACAGTGCACTCAGAGCACACTATTTTTGTTTCTTCAGGTTATAGAGTCAGAGAGATGTACAGCACGGAAATAGACCCTTCTGTTCAACCTGTCAGTGCTGATCAGATATCCTAAATTAATCTAGTCCCATTTGGCCCAAATCACATTAAACCCTTCCTACTCATATACCCATCCAGATGCATTTTGAATGTTGTAATTGTACCAGCCTCCTCCACTTCCTCTAGCAGCTCATTCCATACACGTACCACCCTCTGTGTGAAATGATTGCCCCTTAGGTCTCTTTTATACCTTCCCCCACCCCCCTCCCCTCACAATAAACCTCTCTAGTTTTGGACTCCCCTAGCTCAGGGAAAAGACCTTGTCTTATTTGCCCTATTTATGCCTCTCATGATTTAATAAACCTCTATAAGGCCACCCCCCCTCAGCCTGGGTGAAACAGTCCCAGAGTAAAGCCGAGGGGGTTGGTGCTGATGCTGCAGCAGAGCCATTAAGGGGAAGCTGATTCGAATCCTGTGGAACATCTTTGCGAAGGTTGACAACTGGTTTTTCATTTCCAGTTTTGTTGATTGTTGGCGAGGTGTACGTTTCTGAGCGTCTGACACCTGGCACAACATTGAGTAAGACGAGAATGCTAACCCAGGGGTTGGAATCAGTCGCTTGACATGGATGTCACCTCTGCTCCACCCCTGTTGACCATCATGCAACAGTAAGAGCAGAGGGCGTGCTGTTTGTGTGGGTCGCTGCCACCACTCCTTTCCTTGACCAGGTCTAAGGACCTATTTGGCTTATGGGCAAATAACCATGACTGAGTCTTAATGAGATGAGGCTCTTAACGAGGTGTTGGCAATTCAGTACAAATGACATTAAATAGTTAATCAAGTCATATTATCCCTACTGTGCAGAAAGAGGCTATTCAAGTCTGCAACTTCATACCCCCACCTCTTCCCCCAAAGAACATCACATCCAGACATCAGCAGGGGTTCATTTCCTGCATCAGCTGAGGTTACCATGAAGGTTTAGCACTACTGCCTCATAGCACCAGGGACACGGGTTCGACTCCAGCCTCTGGTGACTATCTGTGTGGAATTTGCACATTCTCCCTGTGTTGATGTGGGTTTCCTCCGGGTGCTCTGATTTCCTACCACAGTGCAAAGATATACAGGTTATGGTGGATCAGCCATGGAAAATGCAGGGTTAGAGCAGGGGGTGAGCTTGGTTGGGATACTCTATAAAGGGCCAGTACAAACTCGATGGGCCAAATGGCCTACATCCACACAATAGAGACTCTATGATTCTCGTCCTCAATCTCTTCCCTGGCCTGAAGTTTGGTGACCTTCAGGTTAAGCCCTCACCTGTTGCCTCTAACTCTGAGAGAGCAGCCAATGGTCCAGTGGGATTCTAGCGAGTTTGCTTTGTATTTTATTTACACTGCACTATACACAATCATTCAACTGTTTCGACCATGTTTGGGCTACAGTGTGCAATGGCGTTATTGCAGGTCAGTTTTATGCTTCATTGTTAAACATCCAAAAGTAATTTGAAATAGGTTTTGAGGAAAAGTTGAAAATCGTTATGCATCATCCGATTAATTTATTTTTGAACGACTTCCACTGTTGCAGATTTTAAGTCAGAAAGAACTTGGACACCCAGAGAAGTAACTGTCAATGCCTGAGATTTTCCCCATTTCTCTCCCAAATAGGAGTGATTTAGATGCAGATGGGGCTTGTTGGTCTTTGGTGAAACCCTCAAATTCTTGTTATAAGTGGCCATTCCCACAAAGCAGGATCGACACAGGTCCACTATTTATGAAACTCCTCTGAATCTGGTGCCAACAAATACATCAAGGAGAGGAAATTCACATCCATCTGGCCTGTCAGAATGGGTGCCATTGTTCAAAGGTATCTGCATTTGCAGCAGAATGTAGCATTTGAAGCATGTTTTAATTAAGTAATATTATAATGATTCTATGTAAAGCATAGAGCATATTCTAATGTAAGTGCCCCCCCATTCCATAAACAATTATCTAAGTTCCAAATCCTTGTAGAGGATGGCGTTGTAGTAATGGTTCTCAATGTGCCAAAATGCTTTGCAGCTGATTCCTTAGTTTTGAGTTTCAGTCACTGCAGCTGTCATTTACCAAAGCCCTATTGGCTGAATGACTAGTTAATTTGCTTCTTACTCTTGGCAGAGGGATACCAAAAACTGGCTGCCCCGGCTTGATGCTGTGGGAGCTCCTGCATTCACCTGCATGGGGAAGGTTAGGTTATGGATTTCACATCTTATCAAATATTGCATCTGGAATGGATATTTTGTAGATCGCATCTTCTACAGATGTTGTAACATCAGGAGAAGCACTTTCTGCTCAAGCACAACTGGTTATAAGAACATAGGAACAAGAGTAGGGCCATTTATTTCCTTGAGCATGTTCTACCATTCAGTGCGATCAAAGTGGATCTGTGGCCAAACTCCATATCTCTTAACAAAAGTTGATCTACCTCAGATTTAATATTAACATTGTTATTCAATAGTTATATCAACAATTTGAATGAGAATACAGGGGGTATGGTTAGTAAGTTTGCAGATGACACCAAAATTGGTGGCAAAGTGGTCTGTGTAGAAGGTTACCTAAGAGTACAATGCGATCTTGATCAGATGGGCCAGTGGGCCGAGAAGTGGCAGCTGGAGTTTAATTTACATAAACTTCAGGTTGCATTTTGGTAAGAGCAAAACTTACATGATTAATAATCGGGCCCAGGCGAGTATTGTTAAACAGAAAGACCCAGGTTCATGGTTCCTTGAAAGTGGCGTCAGAGGTAGACAGGGTGGTGAAGGAGGAGTCTAGGAGTTAGGACATCATTTTGTGGCTGAACAAGACATTGGTGAGGACTGTTTTAGAATACTGTGTACGAGGGAATCTAAGATGGCGGCGATCCGAGAAGATCACGCTGCAGAGCTTCGCATCGCAGCAGGAGCAGGGCGGTCCTTTAACCACCCAACCCAGGTCATCAGGATTTCTTGGGGTATTGGAAAGATTATGGAGCCCCAAGAAACATTTAAAAATTGACTTACCTGTATTTTCAGCTGTCCAGAAATGCCTAAAAAGGGAGGAGGAGCATCTGAGGCCGGGCCTGCAGTTCAGCCTGCAGCAACCTCAGAGCCGATTTACTCTCCAGGACCTGGTGAACCAGCTCTCGAAATCTCACGAGATGCTGGGGAAACAGATTGAAGAGAAGCTGGCTCCAGTCTCTCTCATGCTGCAGAAGCATGAGCAGCAGCTGGGAGACCTGGAGACGAGGACGGATGAGGTGGAGCACAGGGTCACAGTGGTGGAAGCTGATGCCAGTTCATTCAAGGATGAGATCCAAGCCCTGAAGACGCAGGTTCATAATTGCGTGACCAAGTGGATGATCTTGAAAACAGGGGCAGGAGAAAAACCATTCAGATTATCGGTCTGCCTAAGGGTAAGGAAGGTGAGCGGCCTGCGGAATTTGTTGGAGATTGGCTTCCGAAATTCCTTGACTGGGAGGCTGGCATGAGAGGATTGAAGATGGAGAGGGCTCACCGGGTCGCAGCACGGAGGTCGGGTCTGGGTCAACACCTCATCCTTTCCTGGTGCGGTTCCATCATTACCGGGATAAGGAGAGAGTCATGGAGGCTTCCAGACTTCACAGGAAGGATCTAAAGGCCCTAATTTATGAGGGGTCTAAGATCATGTTTTTTCAGGACTTTTCAGTGGCGGTGATCCAGAAACAAAAATCGTATGATGGTGTCAAGAGAAGATTGAAGGAGCTTGGGATTCAGTACTCCCTGAGATATCCGGCAGTGCTTCAGATCACCTTAGATGGATCCATGCATCTCTTTGACACATCAGAGAAAACAAGAGACTTTGTGGACAAACTAACCTAATTTTAATGATTGTAGGATGTATAAATATCGTTCCTTGGGTATGTGTTTATCATTCTGTAAAAGAAATGGAGGAAATCCAGTTGGAGCTTTGTTTTTCCCCCTTTTTTTCCCTCTGTTGATGATAATTTGGTTCAAACTATGTCTGGCGGTGTTTAAGATGTACATTTTAAATTTCTAAGTTAGGACATACCAAAGGATGGGTGGGGTATTTATTCCCTTTTTTTTAATAAAAGAAAGTGTTTTTATTCATATTGATATTCTTTGGGGTGTTTATTCTTTTTAGCTTGTGCTTGCGATGCAGCTCTAGCTGGAAGAAGTGAAGGTGGTTGAGATGGTTAGATGCCTATTTATGGGCAGTTTGGGACAGGTAGTTGCTCCCTCTGGGCAGGGGTTGAGTTCCCGTACTCAGCGCTATTGGGCGCTTTATATGTTGGTTTGTTTTCTGGTTTTTTTTGTTTTTTATTTTTAAAGTTCTGTATGTTGTTAAATGTAATGGTTTTAGTTTATGTAGTTTTTATATTTGATGGATCATGCGACACTCGGGCTCAGCAATTTGTGGTTTGGGTTCCTCCTCTCTGGAATTTAAATGTAATTGCAGAAGATTATGGCTAATGATTTGATTAAATGGTGTACCTGGGATATCCAGGGAAGTCACTCACCAATTAAGAGGAAGAAGATACTCTTGAGTCTTAGAAAGGAGAAGGTGGATACTGCTTTGTTGCAGGAGACGCATTTGAAATTACAGCAGAATGGCTTTGATCGAGTTTATTTTTCATCATTTAATACCAGAAGTAGGGGAGTGGCGATATTGGTGAGGAAAAATCTCTCATTTAAATCGCTGGAATGTGTTAAAGACACATATGGGAGGTTTGTAATTCTTAAAGCCTTGATAAATGGGGAAGAATATGGCATTTTAAATGTTTATTGTCCCCCAGCTCATCCTCTTAAATTCTTAGTACATGCCTTTTCTAAACTGATATGTCTCAAGTCTCGGCACATCATTATAGGGGGAGATTTTAACTGCCTCATGGATGCCACAGTAGACAGGTTGCCTAAAGGTCCCTCGATACCCTCTGCACCAACTAAACAGTTGTTGGGTTTGTGTGGGGTATTAGGATTGGTGGACGTCTCTGATCATGCTCCAGTGTACCTCATGGTTAAAATTAAGGATGTTACAGTGGATTCAAGGTACTGGCAAATGGACCCCTTTATTCTCATGGACAGCAAGTTTGTGGAGTATTTCTCTAGGGAATTTCAGGCATTCCTAGACACAAACATAGACTTGATTGATAGCTCATCCATTCTGTGGGAAACTGCCAAACCTTATGCCAGGGGGTTAGTTATTTCATATTCCACCAGTAGGAAGCGGCAGAAGGGTGAGCAGCACAGTTGAAGGCAGCTGAGGAGGCCTATTTTGACAGAGCTGAAAATGTGTTGCTGGAAAAGTGCAGCAGGTCAGGCAGCATCCAAGGAACAGTAAATTCGACGTTTCGGGCATAAGCCCTGAAGGGCTTATGCCCGAAACGTCGAATTTCCTGTTCCTTGGATGCTGCCTGACCTGCTGCGCTTTTCCAGCAACACATTTTCAGCTCTGAGGTCCAGCATCTGCAGACCTCACTTTCTCCTCCTATTTTGACAGACCCTCGTTGGTCAAACTACAGAGGATTACGGCACTGCGGTCTGCACTAAATTCCGTGCTCACGCAGACGGCAAAGAAGGAGCTGGCTTTTGCAAAGCAAAGGTTATACGAGCGTGGTGACAAGCCAGGCAAATACTTAGCCTGCCTTGCCGGAAAGAGAAGTGCCCCACAAACCATTACAGTGATTAGGGAAGGGTCTGGGAACCTAACATGTGATTCTAAAAAGATTAATGTGGCGTTCCAGAGATTCTACTCTAAGTTATATCAGTCTGAAAATTGTGAGGAGGGGCAGGCCAAAATGGAATCCTTTTTTCGAGATCTGAAGCTCCTGGGTGTGACTCCCGAACCATAGTCCTTTCTCAATGCCCCATTATCAGAAATGCAGGAAGCTGTGAGGCAGCTTCAGAGTGGAAAGGCACCCGGTCCTGATGGACTTCCCAGTGAATTCTATAAGGAATTTATAAGTATATGGTCAGGCCTGATGCTGAACATGTTTAATGATTCATACAGTCATGTTTGTCTCCCACCATCTCTGAGAGAGGCCAATATTTCACTTATTCTTAAAAAAGGGAAGGATCCGGAAGAATGTGCTTCATACAGGCCCATCTCGCTCTTAAATGTGGACTTTAAGATCCTTTCTAAAGCTCTTGTGTTAAGGCTGGAGACTGTGTTACCTTCTATTATTAAAGATGATCAGACAGGCTTCATAAAGGGTCGCAGATAGTGCTTATTAAGATGAATATTCTCCCTCGTTTGCTACACCCAATGAGGATGCTCCCCCTGATTTTCAATAAACAAACACTCTCTTCACTGTTTGATCACACAGCATCGCCCTTTTTGATGTGAAGGGCACTGCTTGTCACTGGCCACTCGGGTGTTTTCCTAAAAAAAAGAGAAAAAAAAACATACACTCAGGAGACAGAACAGTTGGTTCAGCTCCTTTATCTGGCACCGTAAACGGCCCCTCATTAAATTAGCAGTTGCCTCTCAGATTGGGGGGAGTAGACCTTCCGGACATTAAAAATTACCAATTAAGCTCGCTTTTGACCTACGTAAGTGATTGGGTTTGTGGGACCCCCTTTCAATGTGGCTAGATATCGAAGCCTCCCAGGCAAGGTGCCCCCTTACCAGTTTGCTGTTTGGACAAGGTGAGGACAGTTAGAGAATATTGCCATAACCCAATAGTCATCAATACTGTTAAAGCATGGAGGGCAATTCGGCAGAGGGAAGGTAATATTGGCGAAACATCTTTGTTTACACCTTTAATGGGTATGCCGGGTTTCCAACCAGGTAGGATAGATTCAGGATTTAAATGTTAGGCAGCTAGGGGTATATCTTGCATGGGTGATTTATTTGAGGGAGATGTAATGATGTCCTTCGATCAGTTAGTACGGGAGTTCTAGTTACCTAATAGAGACCTCTTCCGTTTTTTTCAAATTTGGGATTTTATTCAAAAAAAGACCACACTTTTGGCTGATCCCTACAAATCTGACATAGAAAGAGGGGTACTAAGGGCTAAGAGTACACTCTCTACTTTATATCACCAATTGGGGGGTGCCACCTCGGATGAATCTGACTGACTCTGCAAGATGTGGGAAAGAGAGCTGGGTGTTGAAGTTTCTTCAGAGGCATGGGAGGATATTTGGGAGAATGCAAGGAAGATATCAATTTGCAATAGGACCCATGCTTTACAGTTGAAGATTCTCCACAAGGTCCACTTAGCCCCGGACTGTTTGTCAAAATTTAAACCAGGGGTATCTTCAGCATGTCCCAAGTGCAAGGTCTGTACAGGTACTCTCACCCATTGTCTTTGGTTTTGTGACAGGCTTCAAACATATTGGAGCGCTGTGGTGGGTGCAATGGAGAGGATTTTAGGTGTAGGGGTGGAGAAGGATCCTATTTCGCTCCTTTTGGGCCGACCCATTGTATGTCCTGCAGACTCGCATAAGGCAAAACGTTTCAATATTCTTACATTCTGTGCGAGGAAGAATATCTTGCTAGGCTGGACATCCGAAAACCCCCAGGCCTGTTGGGTTGGCGGAAGATTGGTATGGAGCATATTCCCCTGGATTTTCTCACAAATATGGTACACCACAAATCGGAGAATTTTTACAAGACATGGCAATCCTTTTTGAAATACCTGGACACTGTTTTATCTGCCACACTAACAAGGGCTTTTATATAGCTGTAACGATTGTGTTTCATGAGTCCAATATCCAGGGAGGAGGAACTGTGAATGGATGAGTGTTTTGTTTGGCGGGGCCGAGTTATTACTATTTATTTGTTTATTGTTAGGTATGTATTTAGTTAGTTAAATAGCTAGTTTAGTTTTTTTTAAATTTTATACTTCTCTATATATGTTTATACATTCGTATAGGAGGGTGGGTTGGGGAATTTTTTTATTATTTGGGTTTAGTTTTGTACTATTTTTGTACTGTTTTGAATTGCATTGTTTTGTATTTGTCGTAATATTTAAAAATCTACTTTTTCTTAATAAAAATATATTATATAAAAGAACACTGTGTACAATTCTGGTCACCCTGTTATAGGAAGGATGTTGTTAAACTAGACAGGGTATTGAAAAAATTTGCAAGGATGTTGCTGGGACTGGAGAGTTTGAGTTATAAGGAAGGGCTGGAAAGGCTGGAACTTTTGTCTTGGAGACTAGGAGACTGAGGGGACTCACCAAGGGCACTTAAATGGTCATTGGATAAACATATGAATGACAATGGAATAGTGCAGGATAGATGGGCTTCAGAATAGTTTCACAGGTTGGCACAACATCGAGGGCCGAAGGGCCTGTACTGCACAGTAATGTTCTGTGTTCTATGGCACTGGGTGGTGTCACTGCTGGGCCATGTCTACAGTTTACTCCTTTACCAGCCACTTTGCTGGATGGAGACTATGGTTAAGACTGACCCAGATTCCTTCCTTTGCCTTTTGGTTAGGAACATATGGAGTATAACCCAAAGAAACACCAAACATCCTTATTTACCTCCACAATTGCTGGAACAACAGTTTGTACTTCTGTAATTCTCTCACTTGTATCTCCTGAAACAAGTTAATTACTGTGCCTACATGAGTGTGAGGCTCTGTTCCATATTAATGCTTCACTTGGAATGACGATAGGACACTCGACATGGCAGTAGCAGCTACACGATTGAGAGCTTCTCTACTGCACTCTGTAGAGATTGAGCATTATCAGGGATAATCTCCAGTGCAGACCTAATGTGTTCTGACTTGTCTGATATAAATAAACTGTTCAAAAATGCTATTCCGTTGTCAGATGTAAAAATAGTCGATTTTGATCTTCAATTTTAATTTCATTCCAGTAAGGTAATGTAATCTTAGATTTGAAATTATTACTGAGAAAAGACATCTTGTTGAGGCTTCCCATCTTGCACTTATCAGGACAGTTCACAAGAATGCCCATTCAAAGGGGAAATCCGTATTTATATTTGCACGAGAGGTCAGCGCTATTGGTTGGCAAGTGACTCTGGTTGGAGGATGCCTTGCTGTGGAGAATGTGCCTATTGCTGCTGATTGACCATTACCTTGCCGGGCTTTGTTAAAATTCGAAGCCAGTCGGCACGCTCCCCCGACGGGTGCAAAATGAAATGCTTCAACAAAATATACCTTTTCTCAGGTTCTGCACCACCATATCCCAAATGGGTTCTGTTTTTGAATCCATTTGCAAGCCAGGACACAATGCAGGACATTGTACAGCAGTCACCTGTAAATACAGGGTCTTTTAAAATTACGCCCTTATGTCGGACTGCGTTTACAAGTGCGAGCATTCTGAACTCCACGCTCGTGAATGAGAGAGCCCTGTGTGATGAAATTAGTTCAGCTGTTTTGTTTGTTTTAAGCGTAAGGATGGTTAGTTCAACAGTTGTTCCTTTCAGTGAGAGTGATTTTTGACAAAAATGGGTGTGAAATGTGAAAGCCTTTTCAGTTATTGCACAATGATGTGCCAAACAAAATCCAAATCATGCTGGACAAGGAAAGAATGAAATGGAGGGAAGGACATTTAAACCTAACAAAGGAAATATAGTCAGCTTTGTTTTAACACGGTGCCTTATCAAGGGGACTCAATTGCCCCAAAGGGCTTCATAACACCTAAAGGGCAAGCGTGGGGACTGGATCCCATAGTATGTTTGACAATGAACACCGTGGTGTTATTTGAAAGGAGATTGACTGGCAAATTGGGGAATCCCCTACCTTCCTGGAATAGTTTCCATCTGAAGAGGTGGAACAGATGGAAGGATATGAATCATAAGATCTCGCCGGGCAGATGGTGTTTGTTCTGCTTTGATACTTCTCTGGTACCACACTCTATGCTCAGCTGAGCTATGGGCTTGGAAAGACCATATTCTGTCTGAGTGGCCACACGAAAGGGAAAGGTATGTGAAGGAAGCTGAGTGTTGTTAACTCTGGAATAGCTATGGGACGGGGTGGGGGCAAGCCAATGGGTTAGTGATATTGTCGCTGATCGTTAATCCAGAGACCCAAGTAATGTTTTGGGCATCCGGTTTCGAATCCCACCACAG
The DNA here is from genome assembly GCF_020745735.1 of Hemiscyllium ocellatum. Lineage (NCBI taxonomy): Eukaryota > Metazoa > Chordata > Chondrichthyes > Orectolobiformes > Hemiscylliidae > Hemiscyllium > Hemiscyllium ocellatum. Next base: position 26,964,926 of record NC_083443.1, read on the forward strand.
CAGATGATGGAATTTGAATTCAATAAAATCTGGGATTAAGAATCTAATGATGGCAATGAATTGTCAGAAAAACTCCTCTGACTCGCCAGTGTCCTTCAGGAGAGGAAACTGCTTCCTTATGTGGTCTGGCCTATATGTGCCTCCATACCCACAGCAATGTGATTGACCATTCACTGCCCACCAGATAATGAGGACTGGGCAGTAAATGCTGCCCCAGCCAGCGATGCCCTCAGCCTGTGACTGAATTTTAAAAAAGCACAAGTTTGATGAGTGGTGGATTGTGAAGCAGTTGTGACATCAAAACACTGGGATATAAACGACCAAACCCTCGTCAAATGAACATTTTATGCCATTGTAAGGCAATAGTTAGTAGGATCATCATTATTATTGCAAGGTTGGAGTCCTGGGAGTATTAGTGAACATATTGTAATGAGTTTTAATCCTCATAGGAAGCATATCTGGAGCACCTGAAGTGAATAATGTAATTTCTAGCCTAGAGGCAAATGTTGAACTGGAATGATGGACAGTATAGTGTCAATGGCCATTTATTTAGTTGCTGGATGCTTGCTCTCCATTGTAAGATTGTGGGATATAACAGAGTTTTAAATAGCCTGTTGCGAAAAATGTTGATAATTGTTTAACGAGCAAAGAATACACTATTCCCAGGCCTGTTCTTGGGATGGTTGCTCTGTGTCTGTGAACGGTGTTCTTCAGCTGCTAGAAAGCTTCTAATTTTGGGGGAAATCACTGGACCTATCAGTGAGTGTTGGAGTAAAACAAGAGCACTTGCACATCTACATTTGCTTTGATGATCTCTTGTATAAGCCGGTGAGTGTCAATGTCCAAATGAAGATTTTGTTGAAGATGCATGAACTTTGATTGCGCAGCTAATACTTTCAATGTGCCAAATAATTTACCTTGTCATGTTACTGCATTTCAAATGTCATTTTTCCGTACTGATCCTTGCTCATCTTTGTCCTATGATTCTCCTCACCTCTTTCCACACCCACCAATCATCAGGCTCCATCATCTGTGACTACCTCGCACATCTACATGGCTTCCCCTTGGCTCCATCTGTGTCATTCATCTCAGCTACTACTTGTGCTATAAGTGTAAAGTGTTGAATACTTAAGTGTTTCTCACAGATTCATTTTTAATATGAGCTTCATTTAGTTTCAATACAAACAAAGCAATGTTGAAGTGCATGGTATCAAATGGCTGTGGTGGCGGTCATTTTGGACAACTCCACAGTGCAAAGCAAATGCTTCTTGTTGATGAGAGAAGACAAAGTAAGGGTGGAAAAATGAAAATAAATTGTGCACAGTGGAGGGGCACAACACATCGCTACAAAGAACAAGGCTGGAGCATTTGCAAACAGCTTCAGCCAGTTGTATCCGGTGGATGATCCATCTCAACCACCTCCTGAGGTCCACAGCATCACCGTCTTGAACCAATTCGCGGCACTGGTTCTGATATCAATAAAAGACTGAAGGTCGTGGGTACTGCAAAGGCTTTGGGCCCTGATAACATTCCAGCAATAGTACTGAAGACTTATGTTCCAGAATTAACCATGCTCCCAGCTGAATCGTTCCCCAACACTAGCCAACTGTTAACCAAGTCCAACCTGACGAAGTGGAAAATTGCCTTGATATTTCCTACCTACAAAAAGCTGGACAAATCCAACCAGGCCAATTCCTGCCCTAGCAGTGTTGATCTTCAGTGATGTCTGATGGTAGCTGGCATTGCCAAAAAGCACTTGCTCAACAGTAACCGGTTCAGAGACACTCAGTTTCAGCTGTGCCACACCCACGTAGCTTCTGACCCCATTACAGCCTTGGTCTAAACAGAAGAGAGTTGAACAGCAGAGGTGAGAATGGCAGCCCTTGACAACAAGGCAGTTTGTGACATTAAGACACTCTTGCAAAAGTGGAGTCATTGGGAACTGGGGGAAACTCTGTCCTGATTGGAGCCATGCCCTAATACAAAGGAGGATGGTTATGGTTGCTGGAGATCAATCATCACAGTCTTGAGATGTCACCGCAACAGTTCCTCAATTTAGTTCCCTGGATCCAACCATCTTCAACTGCTTCATTGATATCCTCATTTCAGGCCTTCTGATGAAAGGAAGGATGTTTGCTGATAATTGTGCCTCCACAAATATTGAAGCAGTTCATATCTGTAATGCAGTAAGACCTGGACCACATTGAGGCTTGGACTGATGGATGGCTTAAGTATTGCAGACATGCAAGGCAATGACCATCACCACCATGAGAGAATCTAGCCATATCTTCTTGCTTGAAGCTGAATCCCCAGTATCAAAAACTGGAAGGTCAGAGTGTTGAGTCCAGGAGTTGGGTGGTCATATTGTGGCTGTACAGGACATTGGTTAGGTCATTGTTGGAATACTACGTGCAAATCTGGTCTCCTTCGGATTGGAAAGATATCGTGAAGCTTGAAAGGGCTCAGAAAAGATTTATAAGGGTGTTGCCAGGGTTGGAGGATTTGAGCTATAGGGAGAGGCTGAGCAGACTGGGGTTGTTTTCCCTGGAGCATCAGAGGATGAGGGATGACCTTATAGTGGTTTATTAAATCATGAGGGGCATGGATAGGATAGATAGACAAAGGGATGGGTGGGTCCAGAACTAGAGGGCATAGGTTTAGGGTGAGAAGGGAAAGATATAAAAGAGACCTAAGGGGCAACTTTTTCATGCAGAGGGTGGTACGTGTATGGAATGAGCTACCAGAGGAAGTGGTGGAGGCTGGTACAACTGCAACATTTAAAAGGCATCTGAATGGATATATGAATAAGAAGGTTTTGAGGGATATGGGCCAGGTGCTGGCAGGTGGGATTAGGTTGGGTTGGGATATCTGGTAGGCATGGACAAGTTGGACCGAAAGGTCTGTTTCTGTGCTGTACATCTCTGAATCTATGACTACCATCAAAACAAGATTACGATAACTACCAAGGCAGGGAATTCTAAGGTAAATAACTCACCTCATGACTTAGAATCGTAGAACCCTATAGTGTGGAAACAGGCCCTTCGGCCATAAAAGTCCACACTGACCCTCCGAAGAGCAACTTACCCAGAGCCATTTCCCTACCCTATTACTTTATATTTACCCCTGAGTAATGCACCTAACCTACACATCCCTGAATGCTATGGGCACATCTTTGGATTTTAGGCGGAAACCGGAGCACCCGGAGAAAACCCATGCTGACTACCGCGAGAATGTGCAAACTCTGGTCGCCCAAGGCTGGAATCAAACCTGGGTCCCTGATGCTGCAAGGCAGCATTGGTAACCACTGAGTCATCATGCCACCCCAAATCCTTTCCTGACTTGTGCTGTGTAGATGATGGAAGTGTGCTGGAATACTCCCCACTTCTCTTTGAGTGCAGTTCCAACGACACTTAAGCTTGTCATCGTCCATGACAAAGCAAGCTGGAAGCTTTGCTTTTAGCATTTACTCCATCCAGTAATGAGTGACAGTAACAGCAGCATCTCCATCCCCAAAGATGCATTATAGCAGGTCATCGAGCCTCTCCAATGTCACTTTCTAAACCCACGTTCTGTCATAGAGTCATAGATGTACAGCCCGGAAATAGACCCTTTGGTCCAACTTCTCCATGCCAAACAGATAACCTAAATTAATCTAGTCTCATTTGCCAGCACTTGACCCATATGCATCTTAAACCCTTCCTATTCACACACCCATCGAGGTGCCTTTTAAATGTTGTAATTGTACCCACCTCGACCACTTTCTCTGGCAGCTCATTCCATACACGCACCACCCTCTATGTGAAAATGTTGCCCCTTAAGTCCCTTTTAAATCTTTTCCACCTCACCTTAAACCTATGCACTCTAGTTTTGGACTCCTTTACCCTGGGGAAAAGACCTTGGTTATTCACCCTATCCACACCCCTGCTGATTTTATAAGCCCCTATTAGGACATGCCTCAGTCTCTGACTGTCAGATCAGGACAAGGACAGCAACGGCATCAGAACACCACTGTGGAACTGTGCTGCTGTTCATTCCTTGGGAATTGCATTCTGGAAATGCCAATCCCCAGTGACTGCAGTGGTTCAAGAAGGCAGCTGACCACCACCACCTCAAGAAGAGATATGGGAGAGTCAGCAAGTGTTGCCTGCATCGTATGAAACTTAGCGATCCATATTCCAGCTCTTGAAGGAATTTGCATGATGTTTGCAATGTCAGATTTTGGCTAAATAATTATGAACCAGTATCAATATTAAATTTAAAAAAAAGTAAGTGTGAAATTAAGACAGATCAAGAGAGGAGAAATGAAACAATTGAATTGATTCATTGGATGAATATTACAGTTGTAATAGTCCAAATACAAGATTAAAGTTATTGTTGTAGCACTGGGGTTTGGTTTAATTACATAGTGCATTGGCATCTATGGGCATGACAGGCACCACACAAATTCAGGTTTATTGAATTGTTTGGTGTGAGAACCTGCTGCAAGAACACCCAAACCTCCAGTTGCTGCATACTAGGGTTGGCATGTTTTGCTTTGAGTTTTTAGTTCTGCATGAGTGTTACAGAGGAAAAGCACTGTCTTAGATTTCATCACCAACATATTTTTCTGTTTTTAATGAGTCTGCCTGTAAATTAGTCACGTTATATATTTTAAAAAATTGCTCGCTGGTTTTCTCTGGAGTTACTGTCAATGCTCCATATGCCTTACAACTGTGGAAGTTTTCATAATTGGAGCAAAGTGATTGCTCACAACTGCCTCGCTTAGCGATGCAGAACGCACATACAAAGCTGCAAGTGGGTTTCACATTTCTAAGTGCATTGAATTAATTGCTTCTATTTTATTTCTGCTGTACGTTTTGCTGACAACAGGATGTCTTGAACAACCTCTTATTCTCCTTTCCAATCCCAGAAGCAGCTGGTTTCCCCGTTTAAATCTTAGTTCATATGGAGTATCTATTTAGCGTTCTGCACACACTCCTCTCCCCGGCCAAAGGGAGTGGCAAGGTTCCCGATCTGCACAGTACCCAAGCCAATTTCCCTCCTCTTACACCATGTTTCTCTGCCTCTGTATTTGTGTCTGTGTCAATTGTCCTGTGAATATACTCTTGTTTGCTTGCACATTTGTCTTTTTAATTCACTTGTGGGCATGTGGGGACGTTAACAAAGCCAGCATTTTATTGCTTGTCTTGTAATTGCCAGTGAGCCACCTTCTTGAAGTCAACGGAGTCTCTCACTCTGATATTTCAGAGCGCAGCTAAGCAGTCACATGTAGGCCAGATGTAGGAAGGACAGCATTTTCCTTCATGAAAGGGCACTGATGGAGCAGATGGTTTTTTACAACAATTGTATCACGGTCGCGGTTGTTAATGCTAGCTTTTCATTTCACGTTTTAATGAGTGAATTGAGTTTCAATTCCCCAGTTGCTGTCGTGGAATTTGTACTTCACTATTTCAAGGTCAGGCCTTCCAGGTTCTGTCAATTAATAGAAAAGGTTATGCTGCTGTCCAGCCTACTGTCATTGACTAAATTCTCCATTGGGTCCCCATCTTGTTGCAGAGAGGACTAGGCACCGAGCACCTTCTCTTGCTAAGTGAAGCCTCTTGAGATGTAGGTGGAGCCTGGGTTCATGTTGACTCTGTTGAATTCAGTTTGCAGGTGCCTAGTTAGACTTGAAGCCTTTGCAGCTCAAATCCCTTGCACCTTTCTCTCCTGTCCGTCCCTTCTCGGTTAGGGCACTTGGCATCCATTATGCTTCAGGGTCCAATTAAGGGGCGACATGGAGGCTCAGTGCTTAGCACTGCTGCCTCATAGCGCCAGGGACCCAGATTTGATTCCACCCTTGGGCAAACGCCTGTGTGGGGTTTTCAAGTTCTCCCTGTGTCTGCGTGGGTTTCCCCTGGGTGGTCTGGTTTCCTCCCACAGTCCAAAGGTGTGCAGGTTAGGTAGAATGGCCATGCAAAATTGCTCCATAGTGTCCAGGGATGTGCACGATGGATGGGTTAGCCATAGGAAATGCAGGGTTACAGGGATGGGGTCGGGGGGGGGGCGGGGGGGGGGGGGGGGGGGGGGGGGGGGGGGGGGGGATGGATCTGGGTGGGATGTTCTTCGGAGGGTCAGTATGGACTCGATGGGCTGCATAGCCTGCTTCCATGCTGTAGGATTTCTATGATTCTTTCAGCCCTCCCCTCCAGTCATGAAAAGCAGTGACTGCTTGTGTCCAGGGACACAGGAGGCCCCACAAAACCAATAAAATCCTACCAGAGACTGGATAAGGTAGACAGAGGATGGAACCCAGAACCAGGGTGGCCTAAGGATGTGGGGTAAACCATTTAGGGTAGCGATAAGAAAGTTCTTCAAGTAGAGAGTGGCCAGCTTGTGAAATTAGCTAGCACAGAAAACACTTAAGGCCATAACATTGTACGATTTTAAGTAGGAGTTGGATGCAGCACATGGGCCAAAGGTTTAGAAGGATATGGGGGAAAAGCAAGAATGGATGGATGATCAACTGCGATGATATTGAATGGTGCAGCAGACATAATGGGCCGAATGGCCTACACCTGCTCCTATTTTCCATGTGTCTATGTTTCTGACAGCTGACAATATGAATGCTCTCAGACTGATCACTGCTGGCACATTATCCCCCGTCCTTAATTAAGTCACATCCAAACTGAATTGAAAAATGACTTTCCACTTCGTGAAACTATTCCTGACCGGATATTAACCTGCCACATTTTCAGGCTTTTCTTAACGAGTTTTAGCTGCCGACAGGTTCCTTTTTGAGTTATTACCATTTAATTATGAGGGTCAGTGATTTCCTAAAATATCAATTTTTCATTTAACCTTCACTTGGCTGGTTCCCTAATGGTTTTCCGCTAACCTTCATTCACGGTGGGGAAATTAAAGTGCTACGTTTGGCTCCTGTATACTGTCTAGGAGAAAGTGAGGACTGCAGATGCTGGAGATCAGAGCGTAAAAATGTGTTGCTGGAAAAGCGCAGCAGGTCAGGCAGCATCAAAGGAACAGGAGAATCGACGTTTCGGGCATAAGCACTTCTTCAGGAAGAAGGGCTTATGCCCGAAACATCGAATCTCCTGTTCCTTTGATGCTGCCTGACCTGCTGCGCTTTTCCAGCAACACATTTTTACGCTCTGATCTCCAGCATCTGCAGTCCTCACTTTCTCCTAGACAGTATACAGGAGCCAAACGAGGACTGCAGATGCTGGAGATCAGAGCGTAAAAATGTGTTGCTGGAAAAGCGCAGCAGGTCAGGCAGCATCAAAGGAACAGGAGAATCGACGTTTCGGGCATAAGCACTTCTTCAGGAAGAAGGGCTTATGCCCGAAACATCGAATCTCCTGTTCCTTTGATGCTGCCTGACCTGCTGCGCTTTTCCAGCAACACATTTTTAAGTCCTGTATATTGTCTGTTGTGTAACTATGTTCCTATGGAGGCTGTGGCAAATTCTTTGTGTGTTCATGCAGCTCATAATGTCTTGTCTTTTGTTGTAGTGAATTTGACTCATCTCCATGGTTCTGATTGGAAATCACTCTTTGCCCAATCTGTATTTCTTCTTTTTTGCTATTTAAAAAAGAAAATAAATGTAGCATTCAAAGTTTACACAAGGTTTGTGTGAATGCAAGAAAAGCGAGGCCTGTCACTCTGTTGGTCAAGGTCTTAACATTGAAACACGAGAAACCAAAGTGAGTCTTTTAGCTCCATGAGTGTTTTACCCATTCACTTACATCGTAGATGATTTGGCTCTACCAGCATTCTGTCATACATTTGCCTAACCGAAGTCCATCCAGGCTCGGAGTTGAAGTTTTCAATTGACTTAGCTTTGATAACGTTGTATGAGGTGTGAGTTTCAGATTTCCCAAACTCATACCTTCCACGAATGAAGCTGCTGCATTCGAAAACTTTAATTGTAGCTCCTTGTGCTGCAACAGATTTGTCAAAGATACCAAGTATAAAGCAACAACTTTCCAAATCTAGTCTTGAAGTAGGATTAATACCCAAAACAGTGGTAAAAACAATGACTGCAGATGCTGGAAACCAGATTCTGGAGTAGAGTGGTGCTGGAAAAGCACAGCAGTTCAGGCAGCATCCGAGGAGCAGGAAAATCGATGTTTCGGGCCAAAACCCTTCGTCAGGAATACAGCCCTTAATATCCAAAATGTTGACTTTTCCACCTCCTGATGCTGCCTGGCTTGCTGTATTCTTCCAGCCTCCTGTATGTCTGCTTTGGATTCCTGCATCTGCAGGTTTTTTTGTCTCTCTAATGGTCCAAATCACTTGTCTTATTCCACTGTGAAATTCATTTAAGATGTAACAACAGAAGCTTTTTTTTAAACTCTTTCTTTGTTCTTGATGTAGGCAAGACTAGCAAGGTGATTCTTGGTTGTCTAAGGGTGACGGTAAACTGGCTTCATGACTTCCTGCATTCTCTGTAGTGCAGTCAATCATACATTGCTATGGAGTTCTACCACCTCTGAACGCAGCTCCATCAGAACTTGAACATATCATCACCGTTCCTTCACCCACTCAACTCGGAAGTGAGGAACTTGGAAGTGATGGTAATCTCGCACACTAGTGCTGTTTCCAAAAACAAAATCATGAAAGGTGAGGATTCTGGCAATCCCTAATTTCCTTTGTGAAGATGTTGGTGAAGCTGCCTTCTTGAGCCACTACAGTCCTTGTGATATAGGGACACCCGTAGTACTGTTAGGATGGGAATTCCAGGATTTTTGACTCAGTGACAGTGAAGAAATGGCAACATATTTCCAAGTCAGGGTGGTGTACAGCAGTGTGTTGCTGGAAAAGCACAGCAGGTCAGGCAGCATCCAAGGAGCAGGAGAATAGACGTTTCGGGCATGAGCCCTTCTTCAGGAAGAAGGGCTCATGCCCGAAACGTCAATTCTCCTGCTCCTTGGATACTGCCTGGCCTGCGCTTTTCCAGCAATACATTTTCAGCTCTGATCTCCAGCATCTGCAGTCCTCACTTTTTCTCCTGGTGTACAGCAGTGTGTGTGTGTGAGAGAGAGAGAGAGACCGAGAGAGAGGGAGATAGAGAGTGAGAGTGGGCATGGGCAAATGGTGGTATTCTCATGTATCATGTATCTGCTCACTGTGTTCTTTTAACTGGTCGAGGTAATTGATTTTGGGGGGTGTTGAAAGAGTCCTGTGTGCGATCCTGAATTGCAACGTTTGGTTGGTAAACATTGCTGCTGCCAGGCGTTGGCAGTGGAAAGTGGTGGATGGGATGCCGATCAAGTGAGCTGACCTCTGTCGGACTTGTGGGTACCACATACATCCAGAAAATTGGGAAGGGTTTCATTATACTCTTAATTGTGGTTTGTAGATTGTAGACTGTGCTTGGGAAGTCAGGAGGTGAGTTACTCCTCTCCGAATTGCCAGCCTCTGACTGGCTCTTGTAGATACTGTGAATATGCCTGGGCCCAGTTTATCTGCTTGTCACTGACAATCCATAGGATGTTGACAGTGGAGGTATTCAGCAATGGTAATGTCATTGAAAGATGGGGAGATTGTTGCATTCTCTCTCAACAGAAACAAACAGAATCAAACTTGAAAGGGTTCAGAAAAGATTTACAAGGATGTTGCCAGAGTTGCAGGATTTGAGCTACAGGGAGAAGCTGAACAGGCTGGGGTTGTTTACTCTGGAGCGTCAGAGGCTGAGGGGTGACCTTATAGAGGTTTACAAAATTATGAGGGGCATGGATAGGATAAATAGACAAAGTCTTTTCCCTGGGGTCGGGGAGACCAGAACTAGAGGGCATAGGTTAGGGTGAGAGGGGAAAGATATAAAAGAGACGTAAGGGGCAACTTTTTCATGCAGAGGATGGTATGTGTATGGAATGAGCTGCCAGAGGATGTGGTGGACACTGGTACGATTGCAACATTTAAGAGGCATTTGGATGGGTATATGAAGAGGAAGGGTTTGGAGGGATTTGGACCAGATACTGGCAGGTGGGACTAGATTGGGTTGGGATATCTGGTTGGCATGGACGGGTTAGACTGAAGAGTCTATTTCTATGCTGTACAACTCTATGACTCTAAATGGTGATTGCTTGGCATTTGTGTGGAGTGCAAGTTACCTGCCACTTACCAGTCCATGCCTGGGCATTGTCCAGATTTTGCTGCCAATTGGACATAGACTGCTTCGCATCCGAAGAGTCACAAAGAGTTGAACATTGTGCAACCATCAATGAACATCCCACTCATGACCTTACACTGAAGATGGTAGAGATGGAAGATAGGGGCGCGGGGGGTGGTTGGGGGGGAATGGAGTTTGTGTACTGAGCTTATTAGTTAAATCAGTGACTAGCTCGGTTGGTCGGATGACTGGTTTGTGATGCAGAGTGACACCAACAGTGTGGGTTCAATTCCCACATGGACCATGGTTCCAACAAAGGACTTTCTGTGGTGACTCTCTGACTAAACCACTGCCAGCCCTATCTGTCCAATGAGAGAGCAGCCCTACACTCCAGTAGAACAATGGTGACTTGACCTTTCCTTTCACTACTACTTAGTAGCTCTGTTCAAATGTTATTACAAGAGCATAAGAAATAGTAGCAGAGTAGACCATTTAGTCCTTCAGTTCTGCTTTACCATTCATGGCTGTCAATCCCACTATCACCATGTCCAATAATTCCCTCAATTGCCAAAAATCTCGAAGCTCATCAATATGCCTGTTGAACATACCCTGTAAGGAAGGGTTGCTAGGAAACAGTTAATCGTATAGCTTTCCAGAATTTTTAGTTTTACCTCTTGATTGACAGGCAGATGATCTGGCTCATTGGTGGACTGTTAAGTGCTTTGTCTCATTATGTTGTTAAAGCTCATTATCTGGAGTGTGTTCCATGTGTCAAGTTTCTGTTGTTGTTTTTGCATGAATTCTTCTGTAGATTTCTGAGACTCTCTCTCATAATAGCAGCCCTTAGACTTCTATCCTGATACATATGCACTTGCTTTCACAGACAATTTAATGTCCAGGATAGATGAGCCAACTTAATGGTTGAATCCGAAAATGTACTAACTATTCAATTAATTTCCACAGAAGAATAAATGCCGCAATAATTCGAAGCATGATCATTTACGTAGCGATAAACAATGCAGCATTAATGCCAACATTGGGGTGCCAAGGCTAATGTGAGAGATTGGATCAATCAGGACTATGCAAACGTGAAGACTGCCAATGCTGGAGTTCAGAGTTAAGATTAGAGTGATGCTGGAAAAGTGCAACAGGTCAGGCAGCATCCTGGGAGCAGGGAAATCGACGTTTCGGGCAGAAGCCCTAAATCAGGAATTAGGATTTCCTGCTCCTCGGATTTCCTGCTCCTGCTGTGCTTTTCCAGCACCACTCTAACCTTAGCTCTGATCTCCAGCATCTGCAGTCTTCACTTTCGCCGCTCATTCCTGATGAAGGGCTTTTGACCGAAATGTTGATTTTTCCGGCTTTTCGGATGCTGCCTGACCTGCTGTGCTTTTCCAGCATCACTCTGATCTTGACTCAGTCAGGACTATGTCCACTGAATTTAAGAGAGTGAAGGGGATATCTTAGAAACCTATAAAAGTCTAACAGGACTAGGCAGAGCTAATGCAAGAAGGTTATTCTTGATGACTGGGGGGTCCAGAATTGGACCCAGTCTAAGGAGATGGGGTAAACCATTTAGCATTGAGATGCAGGGGTATTTTGTCACCCAGAAAGTGGTGATCCTGTGAAATTCTTTGCCCAAGAAAACCAAAGCATTGAATGTTTTCAAGAAGGAGGTGGATATAAGTCTTGGAGCTAAAGACATCAAAGGATAATGGGAGAAAGCAGGAACAGTCGGGTGATCAGCCTTGACCGTATTAAATGATTGAGTAGGTTCAAAGAGATGAGTGCTCTCCTCCTACTTGTGATGTTTCAATATACAAAATAGATCTGTTAATGTATCAATGCCTGAAATTTGAATGTGGCAGAGTGTGATGGTGGCTCCTGTATCTATTTCTAATCAGTAACATGTCTTTTATTCTAGTAAAGTGCCTCAAGGTGCTCCATGGGAGCGTGGCCAATCAGAGACGTATTAACATTGGTGACCAAAGACAGGCTGTACAGTGCAGAAAGAGAGGGAGGGAGAGAGAGGTAGAAAGGCAAAGGTGGTTTGCAGACAACTTTTTTTTAGATTAGATTAGATTACTTACAGTGTGGAAACAGGCCCTTCGGCCCAACAAGTCCACACCGACCTGCAACCCACCCATACCCCTACATTTACCCCTTACCTAACACTACAGGCAATTTAACATGGCCAATTCACCTGACCCGCACATCTTTGGACTGTGGGAGGAAACCGGAGCACCCAGTGGAAACCCATGCAGACACGGGGAGAACGTGCAAACTCCACACAGTCAGTCGCCTGAGTCGGGAATTGAACCCGGGTCTCGGGCGCTGTGAGACAGCCGTGCTAGCCACCGTGCCGCCCACCAATGTTGTAGGATCTTGGTGATTATTAGCTGAATGCATTGGCCACCATTAATAGAACAGTGAAAATGTGGCTACCAGAGACCGCAGTTGAAAGATAGTTGAGGTCTTTTGAGAGATACAGGGCCAAAGGGTATTGGGAAATAGGGAAAGGTGCAGGTATGAAACACCTCGTAGTAAATTTTAATAGTGACCCCTCGCCAGACTGGGAGCCGGTGTTGGCTAGCAAGTGTATGTGATGGGTGTATGAGATTCAATGCAAGGCCAAGTTTCAAAGCCACACTTATCTGTTTCCCCTGCATGGAGGTTCCCAAGCAAGCTCTTTAATAGTTTATCTATCTGGGGAAGTTTCTTTCTGCATCATGCCTTTTGGTCTTAAATTAACAATGGCTTCAACTCCCAGTCTTGAGAATCTGACTGCGTCTTCCTGGAGCCTAAATTTTCTCAGCCTCAACTAATCCCTTCAGGATATTAACCAAGTAATTCTGGTCTGGATCTTTTACTGGGGCATCATTTGTATGGGACTTCATTAACCGCCTTACTCTAAGGTAACCTATTTTTAACAGTTCTAAACAACATTCTCTCTTTCTCAGAAGCAACAAGGACGAAAGGAACATAATGCTGAGCATTATGTGACCCCTCACAAAATGATAGACTTTGGGTTGAAATAAATGACTTTTTCTGTTACCTAAATTGAGATATTCAAACACATTTAACTATAAAACTGTTTAGATCCTGTGTTCAAAAATGTTATTAACAAGTCAAATCCCAAAATAAAATCTAGCTTTGTAGATTTTTGTTTAGGTTTCAGTGAGGTGGCCGTTCACTGAAACAAGCAGGCAGTGTTTCAAATTTGGTTTTAATAATTCAGCAGAAGTATATTATGCACATATACTTCACACTTGAAGATTTCAAAACACATGATTAAAAAATCTCATTAGTGCCCAAAAAAGGTCATTAGTGCCTAAAATTTGGTCTTAAATTAACAGTGGCTTCAACTCCCAGTCTTGAGAATCTGATGGCCTCTTCCTCAAGCCTAAATTTTCTCAACTTCAAAGAATCCCTTCAGGGTTTTAAGCAAACAATCTGCTCTGGATCTTTTGCTGGGATATGACTTGTTTTAAAATAAATCACCTTAGCAGCAAAAATACTTACATGTTGACCCAATGAACCCCTTCAGACATTCAGAAAATCTACATGCCATGAAGTGAAATTTTAGAAAAGTCTGAAATCAAAAAATAAAAATGACATAAAAATAAATATGGATCACACAGCTTGCATCACTACACGTGGAAGCAATGTAGTTTTCTTGGGTAGATTAAATGTGTTTTGCGATTCTGTCTGTGAGCAATCAAAATTTAGTTGGTAAAATACATGCTGTTATTTTGGCATTTCACCAAAATAAGTTGTGGATTGCTCCTGAATATCCTTTGCTTTGTAACTACATTAGTCCTTTTTGACCAATGGAGCTGTCACCAAATCCACATCGTATAAGGCCAGTGTAATAATCAGTTTTAATGAAACTGGTTTGTCTTCAGGTATTATAAGTGCACCTCAGGAGAGCACTTGGTTAATGAAGCAACATTCAGGGGTCAAGATCTGTATCAATAGATTCTTATAGAAACAGTTCAGTAGCCTAGATTTGATTTATTAATATCACATGTACTGAGATACAATGAAAAGTTATTGTGCTAGCCAGGTAAATTATACCTTACGTAGGTACATCAGGGTAATAGAAAAAAATGCAGTATATAGTGTTACAGGTCCTGACAAGGTGCAGAGAAAGATTAAGTTTAATATGAGAGGACCATTGGTTGCGGCTCAGAAGCGAATTACGTCCTGAGCACAGTGAGGTATTTGGATGCTGAGATACTAGGCTACACACAGCAACGAGCTGATCTTTTCAAGCGGCTTCTTTGCATGCAGCTTCTGAAACTCAAAGGGGAAGGCATTCTGTGTGCTATGGTTGAGCAAAAGGCATCAGCAGATGAAGCCAGCATGTGCACCTCGTAAGCCCCAGCGTGGGGTAGGATCCTGCTTCCCAGCATCAAAGACACAACCCTGCTCTGAAAATTAACCAGGAGCCAACTCCAGAGTGCTACATTGGTGCGTACAAGCCCCCAGTGGCCCTGGTTTGATTTTTGTCCCACACAGACAGAAAGCAATCCTTCCTTTATGTATTTGAGCAATGTGTGCCTACTAACAGGATGTATGTGGAAGCCTCGGGCAGCCTGTAAATCTGTGCAAATTGGAATTTGATTAAGTTACATATCGTGGAGCCATGGGCTATTTAGACTTTAGATTCATGCTTGCATTTCTGTCACACTAGATTTCACCCATCCCTCTTCATCTAACTTTGTCTTCAATTCCTTTCTCCCTGGTGTTTATTTAGCTTCTCTTTTAAAATGCTGCTATGTTATTCACCACAGGGGTGGTATGAGGTTCTACATTCTCACCATATTCTCCTTACCAACCATTCAGAGGATGTGGGTGTGGCTGGCTGGGAATGACCATCCCTAATTACCCTTGAGGAGGAGGTGGTGACAAAAACAGAAATTGCTGGAACAGCTCAGTAAGCCTGGCATCATTTGTGGGGAGTCAATCAGAGTTGCCGTTTCAGGTCGAGTGACCCTTCCTAGGGGGAGTGGTGAGCTGAAAACCCAATGACTTTTCCTTCCAATCTGCTGGCTGGAATTGAACTGCTTCTTCACTGCTTCAGTCATAAGGGCTGTGAAGTCTCTTTTCCAAAACACACTCAGAATTGAGAGTTCTTGAATCCCTGCTGTCCCCTTGGTATAGGAACAACCATGCTGAAAATGTGTTGCTAGAAAAGCACAGCAGGTCAGGCAGCATCCAAGGAGCATGGTTGGAGCATCCTGAAGAAGGGCTCATGCCCGAAACGTCAACTCTCCTGCTCCTTGGATGCTGCCTGACCTGCGCTTTTCCAGCAACACATTTTCAGTTCTGATCTCCAGCATCTGCAGTCCTTGCTTTCTCCTATAGGAACAACCATACTGACATAAGGCAGGGAGGTCCAAGATATTGACCCAGCAACACTGAAAGAGTGGCAGTTTATTTCCAAGTATGTGACTTGGAGGCAAACTCTCAGGAAGTCATGTTACCATGCATCGGTTTAAGTGGTAGTGGGTTTGGAGGATGCTGTTGAAGGAGCCTTGCTGAATTTCTGCAGTCCATCCTATAGATAGTACACACTGCTGCTACTGAGCATTGGTGATGGAGAGAATGGATGCTTGTGCATATGGTGCTGATCAAGTGGGATGCTTTGTCCTTGGATGGTGTCAGGCTTCTTGAATGTCATTGGAGCAGCAGTCATCCAGTCAAATTAGTGGTATTCCATTAGCTTCCTGACTTGTGCCTTGTAGATGGTGGGCAGGCTTTGAGGAGTCAGGAGGTGATTCCATCTAGCTGCTTATTACAAGTGCAGTATTTGGCATTTTGCTCTTCCTACTGAAATATATCGCCTCACACTCAACTGTGTTGAAATTCCTTTGTCGACTTTGCACCCACTCTGCATTGTAAATACCTTCATTAAATTCAGACATCTTACTTAAGTTGCTTGCCCCATACAGTAGCGCCAAATGGAGATCCTGTTCAGAATCAGAGGCTCAGTATTGTGGGAAGATCTGGAGGAAGAGCACTTGGATGACACGATGAGTGAAATACAAATTATTTCTGTTTCACAGAGCTTCACGTTTTGGTGAATACAGTACTTAGTTGAGGGTCAGTTTTAAAAAGAAAACATTTGATTCTCCAGGGGAGATTCTCATTTACTATCCAAACATCATTGCACTTTACTTCGTTTAAATTATACAAAGCTTGAAATTAATTGTGGTTGTGAGATAGGCAATAAATGAGAATTTACACTTTATTAAGTGAAATATTGGTGTAATGAAAGGTCTGAGGTTTACATGCTAAATTTTTAAAGCCGTTTGCATTTCAAATTAGTGATTGGTCTATTTTTGTGAAGGAGTTTAAAAATTAATAGGTCATTCTTTAAACAACCAGGATTTAAAGCCAGTATGTGTCAGAGAGTGGATGACAGCTCTTGGAGTGTTAATGGAAGTTTGTTTATACTGTGAGGTTTGCAGCATTAGAGGGAAAACGTTCAGCCATTAGCTTCGAGCATGTGCATGCTTTTTATGAAAAATAAAATTAGTTTAAAAGCTTTATCATTCACTTTGAAGGAGACCTGACTGAAGCCAGATGTAATACAGTGTCTCTGAGGAAAGGAGATGTTTGGAATATTTTTTAAAAAAACGTTACCTCTGTGAAAGAGTGAAGTTTGTAAAACCTCCAGACCAGAAGTGTTTGGTTCAAATTCTGCAGCATAAACCCTCAGTTCTGAGTGTGTTTCGGAAAAAAGATTTCCCAGCTGGCATGACTAAAGCTGTGAAGAAGGAGTTCAATCAAGCCAGCAGATTGGAAGAAAAAGCCACTGGGTTTTCAGTTGTTGTGAAGGAATGGTGTGGGGTATCGATGAATTCTGTTTTATTGTTAAAACCAAATCTGCAGCATTGTGGGAAGATTTGAGAGCCGGGATAATGGATTTAAAGCAATTGGCAACAAAGCTAGAGACAACAGGAGGTAAACCTGTTCATGCATTAAGTGTTTAGGAGTGCCTGAGAGTGTGGTGGAGGCAGGTGCAGTGGAGACATTTAAGAGGGAAAAGTATGCAGGGCTGCAGGGAAAGATGGGAGATTGGGGTAAACTCGGTTGTTCTTGTAAGGTTCCGGGAATGGTGTAAACAACTGAATGGTTCTATGAAGTCAGTTGTAGCTGTGTTTTTATAACTTGAACCTTTTAATGTCAAGGTTAGTTGAAGCTCATTGGACCCATTCACACTACATTCAGTCTTCACACTTGAAGTCCTATTTTGCCTTTGCTGAGGTTTGTATTGTCTGCAGCAGCAGAGTCCTGTAGGGCTTTGCAATCCATCTTTCTCTGCCAATGTCTGTATTTGCTTTAGAGTGTTGCCAGCCAGCTGAGCGAGTTAGACAATACTGGTTAAATGAAGCTAACTACAATATACTGTGTGTGAAATGATTTGAGAGCTATAATATGAGCATTATGTAAATATAAGTCTTTACTGCAGTGTGTGTATTAAGTATTTGCTGGAAAAGGACTGACATTTATATTCCTGTGTCTCTCATTAGCGTTATTGCTCTCAAATATTTCAGCTGAGTGGACTATCTCTTAGCTCTACAACTTCACTCCATTGTTGAATTACACTGTACATTCTGTATCACTGCTGTGCTGTATTTAAGAACATGCAAACATTAGAGCAGGAGCAGCCTGTTTGACCCCAGTGCCTATTTCACCTTTCAATAAGGTCAAGACTGATCTGCTCATGTTTTGAATACCGCATTCCCGTCCATTCCAATAACCGTGTGTGCCTTTTTGTGTGTAGCGTCTACAAGAATTCTACAAGGCAGGAATTCACACAGACAGCACCTTCCAAACCCAAGACCACTGCTAACTAGAAGGAAAAGGGCAGCAGATATGTTGGAACACCACTCACACAAGTTCCATTCCAAGCCACATTGATTTGGAGATACATCACCATTCTTTCTCTGTAGCTGGGTCAAAATCCTAGTACTTTCCCCCTAACAGCACTGCCATTACCTACACCAAATAGACTGCAGTAGTTCGGACCCAGCTTACCATACCTTCTCAAGAATCATTAGAGCAAGGCGTTTGACAAGATTCTTCATGTTAGACTGATTAGCAAGATTAGATCATGTGGAATAGAGGGAAAACTAGCCATTTGGGTACAGAGGTGGCTCAAAGGTAGAAGACAGAGGGTGGTGGTGGAGGGTTGCTTTTCAGACTGGAGGCCTGTGACCAATGGAGTGCCACAAGGATCAGTACTGGGTCCACTGCTTTTCGTCATTTATAAAAAATGATTTAGATGTGACTGTAGGAGGTAGAGTTAGTAAGTTTGCAGATGACACCAAAATTGGAGGTGTAGTGGATAACACAGAAGTTTACCTCAGAGTACAACGGGATCTTGATCAGATGGGCCAATAGGCTGAGGAGTGGCAGAATGAGTTTAATTTAGATAAATGTGAGGTGCTGCTTTTTGGAAAAACAAATCAGGGCAGGCTTGTACGCTTAATAGTAAGGTTCTAGGGAGTGTTGCTTAACAAAGAGACCTTGGAGTTCAGGTTCATAGCTCCTTGAAAGTGAAGTCACAGACAGATAGGATAGTGAAGGAGGTGTTTGGTATGCTTTCCTTTATTGGTCAGAGTATTGAGTACAGGAGTTGGGAGGTCATGTTGCGGCTGTACAGGACGCTGGTTAGGCTATGTTTGTCTGCATTTCAGGTTTTGGAAAGATGTTGTGAAACTTGAAAGGGTTCAGAAAAGATTTACAAGGATGTTGTCAGGGTTGGAGGATTTGAGCTATAGGGAGAGGCCGAATAGGCTGGGGCTGTTTTCCCTGGAGCATTGGAGGCTGAGGGGTGACCTTATAGAGGTTTGTAAAATTATGAGGGGCAAGGATAAGGTAAATAGACAAGGCCTTTTTTGTGGGGTGGAGGAGTCCAGAACTAGAGCGCATAGGCTTTGGGAGAGAGGGGAAAAAAAATTAAAAGGGACCTGAGGGGCAACTTTTTCACGCAGAGGGTGGTATGTGTTTGGAATGAGCTGCCAGAGGAAGTGGTAGAGGCTGGTAATTACAACGTTTAAAAGGCACCTGATGGGTATATGAATAGGAAGGGAGTGGAGGCATATGGGCCAAATGCTGGCAGGTGGGACTAGCTTAGGTTGTGATAGCTAGTCAGTATGGATGAGTTGGACTGAAGGGTCTGTTTCCATGCTGTTCATCTCTATGACTTAATGAGTCAATGACTTAACTCTGAGTTCCTTCTATACTTCGTCATCAATTACATGACCTTGAACTCACTGACTGAGGGAGGTGATGGAAGCAGATTCCTCAGTCAGCAATTGAATACATTCTGTGTCTGGGAGAAAGTTTCAGCTCAGTGGGGAAAGAGCACAGGAGGGCGATGTTTTGTGTAGGCCCTCAATCAAGAAAAACACCCAGCTGCAGCAGCTTGGCTGAATGGCCTTCTATGCTCGGATTTTATATGCGACCAGGGTATATTTCAGCACATCATTTAGAACGTAATTCCTAATATGAGTTGTTAGCTTTGTATGTGCCAGCACAGCTCCTCACAGATGGTTTGCACTCATGTTTTCATGTTGATGGGTTTGGTTTATGCAGAGGCCTCAATTGCTAAGCTCCAGCCATCTGCTGTACTGTACTGTTTTTTTCCTGATGAATAGTTGAGGTAACCTTTATTTAACTTTACCTGCTGAATTCACGTACATTGATGTCACAGACAGAGGCCATAAACGTATGGATGATAATGGAGTAGTGCAGGTTAGATGGGCTTTAGACTGGCTTTGCGGATCAGGTCGGCGCAACATCGAGGGTCGAACTGCGCTGTGATGTTCTGTGTTGTTATCGTATTTGCTCTGGTGCTTGTTGGAGGTCAGTCACCTCAACTCCAGGACATCTCTGCAGGAGTTCCTCAGGATAGTGCCCTAAGCCCAACCACCTCTAACTGTTTCATGGATGAACGCCTCTCTATCATAAGATTAAGTGTAAATATTCAGCCGATTGCACAATGTTCAGTGCCATTTAGAAATTAGGATAGTACAGGCCCTTTGGCCCTCAATATTGTGTTGACCTACACTATTGCAACTCCTCAGATACTGAAGAGTTCCATGCTCATGTGCAGCAAGACCTGGACAACATTTGGGCCTAAGCTGACATGTGGCAAGTGATGTTTACACCACACCAGTGCTGAGCAAGCCCCGAAAGCTAAAATGTAGCCATTGCCCTTTGATGCCCAACACTAAACCCCTCAGGATGTTGATAGAGAGGGATAATCATTGACCAGAAACTGAACAGGACTGTTGCTGCAAACAGAAGCAAGTGACTGTCCATCGGATAACTCAATTTGGGGGCTGCTTTTCAGGAAGAGTCATCCTTTTTAGGGGGCATAAGTTATTTTCAGCACTATGTAAATATTCAGTGAAATGTAAATTGTTATTCACCCCCATTTTAGTGAAAAATTGAAGTGTATTCTATTTCAGAGGCACTTGAGTGGGTTTTTCTGATTTAGGAGTAGTGCATGAAAAAAAAATTGTTATAAAAAACAACAGTACTGTTTAATAGTTTAATTATAATATCTGTGTAGTTTTATAGTTAAATCAGCAGCTACTCAGGGAGCAGCTTTGTGAAGGATACCTTAGTCAATGTGAGTTTTTACTATTGTATCTTGAGATTTGTAGTACGGAGTCATAGAGTGATTTCTCTGAACAACTGTCGAGGCCCTTTGGCCCATTTGTGTCCGTACTCAATCATACAATCCCGACAGCATGGAAACAGGCCAATTGGCCCATCAGGTCCACAGAACATCCCACCCAGACCCCACCACCCCCACCCCATCCCTGTAACCCTACATTTCCCATGGCTAATCCATCAAACCAACATTTTTCTGGATACAATGGACGATTTCCCATGGCCAGTCCTCCTAATCTACACCTCTCTGGACT
This sequence comes from Hemiscyllium ocellatum, assembly GCF_020745735.1. NCBI lineage: Eukaryota > Metazoa > Chordata > Chondrichthyes > Orectolobiformes > Hemiscylliidae > Hemiscyllium > Hemiscyllium ocellatum. The sequence continues at coordinate 26,985,989 of NC_083443.1, forward strand.
GTGGGAAGAAGCCAGAGTACCCGGAGGAAACCCACGCAAACACGGGAAGAATGTGCAAACTCCACCCAGACTGTTGCCCAAGTGTGGAATTGAACCTGGTACTGGTACCATGAGGGAGCAGTGCTAACCACTGAACCACAAAGCCTGTTCTCCTCATCCTTCAGATTGTTCCTATTGGATACTTATCCAGTTCCCTTTTGAGGGTTATTCATGAATCTGCTCCCATCATCCTTTCAAGCTGTGCATTCCAGTATGTACCTCACTGTTTCATTGTTTTTTTTAACTCCTCGTGTCACCTCTGAGTCGTCTTAGCACAGCTAAATTGCCCATAGTGCTAGGTGTATTAGTGAGAGGGAGATGGGTCTGGGTGGATTGCTGTTTGGAAATTCAGTGTGCACTACTTGGGCCTGTTTCCACACTGTAGGGAATCTGATTTAATCTAATTTCCTTACTCTCTCTATCAAAGTCATTCATGATGTTGAGCGGTTCAAGTGAAATCAAACCACGTGAAATCAGGTCGCCCTTTGATTGAGTCACAGAGAGGTGCAGCGCTGAAACAGACCCTTTGGTCCGACTCTTCCATGCCGACCAGATATCCTAAATTAATCTACTCCCATTTGCCAGCATTTGGCCCATATCCCTCCAAACCCTTCCTATTCACATAGTCATCCAGATGCCTTTAAAATGTTGTAATTGTCTCAGCCTCCACCACTTCCTCTAATTCCATACATGCACCACGCTTTGAATGAAATGTTGCCTCTTAGGTCTCTTTTATATCTTTCTCCTCTCACCCTAATCCTATGCCCTCTAGTTCTGGACTCCCCCGCCCCAGGGAAGAGACTTTGTCTATTGTACTCTGAGGCAACCTTCTTCGTTGTCCCCTACACCTCCAATTTTGGTGTCATCTGCAAACTTACCAACCGTACCTCCTACGTTCACATCCAAGTCCTTTATATAAATGGTGAATAGTAGTGGCCCTAGCTCCGATCCTTGTGGTTCACCGCTGGCCACTGAATCTTCTCTTATCTGTGTGTTTCAGTTTCCTAAGCCTCTGAGTAAGAGCTGAAGAGAAATCTCTGAGGACTGAATGTTCAGAATCAAACCCTCGGTAAGATTGTTGGTTTAGTACAGAAACGCTGTTCCTTCAGGATTTAAGTAAGAGCTCGAACCTTTTCTCTTGATGTCCTGTTCACTGATTTTTATACTGGCTAACTACCCGTGGTACATTTGTCATTGTATGATCCACTGACAGTGGTTAGCCATCAGTAAAGAAAAGCAAGTCATGCGTTTATATAGAATTAGAATTAGATTCTGTTGTCACATGTGCTTAATTGGAATACATGAGTACAGTGAAAAATGTACAAAGTCGCTATTGTCTGGTGCCATCTTGGTTATAAGATCAGGGTTTTTGAAAAAAAACAGCAGAGATAAAAGGTAAGCAAAACATCCAGATCTTGAAGCCTAAGTCTTCTCGTCTTCAAGGTGTTCAGAACCACAGATGCAAGCACCCAAGCCCAACCGTGGCCTGGAGTCTCGTAGAGTCCGTGAGACTTGCATCAATTGCTGTGAGGAGCTGCTTTCTTGTTGCTGCTGGTTAAAGATCGTGTTGGTGGCCTTGGAAGGTGCTGGGGAATAGCAGATCCAGTGCAAGTGGCAGGAAGGCTACCACGCAGTAAGCTCAACATTCAACAGGGTTTCTTTAGAGGATTGTGTCAAACGGGTGTATTTCTCCTAGAGGTATGATACTGGGGATGCTGAATTCATATCTGAAGCAACGACAAAGAAAATTCAACATGAATCTTTTAAAATTCTAGTTTCAAGGATTTGTGTTTTCTTGTCCTTAGGAAATCGTCAAGATAAAGGAGGAAGAGTAAGCAGGAAGCACTGTTTTCTGTAAGTGGTAAGTCCTATTTGCATTTCGATTCCAACACTACAGTCTTGTCGGGATGCTTTGGAATAATATTGATGTGGTATTCAGGTCAACCCAATCTGATGGCACGTACACTTTGGTAGGAGGCAGTTGAGTTCTGTGTGAGTACTCTTTGAATCCCTACAGTGCAGAAACAGGCCATTCAGGCCAATGGGTCCATCCTGACTCTCCATAGAGTACCCCATCCAGACCACAGAACATCATTTGGATTAATAGTCAATGATAATGCTACCATAAGGCCCATCATTTTCCTAGGAATATAAATCATTGAATATAAAAGTCCATAACTGAATGGGATGATTTGCTACGAGAGTACTTTTAGTCGAGGACAGGTTATAAGCGATCATTGATTTGTTGGTTTCAGGTTACCAACTCTCCAGAGCATCCAAGCATCTTCAGGAGTTAACGTTTAATCTTGGGGTCACGGCAGCTAATAATCCCCTATCTTCCCCCCCCCCCCCCCGCCCCAACAAAAAGAACGCCATGAGGGTGTCAGACTGTCTTTTAAAGGAAGATATTTGTGAAAACGTCACCTGTTGAAATTTATATGATGGGCAAACCAAATGTTTGGGTTTTTTTGGGTCAGTAAACAAATTAGGTGCAAGTCAGAAGTGATAATAAGTTGGTTGTTTAATTTTGCAATGGTAATGGCAGAGAAACGTTCAAAATTCAATGCTGTGACTCCCTGAAAAATGGCAACTGCAGCAGCCTATGGAACAATTTGGAAATGCAGTATTGTTCCTACGTTTCTTCGCAGGATGCACTGGTGCATTGCTTCGATCTCTCTTCACTGAATTAATCAGAATTTCCATTTAATGCTGTAAGTCTTGCTGTAAAGTATATCTTGCTTTGCACCTTGTTAAATGAGGTGTAACTGTTATAAAATGGATTATTAAATTCACAATTACTACCAATCACCCTCACTGGTCCTGAAAAGGTAATATTATATTTGTGCCAGGTTTACTAAATCATAATGGTAAAATTCCTGTGACAAAAATCATATTAATTTTAAAAGGCTGTTTGTCTTTGGTTAGCTTCTCTCAATGTGATGATACAGTTATTTTGTTATCTGAAAGCTTAAATTAAATTGCAAGTTTTTAAGCATCTCAAACCTCATGGTTTGCTGTTTGTAAATACTTTGATTTGTTAGAATCACACAATCCTTGCAATATGGAAGCAGGTCATTCAGCCCATTGAGTCCAAACCATACCTTTGAAGAGCATCCCACCCAGATCCACCATTTCCAACAGCTAATCCTGCACATCCCTGGAAACTATGGGGCAGTTTATCATGGCCCATCCACCTAACTTGCACATCTTCGGGTGTGGGAGAAAACTGGAGCACCCAGAGGAAACCTACACAGACACTGGGAGAATGTGCAAACTCTGCATGGACAGTTGCCTGAGGATGGAATTGAACCAGGGCCCCTGCCGCTGTGAAGCAGCACTGAGCTAACCACTGTGCCACCATACCACCTGCAGGTTATCTGCCTCCTTTCTGGTATCATTGTTGTTTTGTATGAAGACTCTTTGTATGGTATCAGATTTAAACTGCCGCAGAAGACAAGGCAACTCGGAGGCTGCTGGATGTTTGTTGGGAACTCCACTGTGAGTTCCCTTGTTTCGACACTGACCATAAAATCCAGGCCAGTGAGTGAGTTTTCGGTTGGCTGTGAAAAGGAGAGAAATGATTAGGTTGGATGTGACTGATGACTGTTGGCAGGAATCTGAAGGTAGTTGGAGGTGGGAGGTCACTTCACAACCCCTCCAGTGACACATGCGATCAGTGTCATCCATCCAGCTGTCGCAGGAGGAAGCCATGAGGCTGCTGTTTTGCTCGTGATGTTGGCTGGTGCATTCAGGCTGTGGTTGTAATCTCTGCACTCGGTGTGCACAGTGCAAGTCTGTTGGCATGGTGACAGAGCTGTGTCATGTACGTGATCCATCTGCCCTTTAAGCACTCACTTGGAAAGGAGGTCTTGTTTATATAAAATAAAACACCCGAGTGGCCAACAGAACTGAAAATGTCACAGCAGCTTTCTGATAATGAGTTTGCGATTGCCAGGCAACAGAAGTTGCAAATTCAGACAATGATGTGGCAACTCTGCTTTGGTATAATTGTTCAAGATACCTTTCCATTCATTCTTGCCATTGTCTGTCCTCAGTTTTGGACTGAAAATCTGAAAATAAATCAGCCTCAGAGGCAAGACACCTTGACAAATGAGCCATCTAGCAGACTCAGGACAGCACGGTGGCTCAGTGGTTAGCACTGCTGCCTCGCAGCACCAGGGACCAAGGTTCGATTCCACCCTCGGGTGACTGTCTGTGTGGAGTTTTCATGTTATCCCCGTGTCTGCGTGGGTTTCCTCTGGGTGCACTGGTTTCATCTCAGCCCAAAGATGTACAGGTAGGTTGGATGGGCCCTGGTAAATTGCACCGTAATGCCCAGGGATGTGTAGGCTAGGTCGGTTAGCTACCAGGTTACAGGGACAAGGTACGGGGATGGGTCTGGGTGGGATACTCTTCAGAGGATCGGTGTGGATGTATTGGGTCAAATGGCCTGTTCCTCTGTGGCCAGGGAATCTATTCTTGCGCATGAGTCTCAATTTAATGCTGCAGTGCTCGCCAGTGACCAGAATACAGGACCAGATGTTATGGACCAGATCAGACCCCCTCAAAACGTATTAAGAAGGTAGCCTATTTCAAAGGTAAAAACAAAGTACTGTGTTCCAGATGCAATTCAATTGGTCAAACTACTTGATGTTAAGCAAAACACAATTTGTTCAAACACTATAGTTAAAATACAATAAAAAAAGCGGAACTTAGAATACCAGAACTCAACTAGATAACTTAACAGAATAATACTGAACAGTAACAGTTCCAATATAGTAACATCCCATAAATGCACCCTTGGCAAAAGGCAAATTTCGAAAACCGATAGGATTGCATCTAAGACGATCAGCAAGAAAATGCGACATACAACAGCTCCCCAGAGAGAGTGAGTGTAACAGCTGAGAGAGATTGACTGACTGTCTTCTAATCCTGCTGAGACCCCAGCAACAATCGCTGAAAGCTAAACTCAAATCCTGTATCTGAGAATGCTTCACCCCACCCACTCAGGCTGCTTCTATTGTTCCAACCCTTTTTTAACAAAGTCCTAAGCCTCACAAGTTGTTTACCTTCTATTACACTGCTCTTAACCTGTCCTGTCCCAATCTCTCTCTCCAAGAAACCAAGACAAAACCACCTCTTCAAGCCACAGATGGTCACATAGGATACTGCCAGAGGCTTTGGTCTGAGAGGTTCTGGATCAGTGGTGCTGGAAGAGCACAGCAGTTCAGGCAGCATCCAAAGTGCAGCGAAATCGACGTTTCGGGCAAAAGCCCTTCAGGATTAAAGGCAGTGAGCCTGAAGCGTGGAGAGATATGCTTCAGGCTCACTGCCTTTATTCCTGATGAAGGGCTTTTGCCCGAAACGTTGATTTCGCTGCACTTTGGATGCTGCCTGAACTGCTGTGCTCTTCCAGCACCACTGATCCAGAATCTGGTTTCCAGCATCTGCAGTCATTGTTTTTACCTTGGTCTGAGAGGGCACTGGGTAAGATTCTTAACCTCCCTGCCTGCCTCCATCCCACACACCTCCCCTCCCCCAACACTCCAACCATCACGTCCAGCATGGGGTCCCAGACTGTGGACTAGGTAGCTGGCTCCCCAGTGGAAATTGATGCCTGTACATATACCTGCCTGGACAGTTCAACTCTTGATCCAGTTCCTAACCCAGCGTCTACTCATGTCCAATCTATGAATATGAATGGTCTCTTACCCAAGAGAAAGCACCTGATTCCCAGTGCGCCTTACCAAGGGCTTGGCATACATTTAGGATGCAGGGAAGACCTCTTGAGGCAGCACAGTGGCTCAGTGGTTAACATTGCTGCCTCACAGCGCTAGGGACCCAGGTTTGATTCTAACCCCTGGGCCACTGTATGGAGTCTGCACATTCTCCCCATGTTTGCATGGCTTTCCTCCCACAGTCCAAAGATGTACAGGTTAGGTGGATTGGCCATGCTAAATTGCCCATAGTGTCCAGGGATGTGCAGGCTGGGTGGATTAGCCATGTTTTATTGCCCCTCGTGTCCAGGGATATACGTGCTGGGTGGATTAACCATGGGAAATGCAGGGTTACGAGGATAAGGTTGGACTCTCTTTGGCAGGTCAGTGCAGACTCGATGGGCTGAATGGCTTCTTTCTGCACTGTCGTGATTCTCTGATTCTTGGTTTGAATTATTGGCTGAAATTCCAATAAAATCGCAAATGTGACGGTTTGTTGCATATGAAACAACTGAGCATTGGAAAATGCCATGTCGGGTGGCATTGTTGTTTTCTGACAGTAAACACAGCTGCTTTAAGGCTGAATTCTTGAATCCTTTTAAATATACCATGCTAAATTCTGCTGAAATGTAGCAGTTGTTGGAAGTGAAGTGAAGTGAAGTGGTTTTTGTTCACTTTTGGTTGTCTGTGCTGCCGTGTTGAAGCATCAGCCTTTACAATAACGTGAAAGTAAAATGGTGTAATACATAAATCCAGGAGTAGGACCTGTTTGTAAATGAACCGCATGTTGTATGAATCTCCACATACTGACATTGATATTTCAAAGTAATGAACCAACCATCGAATTGCATCACAAGTTAATTGTTTGCTGAGGATGATGTTGAGGAGTTCACTGCTCGTTCAAAGGGTACAGCACAGCAGGAGGCTCTTTGGTCCTTTAAATCTGTGCTGGCTCTTTCAAACAGCAATCCAGTTAGACTCACTGTCTCTTTCTTTCCCCATCTCTCTGCAATCTATTGAATGGGTTTATTGAACAGCGCGGTATTGTTTGATGGGTAAGCATTTTTCTCATTTGCCTACTGGAGCAGACTGCTGTACTGGCAGCTTGCACTGTAGTGGCATGTGTCGATATATTGTGCGACACCACACAGCTCAAGACTGAAGACTGAAGGATAAAGCTGCCAAATTTCACTACACAGCCCCACACACTTTAAAATAAAAGGTATGGGTTGGTTTCCACGGGCAACAGGCATCCTTTCCTTTATCTCCAGCTCTCCATAGTAAACAAAATGAAAACTACTACTTTGCAACACTGGACAGAACTTTAACTGTTGCTTCATGGACAAATTGAAGTCATACGAACCGTGTTTGTACCCTCCTCCGTCTCCCAGCTATGAATATATCCTGTGGAAGGGGAAGGTACACTTGCCATTTTGTAGCGCCTTTCCTGACTTCAAGTATGTCCACCAGCAACTGATGAAGGGCTTGTGCCCGAAACGTTGAATTTCCTGTTCCTTGGATGCTGCCTGACCTGCTGCGCTTTAACCAGCAACACATTTTCAGCTCATCAGCAACTAATGACAAATGGAGTGCTTCTCCGGTGTAGTTGTTGCATGTGACATTGAATTTGCATGCATCATGCTCCTATTTGATAGCACTGAAATTAATGACCAGCTGAACCCTGGGCTGAGGAATAAGTATGGTTAATGATACCTGGGTTCTCACCTTTTTGGAATAGGACCATGGGATCTTTTGCACTTTGCCAAACACTCCCACAGCTGTGAAGCAATTTGGGCATTCTAAAATTGGTGCTACATAAATGCAAGTCTTTAGTCAGAGATGAACGCAAGGGTATATGTGAGTGCATTGATCCAAGGATGTAATTTTTAAGAGCTTGTCTTTATCATAGACCTTCAATGGCCAATTTGCTTGGCGTGTCCTGAAGCTAATAACCTTGAAACTAAAATATCAGTCTGGGGAAAGATATCAATGAACAAAGCCATTGGTTTGTGCAGGAAAGTGCTGCAAGTTGTGGAATATAATCTTCAAAACTTGAAATTTCTGGTAATATGAGAGGGATTTCAGTTTTTTTTCTTCATTAGCCAGTGACCCTACTTTGAAATAGATGAAACCTAGGTCTGCAATCCCCAAAATGCCTTTATAGTGACTGCAGGCCTGTGTAACAAATGGGGACATCTGACTTGTTCAGTTACCAATAAACCACCAGACCCCAGTGTCCTTTTATTTTGTTGATCTTAATTTTGAACTGTAATGTGGAGATGCCAGCGTTGGATTGGGATACACAAGATTAGAAGTCTCCTGACACCAGGTTATAGTCCAACAGGTTTATTTGAAAGCTTGCTGGCTTTGGCTGTGATGACCATGTCTTTTGGAAGAATACAATTTTATCTAAGGTGAGGCAGGTCATTATATCAAAGCAATAAAAAGCAGGGGTGGGTGGTGGGGGAAGATAGGTTGTGGGTGCAGCGCTGCTGAGAGTGGGGGGGAGTGCTGGGGATTATTCGATGAAAGACACTTGATCACGATCTTTAATCCAATTGGATTTTTAAAAATCAATCTCTTCTATTTGTGGCACATAGTTTTAGTCTGGCCCACAAGTGGCAGTATCCTTTCAATGTCTATCCCGTCAAACCCTTATATTACATTCTATATAACTTCCAGTGAAAACACTTTTCTGTCTCGCTATTGTGTAATTCTATTGGGAGTGGAGCAGTCAGTTCAGTTTTCTGTAACAAAATACCTCCATCGCTCTGTCTCTCCAGGACCAGCCCCCTGCTGGTGTAGCTCGGCTGAGGTTCAGAGTGATCATTTCACAGTTGTCTTTTGGGGATGTTTTATTTGATCTGTTATTGATTTATGTCTCCGTATGTAGGAGGAAATTTCAAAGTTTGTGGATGATATAAAACTTGGGAGTATCATAAACGGTGAGGAAGACTGTGTAGAACCGCGAAAGAACACGGGAGTGGGTGAGGGGTGGAAAGATGGCAGGTGAAGTTGCATGTAGCGAGTCATAGAGTCATAGAGATATACTGCACAGAAACAGACCCTTCGGTCCAACTTGTCCATGCCGACCAGATATCCCAACCCAATCTAGTTCCGCCTGCCAGCACCTGGCGCGTATCCCTCCACACCCTTCCTCTTAATATACCCATCCAGATGCCTTTTAATTGTGATTGTACCAACCTCCACCACTTTCTCTAGCAGCTTATTCCAAGCACGAATCACCCTTTGCATGAAAAAAGTTGACCCTTAAGTCTCTTTTACGTCTTTCCCCTCTCACCTATGCCGTCTAGTTCTGGACTCTTCCACCCTAGGCAAAAAAATTGTCTATTTACCCTATCTATGCCCCTTATGATTTTGTAAACCTCTATAAGGTCACCCCTCAGCCTCCGATGCTCCAGGGAAAACAGCCCCAGCCTATTCAGCCTCTCCCTATAGCTCAAATCCTCCAACCCTGGTAACATCCTTGTAAGTCGTTTCTGACCCCTTTCAAGTTTCACAACATCTTTCCAATAGGAAGGAGATCAGAATTGCATGCAATATTCCAACAATGACCTAATCAATGTCCTGTACAGCCGCAATATGACCTCCCAACTCCTGTACTCAATACTCTGACCAATAAAGGAAAGTATACCAAACACCTTTTGCTACCAAGAACATGGAGATGCAGTCTTAGATATGGGGTGATGATTCTAAAAGATGTGCAGGTGCAAAGAGATATGTATAGTTATGGACCAGATTTAGAAGATAGTCTAGACTCTTAATGTTTGCTTATTTTAAAGGTGGTATGTTCCAGATGCAATTTGATTGGTCAAACTACTGATTTAAAGCAAGGCGTGCTTTATTTATCTACTATAGTTGAAATACAACAAAAGAAAGAAGGAATTGAAAGAACTTGGCTCTATTGGAAAGGTTAACAGAATAACAGATACAGTAACTGTTACTAATTAACTGTTCTAATATAGCAACATCCCATAAACATACCCTTGATGAAAGGCAGATTCAAAAAATAGATGGTGTCCCATGTAACTGCAGTAGCAAGAAGGGCTGTAACCGAGAGAGGGGAGAAAAACAGCTTTCACTTCAAGAAAGCTAAAGCTAAGATCCTTGGTTCTGTGGGAGCTTGACCACACCCATTCAGGCTGCTTCTATTGTTCCAACTTAATATTTAAAACAAAAATCCAAGGTCTTGCACACTGTTTATGTTCTTCCAGTCTGCTGGCTGCCTCTCATTCAATCTCTCTCTTAAAACAAACCAGGACAAAATACACCTCTTAAAGCCATAGTATTGTCACGATATACATAAGTCATTAAAGGTAAAGAGCACTGTTAATAAAGTATACAGCATCATTAATAGGGGTATAGAGACTAGAGTGGAAAGGCATTAGTTAAACGCCAGCTGGAGTACAATGTACAGTTCTGAGTACCACACTTTAGACAGGAACTGAATGCATTTGGAGTGCAGACGAGGTTACGAGAATGCTGACCAGTCTTCCCAACAACAAGGGATGATTGGTTAGGCTGGGGTCCTTAGAGTTGAGATGGCTGAGGAATGAATATCAGAGTGTAGAAAATAGTGAGGGGACTTGGATAGAATAGGCAATGACGACCTGTTTCCCCTGAGTGGAGAGGTCAATTATCATGAGCTCAGAATGAAGGTGACTGGTAGAGGATTAGGAAGGATCTAAGAAAAATACTTTCCATCCAGAGGTTTCCTTTGGTGAAGGAGCAGCGCTCCAAAAGCTAGTGCTTCCAAATAAACATGTTGGGCTATAACCTGGTGTTGTGTGATTTTTAACTTGATATTCATGGTGTGACTGATGGTGCGTTATGCGTTCTCCTGTGTTCCTCCTGTCAGAATCTTAACACTATTTCAGTTATCCTGTACAATGCCTTCCATTGCACGTGTTCCTCCTCACCAATCGTGTGCACCACTCCCTCCCACTACTTCAATTGTTTTGCGATCTTCAGAGATGCGGCCTGTTTGCAGAAGTTAATGTTTGCGTTTGAATATTACGAGAAATAGTTCTGTCTCCGTAGAGCTATCGTGCGAGAGGATGGTAATTTGCTGCTAGCAATCCCAGGTCACAGAGTGAAAAGGTGACAGATTTCTCTCTCCTGTGTGAACCTTCAGGAGGAAGGCGATATTTCTGAATTCTGGTGCGTTTCGGAGATTGGAATAAAGTGGGTTATGAGGGTGTATGTTGGTGAAGGGTGGATGGGGAGGGGAAGAGGGGGCACAGAGGAAGTTGAGTCAGGATGCTGTGGTCTGTCTTCCCCTGTTCCTCAGTTTCATCTGTAGCTGCTCTGTTTTGTGCCTGGTGAGATGGATTGAGATGAGTAGTTGTGTAAGACGACATTCCCATTTTGCTGATTGATGAGCAACTTGAAGTGTTTAGTGCGAAGCCAGCAAACGCTCAGTCTTGACCATGTGAACAGCACGTACCAATCTTAAAAGTGCAAATAGGATCTGCTGGCAGGTTTGGTGAGTCTCAGAAGTCAATTTCCAAGCTTTCACCTTGAACAGCTTCTTTTTATTCCTGTTCAGTCTTATTTGACAATGGTTTGTTTCTACCCTCTGCAGCAGAGACAGTTATACAACGTGACATGGGTGGACCTGTTGTTTATAAGAATAAGATTTGATATGTACCAAAAACACATCCATGGTCCGTTATTTTCTTTTTGATTTGATAGGTTTCTCTGTTTACTTTTCGAAACCAGTGGAGACCCACAAAGCGTTTGTGATGAAATTAATATTTTCATTGCAACAAACACTTCTTTACAATCATGGAGATGTACACCAAGGAAACAGACCCTTCGGTCCGACTTGTCCATGCCAACCAGATATCCTAAATAAATCTAGTCCCATTTGCCAGCATTTGGCCCATCTCCCTTTTAAACCCTTCCTATTCATATACCCATCGAGAGACCTTTTTAAGTTGTAATTGTACCAACCTCCACCACTTCCTCTGGCAGCTCATTCCATATGTGCATCGCCCTCCACGTGAAAAAGTTGTTCCTTTGATCCCTTTTAAATCTTTCCCATCTCGCCTTAAACCTACGCCTTCTAATTCTAGACTCCCCCAGCCCAAGGAAAGACCTTGTCTATTTACCTTTCCGTGCCCCTCATGATTTTATCAACCTCTAGGGTCACTCCTCAGCCTCTGGCACTCCAGGGAAAATAGCCTCAGCCTATTTAGCCTCTCCCTATTCCTGTAATTCCTTGTTCTGGGCTCCCTGGCCAGGGGAAATTATCATCCCTGCATTTAATCTGTCCTGTCCTGTCAGAGTTTTATATGTTTCGATGAAATCACCTCACATTCTTCTAAACCCCACAGGAATGGCGAGAGTTGTCTCTCGTGCTTTATAGTCTATGGCTTTTTAAAAATTATTCATTCATGGGCCAGATCAGCATTTACTGCCCATCCCTAATTGCCCAGAGAGGAGTTCAGAGTCAACCACATTGCTGTGGATCTGGAGTCACATGTAGGCTAGCCCAGGTAAGGATGACAGATTCTTTCCCTAAAGGGCCTCAGTGAGTCAGCTGGATTTTTCTGACAATCGACAAGGGATTCATGGTCATCATTAGACTCGTAATTCCAGATTTCTATTGAATTCCAATTCCACCATCTGCTGTGGTAGGATTCCAACCCTGGTCCTGCAATATTACCTGGGTCAGCAGTCATATACATAGTTACATACATTCATACATGTGTACATGCATATGGACATTCCAATCTCCCTCCTTCGCTTGTTACAGACTCAATATTATTTGAAGAATAACCACTGATCCTTCAGAAGAGCCTGCTGAAACCTTTCAGCATCTTCCATCAAAAGTCCTCCTAATTACCAAATTTCATGGTCAAGTCCTTGACTAGGATTCAAGTGACTGTTCCTCTCTTGAGCCTGTTTTCTGTAGTAGCATGCTGTTTGCAGGTTTTTTTTCGCCAAGCTTGGGTTGTTGAGATTGAGTGTGCGTCTTGAGGTACACTGACCCACTGTCTGTGAGGTGGAACATAGCAGAAACTGAAAACTCACAACCACCGTCTTCTCTGGACATACTGCAAGTCATGCAATTAAAAAAAAATTGTAACTCACTGGAGTTTAGAATAATGACGGGGATCTTAGAGAATTAGAAAAACTCCTGATGGGTCTGGACAGGCTAGGTGCGGGAAGAATGTTTCCGATGTTGGGGAACTCCACAGTCTAAGAATAAGGAGTAAGTCATTCAGGACTGAGATGAGGAAGAATTCCTTCATTCAAAGAATTGTGAACCTGTTGAATTCTCTGCTATGGGAAGCTGTTGGGGGTCAGTTTGTTAGATATATTTAAGAGGGAGCTGGATGTGGTCCTTGCAGCTAATGGGATCATGGGTATGGGGAGAAGGTGGGAATGGGAGACAGAGAATGTTACCATGGTCAGCCATGATCAAACTGAATGGTGATGCAGGCTTGAAGGGCTGAATGGCCTACTCCAGAACCTATTTTCTATGTAAAAGGAGCTAATCATATTTGAATCTTTGCTGAATTAATTGGCACATTTGTATAAATTAGCTTTGCTATGGATAAAGTGAGGGCATTCTATTATGACAGATAATTTACTTTATTACTGATGGGTGGCTAAATCTCCCTGATTCTATTAACAGGTGACAAGTGCTTGACTTTCATAGGAACACGGGAAACCGAGAAAATTTAATGCTCGTGTTGAATAATTTAGTTCTGTTCGAGTTTTGTATTTGCTACTTGTCTGACTGCCGGGAAGCAAGGAATTTGCCTCTCAGTGAGATGTTCGCTTAAACTCGTCATCAAATCTGTGTCTCTGTTGTTCGAAGAGAAGCAACAATCTGTTCATTTTAAATGGGTTATCACCTCCATTAAAATAGCAATGGGAGCAATTTAACATGTGCGTGCTAATGTGAGTGACTGACTAATTTCCAGACAAATTGTTCCTTACTGTCATGACTATCTGCGTGTCTGCCATTTCAATATGACTGGCTATATATAATATATATGGTAACCTTGGCATTTTCTAAGATGTCCTTGATCTAAACAATTGCACTTGGGTTGTTTTTAAGCAGTGATGTTAGGTCACAGTGTAGGTCACTTATATTCTTTAATGGTTTGACTTTGCCTCTTATATTACAGTGATGCTCTCCCTATGTTAACAAGAGAGCAGGGCTAAAGCCTGCAGTTATTAAAAATGATGGATACGTTTAACCCTTAACTCCCTGTGACCCTCAGAAGCTGTTCTGTTAATTGCACTTGACCAGCACCCACTGTTACGGTTCCCTCATGTTGCCCAGTGCTTGGTGAGCAATTAAGATACAATTACTCCTCTAATGAATTCATCAATCAAAATAAATCAAATTAATGGGAAAAATAATAGACACCAAGCTTCCTTTTTCCGATGTCAATTTCTCGCTGGCGACCTTACAATCCAGCGGTGATATATTAGTCCTGTGCTGAATGTTTACAAAAGCAGTCGATTTGAGTACATTGGTTAGAATTCATACTTGTTCTACAGCTCCAGAGACTTACAAACTACTTGGAAGTTTGTCGCTATTTCAGTTTGCTTCTCCAGTTCAGGACTAAATTCTGCTTCCATTTTTTTTCCTTTGCCTGACTGAGGGCAAAACATGCATTTGTGTGGCACCTTCTGTGGCCTCAGGTCACTCCAAAGCACCTCAGTTAGTGAAGTACTTACTGTTGTAATTTCCTTGCTTTCCTAATTTGTACTGTGGAGCTTTTAGCTTTTTTCTTTATTTCTCTATTTTTGTACCGAATCTATTTTAGTGCCCTCAATTTGTGACTAGGTGCTTCGTACCAAGATGGTGCCGTGTGTGGGTGACATTATAAACATTTCACTGTACTCATGTACTGAAGTACAGAATCACATGTAATAATAAAACATACAGTAATTCTAATTCTAATCATGGCTATTGGTCTGACCTGTAGCAAATGGACCATGGCAGTTCAAGAAGGTAGATAATACCAGCTTCTCAAGGGCATTGACTCATGGGTGATGAATGTTGGCCTTGCCAAGGGTGCCCACATCCACGGATCACAGAATCCCTCCAGTGCTGAAAGAGGCCATTTGGCCCATCAAGTCTGCACTGACTTTCTGAAGTGCATCCTACTCACCCCCAACATTTACCATAGCTAACCCACCTGGCCTGGACATGATGTGGGGCGACTGAGTATGGCCAGCCCACCTAACCTGCATATCCCTGGACACGACAGGGCAATTTAGCATGGCCAATACACCTGCCCTGCACATCTTTGGACTGTGGGAGGAAACCAGAGCACCTGGAGGAAATCCATGCAAACATTGGGAGAATGTGCAAACTCCACACAGTTGCCCCAGGTGGGAATTGAACCCGGGTCCCGGGTGCTGTGAGACAACAGTGCTAACTACTGAGCCTCTTGCCATCCTATCCCCTTGCACGAGTGAGGAAAGAAAACTCGGCAGCTAGTTGGCACATTGGAAATTCTCACAGGCCGCAATCTGATTGGATAATTTGTTTTTAGTGGCATTGACCTGGAAGATATATATGGAAAAGGTCAAGACAGACTTGTATTTGCATAACACCATTTAATTTCACAGACCACGTTACAGTCAGAGTAGTTTTTAATAAAGTAAAGAACTGCGGATGCTGAAAATATGAAACAAAAACAGAAATTGCCCGAGAAACCCAGCAGGTCTGGTAGCATCTGTGGAGAGAAATCAGAGTTAATGTTTCAGATCCAGTGACACCCCTTCAGAATTAGTAGCGGCAAGGAAAAGGTGATATATATGCTGAAGGTGGGGTAAAAAGACTGAGCAGATAGAACATAGAACATAGAAAAATACAGCGCAGTACAGGCCCTTCGGCCCTTGATGTTGCGCCAATCCAAGCCCACCTAACCTACACTAGCCCACTTTCCTCCATATGCCTATCCAATGCCCGTTTAAATGCCAATAAAGAGGGTGAGTCCACCACTGTTACTGGCAGGGCATTCCATGAGCTAAGAAATACATATAGGTTGGATTAGATTCCCTACAGTGTGGAAATGGGCCCTTTGGCCCAACAAGTCCACACCAACCTCCGAAGAGTAACCCAACCAGACCCGTTTCCCTCTGACTAATGCATCTAACACTATGGGCAATTTAGTATGGCCAGTTCACCTGACCTGCGACGGGGAGAATGTGCAAACTCCACACAGACAGTCACCCAAGGCTGGAATCGAACCTGGAACCATGGTGTTGTGAGGCAGCAGTTCTAACGACTGAGTAGGTGGAGACATTAATCCAGAAGGGGAGAAAGATGGTTAGACAGACAAAGGGGTGGATAATTGTAAGCCAGGAAGAAAAGAGAGTTACTAATAGGGACCATAAATAGGTGAAAGTAGGCAGGGTATGCTGAAAGCAGGCCATGTGATGACAGGGCCTGGGGTATGGGACATGGAAGGAGGTGCTTAGGCCCTTCCAGACTCAATACAGTACTGAGTTCTATAATCTTTGCCATAATGCAATAGAATCATTTACATCTCCCTGAGGGAGCAGACAGGACCTCCGTTTGTATAAGAAAGATGGATCCATGTGCTAAAACATTAGCCTTGATTTGGTGCTCAGGTGGAGCTTAAACCTATAACTTTCTGACTCAGGTGAGAGGGCTACCACCTGAGCCAAACGGTGGCAGGTTATGTTGAGCGGGGCAGATAATGCCCGAAGCAGAGACAGCTGGATGCCCGAGCAAAGCGAGGATGGTTCTTGGATTCTGGAACAGTGCGAGCAGTCAGCAGATTGTGGAAACCCCCCTGCACTGATCTACTGTGGGCCCTTTCTAGATAGACTGTAATGTTTGTCTTTCTAACCTCAGTTCTTATTTTCTAACTTCTACTGTGCGTATGGTAATGTAACTTTTATTTCTTTATCTCTCTACTTTGCATCTAAGATTTGTACCTAGGCACTTTGTACCATGTGGGGTGACATTGTAAACGTTTCACTGTACTTGAGCACACAGTGACAATAAACCTAATTCTAATGAGCGTAATTCTGGAGTGAGATTTTCAGGTAAAGGTAAGCTGCCATAATCTCTCTGCTGTTCAGCCCCTTGATTAGCTCCATTGCTGCCTTTCAAGTTGCTTGTTCCGTTGCCAATCTCGCTGTCTTCATTCTGCATTTGTGAAGTGCCTTTTAACATTCAAGGCAGCAGTTAAGTGTTAGTTATTGCTGCTTTTAACTGGTGAGTGGTAGATACTAGTAACAGGTAGTGGTTATCCTGATTTGGCACCCGATGCCTGCACTGTGCTGCTAGTGCAGGAACTGAAATCGGGAACCTTAATTTGTACTTAGAGCCATCGCCTCTTAATGGCGTTCTATCCATTTTGTGCACCTCCAGCATTCCCCTGAATGACTGACTGAGTCTCGCTGGTTTGTACCAGCTGTCGTTCAGTTCAGGTCGACAAGGTTAGCATGTATGAGCTACCTTACCCAATCCTAGCTGCAAGCCAAACTCTATCAGTGCCATCTCACAGAATACTTACAGTGCAGAAAGAGGCCATTTGGCCCATCGAGTCCACACTGACCATCCAAAGAATATCCCACCCGGGGTACTGTGATGGGTCTGGGTCGAATGCTCTTTAGAGAGCCAGTGTGGATTTATTGGGCTGAATGGCCTGATTCTGTACTGTGGGTAATCTATGTTTTCTAAGGTGTGGTATGGTGGCTCAGTGGTTAGCACTGCTGCCTCACAGCGCCAGGGACCCAGGTTTGACACCAGCCTTGGGCGACTGTCTGGGTGGAGTTTATATATTCTCCCCGTGTCTGTGTGGGTTTGCTCTGGGTGTTCTGGTTTCTTCCCACAATCCAAAGATGTGCAGGTAGGTGAATTGGCCATGCTAAATTGCCCGTAGTGCGAGCTGCATCAGTCAGGGGTAAATACAGAGTATGGGAATGGGTCTGGGTGGGTTACTCTTTGGAGGGTCGGTGTGGACTTGCTGGACTGAATGGCCTGTTTCCATACTGCAGGGAATCTAATCCTCTATCCCTGTAACTCTGAGATAACCCACTTCACCTGCACATCCCTGGACACTTTAGCATGGCCACTCCACCTAGCCTACACATTCCTGGACTGTGGGAGGAAACCGGAGCACCCGGAGGAAACCCACGCAGACACGGGGAGAATGTGCAAACCATGCACAGGCAGTCACCCGAGGGCGGAATCGAACCGGGCCCCTGGTGCCTTGGGGCAGCAGAGCTAACCACTGAGCTACCCTGCCAACAAAAGTAGGTCCATGCATTTTGCAGAAGTAACACAATTTTCATGAGAGATATTGTGAAATATTCAAACTGTGTGTCTGAAATCAGAAAGACACCTCTTGCTGCTGCATATGGTAACTCTATACGCCTGACTGCCCGAAATCTAATGATCTTTATCTGAAACCCTCAAAAAGGCTATTGTCCTCTATTCACTCTGAGATATTCCTTCCCATCTGAGCAAGACTCTCTTTGTAAGACACATACAAGCCATCGTGAATTGTCAGCACTGAGGAAATATCCTTCCTTCTGAAACCACGTCATTGCATACCAACCTCAGAGCCTGCTTTCTGATGAGAGATAAACTGACAAAAAGAATGTGTGGAGGAGAGGAATTGGGTCTGGGATGGTGTCTGAAACTGTAATACATTTGCAATTTTCTCACAAAGAACATAGTAATGATATTGGGTTCAGAATCTGGCTCCTTTGGTGTAACCTATGAGATTTTGTCCTCTCTGGTGTGATGTAAGTAACAGAGAAAAGGGCAGAATGAATGCTGCGTCCTGCCTTTTGTGGCCCATTCTGTTTGGCTATGGATCCATTTCTGAAGAGGGGTTGCATGGCAAATTTATATTGCAGTGGTGTTTGCATGGAGCATGTGGGTAACATTCAGTTGAGTGTTTCACATGAAGGTTGAAAAGTGTGGTGCTGGAAAAGCGCAGCAGGCCAGGCAGCATCCGAGGAGCAGGAGAATCGACGTTTTGGGCATAAGTCCTCCTTCAGAAATCACTTTTTCCTATGTTTCACATAAGGAGTGATCACATCAGCCGTGAATGGTGGAGTTGATATGAGGGGCCGAGTGGCCTGCTCCTGCTCCAGAGTTCACGTCTGTGCTTGCTGGAGAAATCCGAGGTGCCTTGAAAATTCACGGCAGTGGCCCTGCAACTGGTGGGTCCTGGAGATGTGTAGACATCACCGTGAATCATAGCAGGGGTCTTTATCACCCCCAATGGCCGGGACTCCTGGGTACAGGGCCAGCGGGCTTCTCATCTGACGTTCAGCTAACACTAGGGGGTTGTCGGCAACAATACAAACGAATCGCCCAGCTAACTTTCTCCCCAGAGCTGTGAAAGCATCTTCTCTCTCACTTCGTGTGTGACTAGTTTGCAGCCCGTCCTGACAGTGTTGACCTGGACACTGCCACTTGACTGGTGGTTGAGTTCAAATGCACGAATTATGTCTAACAGCATGCGTCCCTTGCTTTGGCAGTGATTGGTTCTGTCGCTCCCCAAATAATGGACATCAGCGGGGCCCTCTTTGGGAAACTGGGGATCCTGCCAAAGGGCATGGCATCATCATTCAGCATGGTGCCCATCTATCTGCTCCACTTGGCAGGAAGAATTCAAAGTCTGCTCTTGCCATACTGTGGATGCTTTCCGCTGTCCGACAATTACCTTGTTTCATTTCTGCAGGTTTCCCCTTTTAGTTAGGGGATTGAACAAGCTCTCTGTGCCAGTGGACATGCTAAGGGGTGTCGGGGGAGGGGAAGAAGTGAGTGTGTGTGTGTGAGGGGCGGGGGGGGGGCGGTGGTGGTATCAGATTTGACCCCCAGGGTAGTGGCTGTCAAACAGGCAGTAACTTGAGTCTCTGCGGCTTTTAAACATGGTCTGACCCGTTGGGGATTTAAGCCTATTTATTTACAAGCTATGCAATTTGCTTTCTGATCTGTTGAAACTTATCACGGGGGATTGGAAAGTGCCTGATTAGCACCAGGGAGAACCCCTCACTGTGCATCTTTAAGGGATAGGCAGTCTGACTCCTCTGCCGTTTGTTTTCAAGAGTGCTTTAAATCCCAGTGGCAAAGTTCATCATTTTATTGCATTGTTCACAATTGGTGGAAAGTTTGAAAGTTAGAATATTCTGTTTTCAAGAGTTAGCCTTGATAGTGGGTAGCAGGGTAGCAGTTGTGCGAGGCCTTAGTGAGACCACACCCTGGAGCATTGTGTGCGGTTTGGGTCTCCTTATCTGCGAAAGGATGTCATTGGGCACTATAATGAAGATTATCAGGCTGATTCCTGGGTTGGTACAACCAAGAGAGATGGGCTGAGTTAGGACTACATCCATTGGAGTTTAGAAGAATGAGAGGAATTCTTACAAAGACATTGAACATTCCAAGAAGACTAGACTGGGTGGACTCAGGAAGCATATTCCTGGTGACCAGGGGGTGTAGAACCAGGGGGTCACTGCCTAAGGATGTGTGGATAGGCTGTTGTTTGAGGAAATAATTCTTTAGCCAGAGAGCAGTGAGCCTGTGCAATTCTCTGTCACAGAAAGTGATTGAGACCAAAGTGTGGAATATTTTCAAGAAGGAAATGGATATAGTCCTTGGAGCTATAGGGACCAAAGTGCATGGGGAGAAATTGGGAACAGGGGACTGAATTTGATCAGATTTAATTCTATTGAATGGCAGAACAGGCTCAAAGGGCCAACTCCTGTTCCCATTTTCCATGTTCTTGTGTTCATATCTTCATCTCCCATTGATGTCAGTGGCTGGCGTGACAGAACAGTCTAGATTCTTTGCTCTTGGGCTAACACAGCCGAGGCTGGATGGTATAATTCCCTGCAGGAAGATCCGTGCTCATAAATGAAAGCATTTGGGTCAGCCCATGAACTCTTCTGCAGAAATGATGAAGGCAGAGTCTTCTCAAGTTCTGTAACTTTCCACCTGGTTCGGTGGCGGCATGGTGGCTCAGTGGTTAGCACTGCTGCCTCACAGCACCAGGGTCCCAGGTTCGATTCCAGCTTCTGGCGACTGTCTGTGTGGAGTTTGCACATTCTCCCTGTGTCTGTGTGGGTTTCCTCTAGATGTTCCAGTTTCATCCCACAGTCCAAAGATGTGCAGGTCAGGTGAATTGACCACACTAAATTGCCCACAGGGTTAGGTACATTAGTCAGAGGGAAATGGGTCTGGGTGGGTTGCTCTTCGGAGAGTCGGTGTGGACTGGTTGGGCCGAAGGGCCTTTTACCACACTGTGGGGAATCTAATCTAATCATCTTCTCACAGGTGAAGGGAATACCAATATAAAAGAAAAACTCTGCTTTTCATTGTTTGTCTGTTTTCATTCCTGACTCCAGTCTGGATACAATGGGACCCCCACATGTGTACACGGGGAGGAAGGTAATCTGTGAGGTGGTCTTCTCCGTTCACAGGAGAAGGTTAGTCAGGCATGATAGAAATTAGTGCAGACCAGCCCCAACCTGAGTTGTGCCTTCAGGCAGCGGGGCAGAGCACACAGTCACATGGGAAACAAGTCGGGCTGCAGCACTGTGTGAAAATCCATGATTGTTGTCATGAAAATGTTCTCAAGCTCGTGGCTGGAGGCTTTGTTTGCTGCAGCTTTTGAAGATGAAAGTCCAGTTTGAATTTCACATTCATTAGCTTCTCGCCTTTCCCAGTCTCGTGTTAACCTCTCTCTCTCGCGCACTCTCTCGCGCTCTCTCTCTCTCTCCCCCTTATTTTTTTTCACTCATTCACGAAATGGGGACATCACTGGATAACCAGCATTTATTGCCCATCCCAGAGGGCAGTTAAGAGTCAACCACATTGCTGTGGGTTTGGAGTCACATGTAGGCCAGACCAGATCAGGACGGCCATTTCCTTCCCTAAAGGACATTAGAGAATCAGATGGGTTTTTCCAACGATCGGCCATGGATTCCTGGTTTTCACAGGCTCTTGATCCCAGAGTTTTATTGAATTCAAATTCGACCATCTGCTGTGGCAGGATTTGAATCCGGGTTCCCAGAATATTACCTGGATGACCTGGGTCTCGGGGTTAAGAATCCAGCGATAATGCCACTGTCTCCCCCTGTGCCTTCAGAAGGTGCTAGACTTCCATGGCCGAGGAAACATGGCCATAAGCTACCCTGGAGCCTCCTGTAATGCTTTCCAGGCTCTCTGATGACGGCAGAGCTTTGTGACTTGTCTTCACCTGATGTTCACACAAGCAACTGTGGCAGTACAGGGCTAGAATTTGACAATCTCAGAGTTATTACAGTGCAGAAGCAGGCCATTCAGCCCACTTAATCTGCACTGGCCCTCCAAAAATGCATCATAACTTATTGCCATTCTCCTGCCTTTTCCCTATATCCTTGCACGTTCAAATAATCAGACAGTATCCTCTTGAATGCCTCAAGTGAATGCCTCCGTCCCATGTCCAGGCAGTGTATTCCACACCTGGAACGCTAATCATGTAAAGATGTTTTTTTTCTCACGTCGTACCTACGACACTAAACTTTGCTTTTACCAGCATCTTAATCATCAGACACACTTGATAAACTGGCGAAAATTGTACACCTCAAATACGATGAGTTTTTATGAGTACTTGTGTCTAGTAGTTATGCTGTAAGAAATGTAGAACAGTGATGTGTCCGCCCACTACAGTAAATTTCCACTGCTTAGTGTGTGTTGTTACATTGACTTGAGGTGTGTTGATGGTTTTACTGAGACTTTTTGAAGGATGTTGATGTCTTGAAGCTTTGCTTGGTTAGGGTCTACTGCGGCTATGCTTACCTCTCAGTTATCTGGCCCATTTTGGGGCAGCACGGTGGTTCAGTGGTTAGTACTGCTGCCTCACAGTGCCAGGGATCTGGGTTCAATTCCTGCTTTGGGTGAATGTCTATGTGGAGTTTGCACATTCCCCCTGTGTCTGCGTGGGTTTCCTCCCACAATCCAAAGACATGCAGGTTAGGTGAATTGGCCATGCTAAATTACACCATAGGTAGGTGTATTAGTCAAGCATGCATATAGGGAATGTGTCTGGGTGGGTTACTCTTCGGAGGATCAGTGTGGACTTGATGGACCGAAGGGCCTGTTTCCACACTGTAGGGAATCTCATCATCATTTGCTCAACCAGCACATTCCATAGATGCAGCTTAATAAAAATGTTTGCTATTCTTTTGCAAATCACTTCAAATCTATGTCCTCCCATTCTTCATTCTTTTCAAGAGCAGAAACAGTTTCTCCTCATCTACTCGAACCCTGCATCTTCATTTATCTCCGGAAAGTTCCGACTTATTCTTAGCCAAAGTATCTCATCTCTGGAACCATTCTTATGCATATGTCTCTTCTGCACTGTCCCCAGTGTGTTTGGATATGACCCTTCCTGGAAAGAAAGAGTTGCACTTATAAAGCCCTAGTCATTATCTCACAATGTCTCAAAGTGCCTTTGAAGAAAAAGCAAAGTACATTTTCATGTAGGAGCAAATTACTGCAGCTG
Source organism: Hemiscyllium ocellatum (assembly GCF_020745735.1). Classification (NCBI taxonomy): domain Eukaryota; kingdom Metazoa; phylum Chordata; class Chondrichthyes; order Orectolobiformes; family Hemiscylliidae; genus Hemiscyllium; species Hemiscyllium ocellatum. Next base: position 27,009,279 of record NC_083443.1, read on the forward strand.
CTGGAACCTGTATCAAAAGTAAAATAAAATGCTGGGGATCACATTGGACAAAATGAGGACTGCAGATGTTGGAGATCAGAGTTGAGAGCGTGGTGCTGGAAAAGCACAGCGGGGCAGGCGAGTCGACGTTTCAGACATAAGCCCTTCATCTCGATCACATGGGGTCAGGTAGCATCTGTGGGGAGAGAGCAAGGTAACGTTCCGAGTCTCGCTGACTCTTGGTCAGAGTCTCCATTTTAAGGTGCTGCAATGTGGGAAACATGATACCCAATTTCTTCACAACTGGGGCTGTTTTCCCTGGAGGCTGAGGGGTGACCTTTATCAACATTTATAAAATCATGAGGGGGGTGGATAGGGTGAATAGACAAGGTATTTTCTCTGGGGTCCAAAATTAGATGGCATAGGTTTAAAGTGAGAAGAGAAAGATTTAAAAGGGACTTGATGGCCAAAGTTTTCACACATGGATGGAATGACCTGCCAGAGGAAGTGGTGGAGGCTGGTACAATTACATCTGGATGGGTACATGAATAGGAAGGGTTTAGAGGGATATGGGCTAAATGCTGGCAAATGGGACTGGATTAATTTAGTAGATCTCGTCGGCATGCGCAAGTTGAACTGTTTCTGTGTTGTTCATCTCTATGACTGTGCTCTCACAAAGCGCAGTCAGGAGTAGATAACCTGTTTTTGTGATGTCGTTTTGAGCAATAGATATTGGTAGATGTCTTCTCTTGCGTTTTTGAAATAGTGTCATGGGATCTTTTATGCCAGTTAGAAGGCCAAAGGTGATGTATGTTTTAATGCTTTATCTCAAAGATGAAACAACTCCAACAGAGTAGCACTGGAGTCTCAGCTTAGGTTTTGGTGTTGGAATGGGACTTGAAGCCATGATCTTCTGATTGAGAGTCGAGAGATTGCTGTTAGTTGGCCCGTGTCTGACATCTGGAAGCTTGCATGTGTGGAAACTGAGGAGAGTGTTAGACCCAGCCATGACCACCCTCGGAATGAAAAGAGCTAGCAGCACTGAGGTTATTACAATGTCCACTCGGTAAAAACCCATCCCTAATTGCCCAGAAGGCAGTAAAGATTCAACCACTTTGCTTTGGGTCTGGAGTCACGTGTAGGCCAGACCAGGTAAGGTGAGGCTTTCCAAAAATCGACAATGGATTCAAGGTCACTATTGTTACCTTAATTCCAGATTGTTTAAAATTAAATTCAAATTCCACCATGTGCCGTGCGGGATTTGAACCCAAGTCGTCTTATCATTACCTGGGTATCTGGAGTAGCAATCCAGCGATAGTACCACTGCCTAAAGGGAAGAAAATAAACAGAATGAAAGTAACTCTGACAGAGGTCATTTAAATTTGAGCTTTCAAAGCAAAAAAGCCTTGGTTATGTTCCTCACTTAGCATGGTCTAATGTAAGTGGAACATCAGTATAAGCTTAGCGGACCAGGAGCATTAGGCTAGGGGTGAATTTGTGTGTTCAGTCTCTCATGAGAGCAAGGTGGGAAATAGATCAGTTTTCAGTAATGCCCAAGAGTGAGTTGTCTTCTGACAGTCAACTTGTAAGAAATGCAGCTTTTAGGGTAAATCGATGATGGAATCGTATGGACTGGACAAGTTAACTACAGGGTCACCATGTAATGGAGCCAGCTGAAAAAAAAAGCTGAGGAAGATTTTGAAAGTGCGTTTATGTATTGATCGTTGAGAGGAATTGGCGAATGTGCAACGGCAACATGTCAGATCAATTGTGGAGCTTTTAAAAATGTGGCTGAGGTTTCTTCATTTCAGCGGAATGCGTTTCTCTTAAATGATGCATGTCTGCAGAGTGAGTTTTGAAGTGCTTGAGAAAAGATTAGATTTGCTCATCATAAAAACACCAAAGATTCTGGTTTAATTTTCTACCAGAAGTAAGCCCCTTTCTGACCGTATACAGGCGGGCGGATGAGAAGTGGTTGCAGGTGGAGTGCGGGTAAGTGGAGTTGAAATGCCTATCAGCCATGATAAAATGGCAGAGTGGACTCAATGGGACGAACGGCCTTACTTCCACTCCTATGTCTAATGGTCTTATGGAGACTTTTGAGTCTGAACTTTTATATATGCCAAGAGTATGAGGGTTGAAGTTACTCTTTCTTCATTCACTCATGTGACCAGCGTTTATCGCCTGTCCCCTGTTGCACTTGAGAAGGTGGTGATGAGCTGCCTTCCTGAGGAGCTGTTGCAGTCTATAGCCTGCACCATTAGGGAGGGGGGTTCCAGGAATTAGCATCCATCTGCCAAAGACACGCTCAAAAGACTTGGAGACCAAGGCGAGTGAGCTTGTGTTTCAGTGTCTCTTCTGTGGAAATGGTCACAAGGTTGCGTATGCTAGCTTGGGTCACTTTTTAAATCCCAGGATTCGGGATTGAAGGTCAACTTGCCCCAGCGTAACTGTACTGATGTCATCCTGCAGGGGGATCAACACTTCTCCTCCTCTGGTAGCTTGCCTGTTAGGAAGATGCCCAGGTACTAGTCTGGCTCAATTGAATTCCTGTGGCCAATGTGCCCAGAAGTCATAGGTTCAAGCCATGGGCCAAGTCCTGGTCCCATAATGTATGTTAGGAGCCGAGTGCAGTGCCCAGGTCCGATTACCTGTGAGTGTCTAAAGAATTAAAAGTAATAATTTCTAGGTCTGTACTGCGAGCAATCAGAAAGAAAATCAAATATTTTCTTCATTTTTAAATGACCTGGGTGTTGAGGTTGTCAAGGTCAGTATGTGTCACTGATTCCTAATTGCTCTTCAACTGAGTGGCCTGTTCGGCCATTTTAGAGAACAGTGAAGAGTCAACGAATCACTGTGGGTCTGAAGTCACTGCTATGAAATCTCGAGGGAATGGAGTCTAAGAATAGGGAACTCTTCTGAAAACTAGCTATTTCACCCGTCTATTAGAAGCTATTGTCAGCTATTGGAATACTGTGAACTGTTTTGACCATCTCCTCTGAGGAAAGCTTTACAAGCAATGGAGGCAGTCCAGAGGATGTTGATTCTGGGAAGGGAGAAGGTTGCTTCTGAGGTGAGGATGAGCTGGTATTGTTACCCAGATAGGAAATGTTTGAAGTGATATGTTCCAGGAGCAGGCAGGTGGGACTAGTTTAGTTTGGGATTATGCTCATCGTGGACTGGTTGGAACGAAGGGTCAGTTTCGGTGCTTTATGAAGCGATGACTCCATGGTCGGGCCTGTACTCATTGGAGTTTAGAAGAATGAGAGGTGACCTCATTGAAACAAATAAAATTCTTAAATGACTAGGCAGTGCTGGTGCGGAAAGATTGTTTCTCTTTGTGAAAGAGTCTAGGAGCAAATGGCAATCACAGAGTAAAGGGTCACCTATTTAAGACCGATGAGATTTTCTTCCCTCTGAGGATAATGAATCTTTCCAAAAAAGCTGCTAAGATTAGATCGTTAAGAATATTTAGAGCTGAGATAGACAGAATTTTAATCAGAGGATTATGGGAAAATTATAGGAAAGTGGAATTGAGGGCTATCAGATCAGCCATGATCTCATTGAATGGGCCAAATGGCCTACTTCTGCCCCTACATTTTCTGATCTTCCAACCTTGTGGTAGATCAGACTAGATAAGGATTTTCTGCCGCAAAAGGGCAACTAGATAGACCTCTACAAACCTCAGTGATAGTTGTCCTGGTCACCATTATTGAGACTAGTTGTCAGTTCAGATTTTTGCAAATTGAACTCAAGTTCTACCAACTGAAGAGTGATTGGAGGGGAGATTTAATAGAGAAAGGTTCCAAACTCTGAGGCGTTTTAGTTGAGTGTTTGAGGAGAGAGAATCCCTCGTCGTGGTAGGATTGGTAACTGAGGTACTCCGGTTGAAGCGAATTAACAAAAGGTGGAAAAGAAAGGTCAGATTTACTTTCAGAAAATCACTCCAGCTCTAAGAATGAAAGGCTGCTGAAAATGGACTCAGTAATAACTTTGAAAAAAAAAATTGCACAGTTCTGCTGAAGGAACAAGGACATTACATCAACTGGGTAGCTATTTCCAAGAACTGAGACAGGGATGAGGGATTGCGTGGCCTTCTCCCATATTGCCTGATTCAATGCTGTGCTCTGGTATGGAGCATGAACAGCCTTGGGTCTTGTAAGCGGGGGAAGCAAAATAAAGAAGTTTTTTTTTAAAAAAGCTTGACCATTTTCAGTGCCCATCTGCCTCAAGGACAGGCAGATAACCATTCAAATACAGCCGTGTAAACACACCAAAGGAAATTGTTTCCCATTGAACTGTTGCACTTTGTAATTTCTTGCTTTTTGAGATTGAAGTGTTTATATGAGAGAGCTGATCCAGGTCTCTGTAGGCTGTAAAAAAGAGAGAGGGGGGAGGTGATCAGTTTCGAGCTGAATACGAAATTTGAGCCACATCGAATGCAAGCATTTAGTTGGTTGCACAGGAAATATTGACCGACAATAAAGGCACATGGATGTTTTCAGCTCTGCAGTATCATCGCTGTGTTGTGCATCTCCTAATGGTTCTGTCTACCTGAGCTTGCATCCTGTGGCCATTGGCACAAACTCTGTGTTAGGTGTGGCGGTCTTGTTTTGTTTATCCCAATGCCCGTTGATGCAGTGGCTCCACGATAAATGGGATGGCACCTTTTGAGAGGGTCAAGAAGTTGGGATCCAAAAGCAGGGTCTTTCTGAATGGCAGGCCAGCAATCTGGTCTCCTCTCCACTGGGGAGACTGGACACCTACTTGCAGAGCGCTTCAGAAAACATCTCCGGGACACCCGTACCAATCAACCCCACTACCCCGTGGCCGAACGTTTCAACTCCCCCCTCCCACGCTGCCGAGGACATGCAGGCCCGGGGCCGCCTCTATCGCCACTCTATTACCACCTGACGCCTGGAGAAAGAATGCCTCATCTTCTGCCTCGGAACCGTTCAACCCCATGGCATCAATGAGGACTTTCATCAGTTTCCTTATTTCCCCTCCCCATCTTACCCCAGTTCCAATCTTCCAGCTCAGCACTGCCCTCATGACCTGTCCCATCTGTCAATCTTCCTTCTCACCTGTCCACTCCACCTTCCTCTCTGACCTATCACCTTTACCCCCACCTCCATCCACCTATTACATTCTCAGCTGCCTTCTCCCCAGCCCCCCCCCCCCTTTTATCTCTCCATCCCTAAAGCTCCCAGCCTCATTCCTGATGAAGGGATTTTGCCCGAAACGTCGATTTTCCTGCTCCTCGGATGCTGCCTGACCTTGTATGCTTTTCCAGAACCACTCTAATCAGGACAGCAATCTGAGTCATTTCTGGGCAGACACTCAGCTCTGGGGTCATGTGCATCTCTCCCCCACTTGGCACCATCAAAACCTTTCAGCTGTTTGAGCCCAGTAGTCCAGACTGAATAAACACATCTTTTCTCTCTCTCACTCTCTTGCACGCTCGCTCTCTCCCTTTAAGATGCTTCTTATAGTCTATCTCTGTGACCAAACATGTGGTGCTCCCCCACCTAATTTTCAGTCACTCTGGAATTGTCTTTGTGAAATGCTGAAAGGGACAAGTTGTTTCAAGGTCTTGAAAGGTCAGCTTCCATTGAAACAGACAGGTTTACTGATTGCCAGCTTCCACAGAATGTACAAATGAACAAAAATGCCAGCTCCCCCGGTGTGTGTGCTTGCTCGTTAGTGAGCATGTTACTCGTTTGCCGCAAGTGCCGATCTCTTTGACGCACTCAAACCTGCTGGTGTTTTCAGGAGGAACTTTATGCTTCATCCGTTTGTTGAATGATTTTAGTATTGGCATTGCTCCTGGGATCCCAGTGGGGAAGGGGTAGAATTTGCCTTCTGCTTGCATCGTCCACTCGTTGACTATAACTTGGATGAATGCTGCGAGATAGGTGGGGCCTCAGTGATAGTGCTACTCCCACAGAAGCTCTGCTTATTGAGAACTGGAAGAACTGGAGCTGATGGGCAGTAACATTGAAATGAAGAGAATGAGCACTTACCAGTGTGCAGTTTTAGAGTCATAGAGGTCTACAGCATGGCTCAATTGCTCAGGCCACCCAGTTTTCACAATTAAATTAGTCCCATTTGTCAGCATTCACACCATATCCCTCCATACCTATCCCATCCATATACCTGTCTAAATGTTTCTTAAATGATGATGCTGGACTCGCCTCCATCACTATCCTTTCCAAGTTTCATTCAGTGCAGCAAAATGTGTCCGTTTGAAGTCAAGACTTATCTTCTAGAAAGTTGAGGTTCATGACCTTCAGACATTTTTGAAGTGTGTGCTCACCTTTGCAAAGTAGAAAGTGACGCAGCTAATGATCCAAAGCGTTCTCTCGTCACTGAGTTTCTGGGTGTTATGAGAAATGCTCAATAAATTTCTTGTGACCGTCGTCTCCTTATGGCTTTCTGATTATAAATTGGTGACAGTTTAAATGTCAAGTTTCTTAATCAGCCCAAGTGCCTGACTGAAGGGCAAGTTTAATTCTCGAACGTGCACAGGGGAGTGAGGATGTTATTCTGGTTTCTGCAGGCACTGCTAGGCAAGTCAGTGATAACAGCCAACTGTGTGCTCAATCCAGCTTTGCTATCCTGTTTTAGATTAGATTAGATTCCCTACTGTGTGGAAACAGGCCCTTTGGCCCAACAAGTCCACACCAACCCTCTGAAGAGCAACCCACCCAGACCCATTCCCCTAACTAACACACCTAACACTACGGGCAATTTAACATGGCCAATTCACATAACCTGCACACCTTTGGACTGTGAGAGGAAACCAGAGCACCCGGAGGAAACCCACGCAGACACGGGGAGAATGGGCCAACTCCACACAGACAGTTGCCCGAGGTGGGAATTGAAACCAGGGAATTGAAACACATCGACCTAGACCCTATATACCGGCCACTGCAGCGGACACAACTGACAACCGGAAGCGGCAGATTCAAACCACTATAAATGCCAGAGGAATCAGCACAGAAGCGCTTCACAGGAGGCTCCCAAGCACTGAGGATGTCACCTAGACGGGGGATGAAACGTTTGCAACAAAAACTCCCAGCTCGGCGAACAGAACCACAACAACGAGCACCCGAGCTACAAATCTTCTCCCAAACTTTGAACTAGGTCCCTAGCGCTGTGAGGCAGAGCCACCGTGCCGCCTCAAAGATGTTTTGTTGCATCTTTGGAGAGAAAGTTGAGTTCACATTTCAGGACCAGTGAGCCACCTTCACAACTTATTGTAACTACAAACTGTTCTGAAGAAGTTTGTTTCTCTCCACAGCTGCTCCTGGACCTGCTGAGTTTCTCAAGCAATTTGTTTCTGTTTCAGATTTCCAGCATCTGCAGTTCCTTTGTTTCCCATGCTGTTGTGTTTACAGGTGTAAATAAATTTTATTCCGACAGCAGAATCTTATTGGAATGGTATCGCAAGACTATATATCCAGAAGCTCAGCTAATGTTCTGGGGACTCCCGGTTCAAATCCATCTATGGCAGATGGAGTTTGAATTCAATAAAGAATCTGGAATTAAGGATCTAATGATAACCCTAAACCATTGTCGATTGTTGGAAAAACAAATCTGGTTCACTCATGCCATTCGGGTATGCCCTCCACTCTTTCCCCCTACCCCCCCCCAACTCTTTCCCCCACCCCCCCACTCTTTCCCCCACCCCCCCACTCTTTCCCCCACCCCCCCACTCTTTCCCCCACCCCCCCACTCTTTCCCCCACCCCCCCACTCTTTCCCCCACCCCCCCACTCTTTCCCCCACCCCCCCACTCTTTCCCCCACCCCCCCACTCTTTCCCCCACCCCCCCACTCTTTCCCCCACCCCCCCACTCTTTCCCCCACCCCCCACCCCCCCACTCTTTCCCCCACCCCCCCACTCTTTCCCCCACCCCCCCCACTCTTTCCCCCACCCCCCCACTCTTTCCCCCACCCCCCACTCTTTCCCCCACCCCCCACTCTTTCCCCCACCCCCCACTCTTCTTCCCCCCCACTCTTCTTCCCCCCCCCACTCTTCTTCCCCCCCACTCTTCTTCCCCCCCACTCTTCTTTCCCCCCCACTCTTCTTCCCCCCCTACTCTTCTTCCCCCCCACTCTCTTCCCCCCCCACTCTTCTTCCCCCCCACTCTTCTTCCCCCCCACTCTTCTTCCCCCCACTCTTCTTCCCCCCCACTCTCTTCCCCCCCCACTCTCTTCCCCCCCACTCTCTTCCCCCCCACTCTCTTCCCCCCCACTCTCTTCCCCCCCCACTCTCTTCCCCCCCCACTCTCTTCCCCCCACTCTCTTCCCCCCACTCTCTTTCCCCCCCACTCTCTTCCCCCCCACTCTCTTCCCCCCCACTCTCTTCCCCCCCACTCTCTTCCCCCCCACTCTCTTCCCCCCCCACTCTCTTCCCCCCCACTCTCTTCCCCCCCCACTCTCTTCCCCCCCCTCTCTTCCCCCCCACTCTCTTCCCCCCCCACTCTCTTCCCCCCCACTCTCTTCCCCCCCACTCTCTTCCCCCCCACTCTCTTCCCCCCCACTCTCTTCCCCCCCCACTCTCTTCCCCCCCCACTCTCTTCCCCCCCCACTCTCTTCCCCCCACTCTCTTCCCCCCACTCTCTTCCCCCCCACTCTCTTCCCCCCCACTCTCTTCCCCCCCACTCTCTTCCCCCCCCACTCTCTTCCCCCCCCACTCTCTTCCCCCCCCACTCTCTTCCCCCCCCACTCTCTTCCCCCCCCACTCTCTTCCCCCCCACTCTCTTCCCCCCCCACTCACTCTCTTCCCCCCCCACTCTCTTCCCCCCGCCTTTCCCTCCCCCACTGTCTTACTGCCCCCACTGTCTTAACCCCCCTCCGCTCTTAAACCCCCCCCCCGCTCTTACCCCCACCCACTTCCTTTCTCCTTCTTTCTCCATCCGTCTCTCATGCTGTCTCTTTCCCTCTCTTTCTCCCCCACCCCTGTTTGGCACAGGATAATTCCACAATTCGAACATAATTGAATGTTACAGCACAACAGGACCCCGTTCAGCCTGTCGTTTGTATGCAGGCCGTCCAAAGTTATCCAAGGGTGATATCAATTTCTTTGCTCCTAAATAGTTGTCCACTGCTTCTTTCGGGGTCATGGAGTCATACAACCAGTCCTTTCCGACCACAATCACAAACTAAACTGCCTGCACCGAGCCCATTTCCCACTAAACCTTTCCTATTGATGTACCTATCCAAATAGATTTTAAACATTGTAACTGTACCTGCACCCACCACTTCATGTGAAAGTTCATTCCACATGTGAACCACCTTTTGTGTGAAAAAGATTTGTTTCTTGTGTTTTTTAAATCTCTCTGGCCCCTGGTCATGAAATCCTCCATCCTGGGGAAAAGACCACTACCATTAACTCTATCTATACCCCTCATTATTTTATGAACTTCTGTAAGGTTCTCTGTTTGCTATTTCCACCATCACTGGTTTCATGCATTTTCTGAAAATGGAAATGATTCGCTCATCTTGAAACTCTTGGGCAACACAGTAACTGGCTCCTCACATCACTTACCAAAATTCTGGAAGATATCTTTCAGCACGGTGGCTCAGTGGTTAGCACTGCTGCCTCACAGTGACAGGGACCCAACCTCGGGCAGCTGTCTGTGTGGAGTTTGCTTGTTCTCCCTCTGTCTCTGTGAGTTTCCTCTGGTTGCTCCAGTTTCCCCCCTCAGTCTAAAGATGTGTAGGGGAGGTGGATTGGCCATTCTAAATTGCCCCATTGTGACCAGGTTTTGTGGCTGGAGGGATTAGCTTTGATTAATACGGGTTTACAGGGATAGGCTGGGAGAAGTGGGTTTGGGTGGGATGCTCTTTGGAGGGTTGGTGCAGTATTGATGGGCCAAATGGCCTCGATTTGCACTGGAGGGATTATATGATTTTATGATGCTGAGATGGCTGAGCTGAGGGACATGATTTCCATGCATAATGAAGCCCTCATCTCATCTGTTGCTCCATCTGGTTTGAGAGTACAAGTACAGAAATATTTCCAGGATTCCTTTGAGACACATCCCTGCTTAGATTTGCAGAGATCCCAAAGATCTCCAATTCATTCCTCAATCTGTAATGCATTAGTTGATCTCAATCAGGAGACTAAACAGTCCAGTGGTTTTGATTTTGTCTGTGCTGCAGTGACAAAGGAAACTATTGATCTGTGCTCATGCTCTAATTGCCTTCCGTAACCCGAGGTGATAATAAGATGAAGCTGTGCTGAGACACACACACACTCGGGTGGGATCGTGCAATGCTACTGTCTCGGCTTAACTGTAGACTTCTGCCCAGCCCTATCTCTCACTGCACTGAGGAAATGAAATCAGATTTTGCATCATGTAATTGGAAATATCAAGTACAGCACAGCCACTTAGATGATATAAAAAGGCACTGTACTTAAAGGCAAAATTGAAGCATAACTGAACTCAGCCACGCTCATTAAATTCTCTTCTGCCTCCTGTAAATTGTGCTCCCTTTGAACCAGTTTCACTCCACTTGCGAAGATTAATTTCCAAAGCACTTAACCTGGCGAATATTGACCAATGACCAAACAACCACATCCTGGAGGCAATACTTGATCCACTCAAAGAAATTATTCCCCATATGGTGCACTCTAATTGAGTGTTGAGCACAAAGAGACATATGCCTCCTTGAAATAAGCCTGGATCACTGTGTGATAATTGACTGTGTGCAGATGAACGTCTGCACACCGTACGCTACATTTCAGTTGTTAGCAGTGTCCGGTGTAATCTCTGTAGATTCACTCTGATAGTTGCCAGTCTAATATCAATTGTACCCAAGTACATGACAACATCAATCATCTTCACTCCTTTGGTGAAAGATCACTCACTTGCCGATGACATCAGCTTCTTATTACACGCTGGTCGAATTAAACTTTTTTATCATCTTCACCAGACCCAGTCATAGAGCCATACATCATGGAAACTGGCCCTTCAGTCCAACTAGTCCATAATACCAAACTAAACTAGTCCCACCTGCCCGTTCGTGGCCCATATCAATCCAAAACTTTCCTATTCCTGCACTTATTCAAATGCCATTTAAACATAGCTATTGTTCCCACATCCGTCACTTCCTCAGGAAGTTCATTCCACGTGTGAACCACTCTGTTTAAAAAAGTATTGCCCCTCATGTCTTTTTAAAATCTCTCTCCTCTAACCTTAAAAATGTGCCCACTAGTACTTAGATATGACCCACCAATTAAATGTTTAAGGCCTGAAGTGGAAGAAAATGGGAATTAATTTTACTTAGATATCACTGATGATCTTTATTAAAGCACCGATGCATAGAATATTCCAACCACATGGTAAAACAGTTTGTGACAAATAAGCATGAGAAGCCATCATGGAAGTTTGGAAGGAAGTTTGGCAGAAAGTGTCATTGAAGTGAGAAAAGCCTTACCTTTTAATTCCTTCTAATGTTGGGATTTCTTGTATCATTAATTTCATCAATGCAGGCAATTGACTGTATTCACGGGGTTCTTTTGTGGTGTAACCAGCATTTTTGCCTGAAGGAAGGTGAGAGTGAGGACTGCAGATGCTGGAGCGTCAGAGTCAAAAAGGTGTGGTGCTGGAAAAGCACATCAGGCCAGGCAGCATCCGAGGAGCAGGAGAGTTGACGTTTCGAGCCTAAGCTCCTCTTCAGCAATGCTTATGTTCGAAACATTGACTCTCATGCACCTTGGATGATGCCTGATCCAAGGCTGTGCTTTTCCAGCGCCACACCCTATTGCTCGATGGCTGACCAGCCAGATATCTGTGGGCAAAGTCAAACCTATTCCACTGGGTGCCAGCTCGACAATAATATTTTGGGTCAGGATATTGTGCACAGAGCCTTTCAGGTTCGGTCTCTGGCTGATTTTCCAAGGGGGAAGTTCATGTTCATAAATGACCTGTCGCTTTGGCGAGCGTTGTCAGTGACTGCTCTCTGCCTCAGCACCAGGGCACTGATGCTCACGATTAAAATTGCAACTCTGGGGATTCAAACTGCCCTGTTCTTGGGGGGTCTCAGTTCCCCATTGAGTAATCCATTTCCCACACGGAGATTGTCAAACAAGGCAATGAGAGTGTGGTGTGAATGTCTTGAAAGGAAAGAGCGTTGCAGGAATTATATGTGCCAATTTTAAGGTGATTACCACTCCTAACATAATAAAATAGCAGCCGGTTGTGGCCATAGAAGTGTTGGTTAAACGATAACACTTAAAAACTATAACTCCTGAATGATGATATGACATTAGACAGCTTTGATACATTGAGAAAATACTATTATTTGCATGACTGAATGTGATACAGGAGATCTATCTTGAATGTAGCATTGAGGATGAAAGAAGAGCCATTTCAATCAAATTTATGGATTTGTTAAGTTATTCTACCATGAATACCCTATATTTATTCATTTTTCTACAGTCTGTTAAGCACTAAGCAGATGGGGATCAATCCTTAATGATCAGTTGTGTGGCTTTCCACAGACATCAGAAAACATAATCTCATTTTGTAGCTTATAAATTTCCCACATGTGGAGCAGACGGAGTGCACAATGGTACAGGGAGCCTGTGATCTGTAACACCAGTTCATTGTTATTACTATGAGACACATTCTCCTTTGGGTACTACTCAGATAATGAGCTCACCTATGCGTTTCATTCCAATTAACGTTGGCAACAGTCTTGGAGCCTCTGGAAGTTCAAGTTTGGACATCACTGTGAGGGACAGAATCTCAGATATGTTACAGTGCAGGAGGAGACCATTCAGCCCCATTGTGGCTGTGTCCTGCCCCTCTAAGTGAGCGATTCACTTCATGTTATTTCCTTGCCCCCTCCCCCTTGCACATTTTCTTTTCAGACAAGAGTCTAATTCTCTTTTGAATGCTACAATTCGAACTGGCTCTCACCACAGTCTCGGGGAGTAAGTTCCACACCTCAACTACTTGCTGCACAAAATATTTTCTCTCCATGTCACCATTGCTATGTTTACTCATTGCCTCCAGTTCTCTATCCTTACACAAGTGGAAACAACTTTCCTTTAGCTACTCCATCAGGCCCTGCATATTGAATACTCTATGAAATCTCCTCTCAATCTCCCTCTTCTTCAAGGAGAGTAAGTATTAAGTAAGCTAAAGGTATTAATTGCGTGTGGTTTTATTAGCTAGAAATGACAAGTGAAGGGGATGGATAGAAAGAGTACTTTGGCAAGCGAGAGTTCCAGAATAGAGTGTCTCCATCTTATTTGCTTTTCAGTTCAGTGTTAGTGTGTGCTAACAGGACAGTGTGTGGAATGCCATGGCCTAATCGTATTATCTATTAATCCAGAGACCCAGGTAATGTCCTGGGGACCTGGGTTCAAATCTCACCACGGCACATGGAGGAATGTGAACTCAAGAGCAATTTGCAACAAAGAGTCTAATCATGGTCGTGATTCCATTTGCTAATTGTTGGAAAATCTCATCTGGTTCACTAATGTCCTTTAGGGAAGAAAACTGCCATCCTTACCTGGTCTGGCCTACATCTGACTCCAGACCCTCAGCAATGCGATTGACCCTGGGCAATTAGGGATGGGCTTACCAGTGATGCCCTCAATCCATGAATGAATAAGTTAAAAAGAAAAGTCACTAAGATGGAGGTAATGACCATGCAATGTAGCCTTCAGAGATATGACCATTTAATTGTACATACTATGGGATTGGAGTTTAAGTTGCTGTTGGTGACAGTAGGGAGCCAAGAACATTGTGATTATATAGAACTGCAGGTTAGAAATGAACTGTGCTGGTGTTTACCACCCAGCCAAGCCTGCTCCTGCTCTGTTCCATCTAACCCCATCAGCATGACCTTCTATTCCTTTCTCACTGTATCTACCCAGCTTCCCCTGAAGAGCAAGATCCCGCTGAACGGCAGAGCAAAGTTGATGGTCGGAATGGTCTACTTCTGCTCCCATGTTTGATAGTCCTTTAGAACATACAGAACAATACAGTGCAGAACCGGCCCTTTTGGCCAATCATTAGCATGCCTTAACAAGATTCACAATCTCGACTCCCTAGGAAAAGCAAATTCTCCTTAGTTCCTAATTGGACGTCTCTGGGTTATTAATCCAAAGATTGGATTTTGATGCCAATTATTTAACCTGGAACATAAAACAAATCTTCTGGAGATAGTGAGTATCGAGCTATCATCAGTTGACTTGCTAATGTCTCTTTACAGAAGGGAACCTACTGTCCTTCCCCAGCCTGGCCTGGACTACATGTGACTCCAGACCCACAGCAATGTAATTGACTTTTAACATACCTTCTGAAATAGGGAGGCTAATGTAACAGGACTGATAATCCCCAACCTCAGGCTAATGTTCTGGGGACATATGTTCAAATCTCACCACGGCAAAAGGTAAAATTTGACTTCAACAAAAATCTATCAACCATCACGTTGTAAACACAATCAATTGTTGTTTAAAAAAAACCCATCTGGTTTGCTCCTGCCCTTTTGGGAAGGAAATAGGCCATCCTTACCTGGTTTGGCCTCGGTGATTCCTGACCCACACAGTTGGGAAACACACCTTGAAAATTCATCTTTGTTTGTTGAGGACTTTGCTGGCTAGATCAGAATTTATTACCCTTCCCAATTGCCCAGAGTTAAGGGACAACCACATTGTTTGTAGTCACACGCAGGCCAGACCAGGTAAGGATGGCAGTTTTCTTCCCTAAGGGACATTAGTGAACCAGATGGGTTTTCCCTGACAATTGACAATGGATTTATGGAGTATAATAGAATCCCTCCAGTGTGGAAACAGGCCCGTTGGCCCAATAAATCCACACCGACCCTCCAAAGAGTAACCCACCCAGACCCACTCCCCTATTATCTAATGTTTACCTCTGACTACTGCACCTAACCTACTTATGCCTGAACACTATGGGCAATGTAAAATGACCAATTCACCTAAACTGCACATCTTTGGATTGTGGGTGGAAACCCCATGCAGACACAGGGAGAATGTGCAAACTCCACACAGTCGGCTGAGGCTGGAATTGAACCTTGGTCTGTGGTGCTGTGAGGCAGCAGTGCTAACCACTGAGCCACTGTGCCACATTATGGTCATTATTACACTCTTAATTCCAAATTTTTAAAATTGAATTCAAATTTCACCATCTGCTGTGGTGGGTATTGAACCTAGGTGCCCAGGACATTACCTGGGTCTCTGGATGATCAACAGTCCAGCAATAATGCCCACTGCTTCCCCAGTTTGAAAGGAGATCATTGAAAGGTGTCCCAGAGGAAATTAAACCGATCTCAAATCATGGAAGCATGCTTTGAGAGGTCTTAGTTAAAAGGTTGGTCCAAGTTTGGCTTTTATCAAAGGAGAAGAGGTCGAGGGAATTCCTGACCAAAGGGGTGTACACAACTGAAGGACGATGGGGCATATGAGCTATCAGATTAAATGCAGTGTTAAGCTCTCTCCAGACTTGTAAATGCTGGTGATAAATGGAGTATCAGTTTGAAAGCCTGTGGAGAGGGCAACAGAATTAATACTTTGTTAGAACTGGAAACGTTTAGTTCCCAGTCTGCAAGAAGGTACTCTTCAAAAATCTATGCTTTTTATTCTTTCCTACTTCTGGTCCCCTCCTCTCTGCACAGCCACCTGCAAAATGTTTCCACATCCTTGCTTTTATTTCATATTGCACATAGCACCTTTAATCTAACGGCTAAAATGAGATTCTGACCATTAAACAATCATCTTGAAGATGAGTTTATCTGGAGAGGACTCTGCTTAAGGTATCATTAGATTTCATGAAATCACAGTATTTTAATTATGCTTTAGTCTAAGTTATGTGCATTGATTGATGTCCAACTTGGAATTGGTGTCATGACTAATTTTGCATTACCTCACCCTTTGCATTCTCTAATTGTCGAACAGTGAACTGTTTGGTCTGTGTTTGGTTTCCATGTTTGTTGCTTCCTTATTGGACGTCAGTTAGCTTAGTTGGCTAGATGGCTGATTTGTGATGCAGAGTGACAGCAACATCATGAGTTCAACTCCCACACTGGCTGAAGTTGCCATGAATTACTCTCCACCTCAACCTCTCCCCTTGACTGAGATGTGACAGTCCTCGGGTTAAGCCACCACAAGTTGTCTCTGAGAGACCAGCCATATAATTGGCTAGGATAATGGTAATGTCTGCCCTTACTCCCATATCGACCCTGTGCTGGACGATCTTTGGATGCTGTCAGGTTCAATTCCCATTCACCCAGGATTGAAAGAGGCCATTCAGGCAATTGAAGCTGTTCTTTCCCTCATTGGGAAGGCCAATTAATGCCACCCCCAATAACCCCAACCTCTTTATCAATAGATCTACAAATATTTTCTCTTCAAAATTTATTCAGTTCCCTTTTGAGAAGTATTATTGAATTTGGCTTCTACCATGTCAGGTTGCTTGGTAAAAACAGCTTATATTATTTTGTGATGTAGACTGCTAAAGAATGGGGATTGTATCACAACACTGATGGCGATCAAATAACTGGTAATGGAAACGTAAAATCAGTGCTCCGCAGTCATTTTTTTTCATCAGCTCCAAGTGTTCTTTTACTAGTCTCCCTGATGTTATCAGAATACATTTATTACACTGTTTGACGATGGAAGGTATTTTAACAATTCACATTTTGAATTGAAAGGAGGGACAGAGGCCAAGAAAATTCTTTAGCTACAAAGAAACGAGAGGATGAGAAGCTGGGCGAAGTGTTTTCATATAAAATTGATCGATGGGTTTTGTGGGGAATCGTGAATTTCAGGTTGAAGTTGGTTTATAGCCTGGTCCAATGGCTTATTCTTGAACGTCTTAAGTCCCACATTCATTTATCATCCTGAGAATCGAAAATAGTGGGAAAAAACAGTGGTGCATTTAATGGTTTGCTTGGGGCTCTTTCTTTTTTAATTCCTCATGTTGAAGCACTCAGTATTTGCACTGGTAAGGCTTGTAAGTTCTAATATAGAAGTTCTGAATAATTTATCAGTTGTCTGAATTGTAAATTTGGTATATAGAGCTTTTCACTGTATACCCTTAATAAAGTAGCTCACGGGATGAGAAATGAAATGATGAAAGGTTATGTCTTGCTGTTGCAAAGTGAATTATGTGATAAAAGATTAAAAGAGGTTGTGGTCTCAGGCTCCCTCACACCAACATCTCCAACCACCCCCTCCCACACACAAACACACCCATATGCACGTGTACATTCTCACTCACTCACTCACTCTCTCACTCACTCACACTCTCACTCACTCACACTCTCACTCACTCACTCTCACTCTCTCACACTCTCACTCTCGCTCACTCTCTTAATGGCGCTCTCTCGCGCACTCTCGCTCTCACTCACACTCTCTCCCGCGCTATCTCACTCATACTCTCTCCCGCGCTATCTCACTCATGCACGCACACACACTCTCACTTTCACGCACGCACACACACAACACACGAGAAATTTGCTGGAAAAGTGGGGCTTTTGTTTAAAAGCAAGAAGGAAAAGGTGGCCGTTTGGCCCACTGTGTCTGCACTGACTCTCTGAGCATCATACCTAAGTGTCATTCCCTCACTCCTTGCCCAAATTCCAGCACATGGATAGCTTCTATATAAATATCCTCCAGAGTGCTTCAGCTGAATCTGCTTCCACTGCACTTCCAGGCAGTGCTTTCCAGAACTTAACCACTCGCGATGTGAAAAAGCTTTTTCTCTCTTTGCATTTACGTTTTTTTGTGAATCACTTTAAATCTGGTCCTCTCACTGTTGGTCCTTTATGAGCAGGAGCAGTTTCTCCTTATCCATCCAGACCCTTTGCTCCCTTGAAAACTTTCAATAGATCTCCTCTTGGCTGTCATCTTTCCAGGGAAATACAGTCCCTGTGTCTCCAATATATCATCTTAACTGAAGTTGTGTGTCTCTGGCATCAATCTTGCAAAGCTCTTCTGCCTTCTCTCCAATGAATTTATATCCTCTCTCAAATGTGGCACTGGCATGGTGTATAATGCTCTAGTTGAGGTCTGGCTAGGGTTTCCTATCGGTTCAATGTGACCTCCTTGCTCTTGTACCCTAAACCCTTATCAATAAACCCTAAGATACAGTGTGGGTTATTGTGTTTAGGCTGGTACCACACCATTTGCATAACGCACTGGTTGACTAGCAGACCATCAGAATGAAGATGAAGACCTTTCATATTGAAGTGTCACTGTTTCACCATCTTCTATGTGTAGCAACAACATTATCCATGCTGATGACCAACGAAAGAAGCAAGCTTATACCAGGAGCCACGTGATCCCACAATCGGTGAATCTGAGAAACCATACTGCAGTGAATGAGGCTAATTGGTCCTTTGTGTCTATACTAACTCTTTCAAAGAGCTATTCATTTATTCCCACTTCCCCTGCTCTATCCCTATAACCTCCTAAATTTTCTCATGCAAGTATTTATCTAATTCCCTTTTGGAAGTTACTATTAAATTTGCTTCTCCTGGTGTTCCTGCTCATAACAATTCACTGTGTGTAAACAATCTTCCTCCCGTCTTATATCTGCCTCAGTTACCAGTTATCTCAATTGCTGATTGTGTAAGAGACGTTTTTTTCTGATGATGTGCTGGACTTGCCAGGCTTGAGAAAGGTACATCTTCGGGGACACTTCCGTCATTGGGGCTTCGTATCTGTCTTCATTCAAATGATCGTCTTTCTTATGCCCTTGAGGATTTCTCACTCCCTATTTATGTCTGTCTCTTTGGTGCTTTGGAGTCCCAGGGGAATTGCAGTATTTTGCCTTTGTGATCTATAAGACTGATTAATAGCAAGCAGGAACATGACACTACAAGCACTGAATACATTGCATGTAATCTCAAGGTGTCTGTACCACTGCTGGATTACAGTCTCTTTACCTCTGGCCCTTTCATTGCATACTGTTGATGGAAAATAACAGTCTGATTTTCTTTTGTGCTGTTTTCTCTTACCTTTTATGTTGAAATGGTCACACTTTTTTTTTAACCCTCCTGTCATGCAGTCAGCTGGAGCTGGGGTTCAAGGGTAAAAGGTCGAAAGGCATTCGTTCAGTTAGACGACAGAAACGAGCAACATCTTTGCTTCTGGAGCAGGGAGGCTTTGCAGGAAAATGCAAGGTCATTTTGTTTTGAGGGATTTTACAATTTAGCAAGGACGTTTCTTTAAAACACAAGAGTGATCCAGCGCAGTTAATTTCTTCAATTCAGTATTGCCATAACATGCAACAGCTGATATTATAGGGTGTCTTTAACTTGAAGCAGTGTGGACTGAGCAATGTCATAATTCATCAGAAAGCACTGGGTTGGGGCAAACAATTGCCAGATGTCATAGCTTAGACATTTGAAGAGTTAGGGAGTCATACAGCCAGATACAGGCCTTGTCCATGTGAATTGATAGATCTCCAGGTTCTTAAGATAAATACTGGCCCTTTCAAATGTAATTCTCTTATTCCTGCACTGTTGTATCCAAAGGGACCTTCCTCCTATCTTTCTCTCTGCGCCAAGGATGAAGTTTTCAACGCATCGCTGGCTAGCTCAGTTGGCTAGATGGCTGGTTTACAATGCAGAAAAGATACCAACAGCATGGGACAATTCCCGCACTGGCTGAGGTCACCATGAGGACCATAAGCTATAGGAGCAGGAGTAGACCATTCAGCCCCTCAGGCCTACTCTGCCATTTAATAGGATCAGGGCTGATCAGACATTCCTTGCTTTCACTTTTGTGGCGTTTTCCCCATTACCTGTGATTTCCCCGACTGATCAAGAATCTGTCTAGCTCAGCAGTAAATATAGATAAGGACTCCGTCTCCCCACAGCTCTTGGTGGTAAGGAGTTCCAAAGACTCGCAACCCTCTGAGAGGAGAAATTCCTTCTCATCATACTTTTAAGTTGGTGCTTTTTTTATTCCGAGACATCCCCATGAAGGGAAGCATCCTCTCAGCATTTACACCATTAAGGGCCTTAAATATTCAATACATTTCAGTGAGATCAACTCTCATTCTTGTAAACTCCAGTGAGTAGAGTGCCAGCTATCTAACCTTTGTTCATAAGCCAGTGCCTCCTGACTGGTGACCTTTCCAACTTCACCCTTGGCCTAACGTGTGGTGACCCTCAGGTTAATCCATCACCAAACAGCCCTCGTTCTCCCTCGCCCTCGTTCTCCCTCGCCCTCGTTCTCCCTCGCCCTCGTTCTCCCCCCTCCCCCGCCCCGCCCTCCCTCTCCCCCGCCCCCGCCCTCCCTCCCCCGCCCTCGCCCCTGCCCTCCCTCTCCCGCCCCTGCCCTCCCTCTCCCGCCCCTGCCCTCCCTCTCCCGCCCCGCCCTCCCTCTCCCCCGCCCCCGCCCTCCCTCTCCCCCGCCCCCGCCCTCCCTCTCCCCCGCCCCCGCCCTCCCTCTCCCCCGCCCCCGCCCTCCCTCTCCCCCGCCCCCGCCCTCCCTCTCCCTCTCCCCTGCCCCCGCCCTCCCTCTCCCCCGCCCCCGCCCTCCCTCTCCCCCTCCCTCTCCCCCGCCCCCGCCCTCCCTCTCCCCCGCCCCCGCCCTCCCTCTCCCCCGCCCTCCCTCTCCCCTGCCCTCCCTCTCCCCTGCCCCCGCCCTCCCTCTCCCCCGCCCCCCCCTCCTTCTCCCCCGCCCCCGCCCTCCCTTTCCCCCGCCCCCGCCCCCGCCCTGCCCCGCCCTCGCCCTCGCCCTCGCCCTCGCCCTCGCCCTCGCCCTCGCCCTCGCCCTCGCCCTCGCCCTCGCCCTCGCCCTCGCCCTCGCCCTCCCTCGCCCTCGCCCCCGCCCCCGCCCTCGCCCTCGCTCTCTCCCGCCCCCGCCCTCCCTCTCCCCCACCCCCGCCCTCCCTCTCCCCCGCCCCCGCCCCCGCCCTCCCTCTCCCCCGCCCCCGCCCCCGCCCTCCCTCGCCCCCGCCCCCGCCCCCGCCCGCGCCCCCGCCCCCGCCCCCCCCCGCCCTCCCTCTCCCCCGCCCCCGCCCTCCCTCTCCCCCGCCCCCGCCCTCCCTCTCCCCCCCCCCCGCCCTCCCTCTCCCCCGCCCCCGCCCTCCCTCTCCCCCGCCCTCCCTCTCCCCCACCCTCCCACTCCCCCGCCCCCGCCCTCCCCCGCCCCCGCCCTCCCCCGCCCTCCCCCGCCCCCGCCCTCCCCCGCCCCCGCCCTCCCTCTCCCCCGCCCTCCCTCTCCCCCGCCCTCGCCCGCCCCCGCCCCCGCCCTCGCCCTCGCCCTCGCCCTCGCCCTCGCCCGCCCCCGCCCTCCCTCTCCCCCGCCCTCCCTCTCCCCCGCCCTCCCTCTCCCCCGCCCTCCCTCTCCTGGCCTCGCGCTCTGTCTCCCTCTCACCCTCTCTGTAATGAAGGAGCTCCTCTGAGATGGTGGTTACTCTATCTTTACCTTTTTACTGACAGCAACAGCACCCTGCAATGTGATGGCTCTTCAGCATAATTAGGGATTCCCAGCCACCTTGGAGATAAATAATTGGATTAAATTTGAAGTCAGACCAGATGAAGAGATACTGGGTGTGGCGGAAGGTCCAATGCCAGGAGTGCTTTTAAGGAGCAGCTGCATGAAGGAGGGCGAGGTTTTGAAAGGGGAATTCCTTGAGGACTGAAAGTTTGGCTGATATTGGAGGAGCAGTTAAAATCATGATGTTCAGAAGGCCAGGATGGGAGGAAAATTGAGATCTAGGAGCGCCTGGGACTGAAGGACGTTATAGCAACAAGTGGTAACGCCTCAGAGGAATTTGAAAGCAATGGTAAAAAAAAATTTAAAAAGGAGATATTGCTGGAGTTTGAACCAATGTAGGTCACTGCATCGAGTAATGAGTAAATCGGTCTTGGCAGGAGGTAGGATGGGAGGAGCAGAATTTCAAATGACCAAAGGATGAGAGATAGCAGGGTGGTCAGGGAGCATTGGAATTGTTAGTTCGAGAGGAAATAAAAGCAGAGAATGCAGATTCACAAAGATGACTCTCTACCATATATATTTATCTCTGTGCATTATTTAACAATTCCTCAGGATCCAAGCCACCTGTCCTCCTTTTGTAATCGTTAAGTGGCAAAGTCATTTCCTACACAGACCCAGGGACTGCCTTTCGTCTCAGTCCTTTGCGGGAGGTTTTGGACAACTACTTGCAAATAAAATGACTCATAAATTACCAACCGTGCTGCATCAGCAACCTTTCCAATCTGATAAAAAAAAGACTGTTTCAAAAGCAGATTTAATTGACAGATCACACAGTGAGAAAGATCAGACAATAACACAGGCCCAGTGTTCAGATTAAAAGGAAGACAGAGGTGGCTGTTTTTGCTGCGTTGTTTCCTGTTTTAATGTTGGGTTCTGAAGAAGCTGAGGAACCTTTAATAAATGCTCAAGCCCTCCATTGACTAAGCTCCTTTTGCAGGACTTGTTTTAAACAAGCCTAACATCTTAGCAATGTATCTTTGTGGTAATTGTTTAAAAATATACAAGTAAGGAATGAGAGTAGACCACTTGGCATTTATTGTCCATCCCTACATGCCCAGAGGGGACTTCAGAATGACCCACATTGCTGTGGGTCTGCAGTCACATGTCGGCCACACCAGGTGAGGACACATAGTGATTGGAACCAGGTGAATCTTGTTGACTACAATTTCCTTGATTGGGGCAGTTAACCTACTGCAGATTGCGGTGGTTCACGGACTCCCAGCTCAACTGCTCGTTCTGTGGTGCTGTGGAGTCCGTGGACCATGTGTACACGAGGTGTGGGCATTTGCACTCCCTTTTTAGTTTTCTGGAAAATCTTCTCCTCTGCTTTTGGCTGCACTTCAGTCCCACACTCTTGATCTTTGGGCACCCGGTACGGAGGAGGGAGGGCAGGTCTGAGGACCTCCTTGTGGGTCTGCTCCTGGGCCTGGCCAAACTGGCCATAAACAGGTCCAGACAGCGGGCTGTGGAGGGGGTTGTGATGGCCGACTGCCTGCCCCTCTTCCGCGGTTACGTTAGGGCCCGGGTGTCTCTGTCTTGAGCTGTTCAGGGAGTGGAGTGTATTATTTCCCTCTCCAACTCTATTTTGACTTAATCCCTGCCCTCTCCTTCACTGTTTTGGTCACTCAGCTTAGCCCTTTGGTGAGAAGGGCACTGCTTGTCTCTGGCCACTTGGGTGTTTCCTTTCTTCCTGGTGGTGGAAAATGAATAAAGGTTTGTGAACAAGAGATTAGAATCTCCTCAGTTCAGGGGACCGACTCTGAGCTGCCTGACACAGGCAAATACAAGGTGACTTGGTGACGAGATACCGGCCTGGCTGCAGTTATTTCAGGGCGGCAGTTTCCTTCTCAAAAGGATATTAGTGAACCAGGTGGGTTTTCCAACAATGGTCATCATTAGATTCTTAATTCCAGGTATTTATTGAATTCACATACCACCCTCTGCTGTGGCAGAATTTCAACATGAGTCCCCAGAATATAGCCTGGGTCTCTGGTATTACCCCTGAACTGTTAATCCATAGGACATCATGAGAATATTGTGTTTAAACATCCTTCAGTCGTAATTTTGAATAACATTAATGACAGCATAGCAAATGTCACGATGTTGATACAGATTTTTGTTTGTTCACTTGTATTTAAACATTAAGACTTTCTCTGTTCCTATGTTAACATGTTGCCTTTTTAAGCTAAATGTTTGTTTCGCTTGGAGACTGCAGGCAATCGTTATTAAGCATATATTTTGAGAGTCAAAGATGACGCATTTGAAGGGAAGCAAGGGATAGAAGAATTTTATGATATTAAAAACCAAAAGACCCTTTTGAGAAAGGGTCACTGGGCCCGAAACATTCATTTTGATTTCTCTTCACAGAAGTTGATGTACCTGCTGAGCTTTTCCAGTAACTTCTGTTTTTGGTTTGTTAGTAGTGCTGGGTAAAGAGGATTGGAAGGAGACTCGTGTGGTGACCTGCAGAATGGACCTTTTGGGCCGAATGGCCAGATTTTATAATTGGTCAAAAAGTGTGGTGCTAGAAAAGCACAGCAGGTCAGGCACCATCCGAGGAGCAGGAGGTTCAACGTTTCGGGCATAAGCTCTTCATCAGGAACATTACTGATGAAGGGCTTATCCTGAAATGTGGACTCTCCTCCTCGGATGCTGTGCTTTTCCAGCTCCACACTTTTCGACTCTGATCTCCAGCCTCTGCAGTCCTTACTTTCTCCCAGATTTTATAATGTTCTGCTGATGTCTTTGTTGGCTGTAGTCTTTCCTCTGTCTCATTGGTTAGTTTATTGTTTGAGTTAACACCAGAACATGTCAAGTTGGGAAACTGAGTCTGGTGATGTGGGCTATCTATCTAGAACCTGTCAGATCTACTTAAAGATTGGAACTGGTTCAGGAATGTCCTACAGGAGTCTCTCTCACCTCTTAAGTCTTCATAGGAACGTTTGAAATCAGGAAAAGGACAGCTGAGGAAGGCAAATAGTGAGAGAATAGACATAGCTGTTTGTCGTTAGCATTTAGCACCTGAATGGGGTAGTGGGGACCATCCTGATGCTGAATAAACTTATAAATTAACACATTGGGGCTGTTTCAATGACAGCCATCATATTTACATTTGTGAGGGTATTGTGAATTTAAGAAGTTATCGTATTGTTTTTGTTTTGAAACCGTGGTTGAAAAGCAGAGGCACAGAGTAGTCTACCAGAACCACTTGAGTAATCAGCTTGGGAAGCCTTAGGTTTTGTTTTTTAAATGCAGCTTGAATGGGTGTGGCTATCTCTCTCAGATCAGGGTTTCTGGCTTTTAGGTTTAGCTTTAAACAGGAGTTATTGGGGTCTCAACAGAGTTGGAAGCTTCAGTAAACAACCCCCTGGTTGCTACTCTCTCTGAATTTTCTCCTGATGTTTTTTTTTCCTCCTGGATTGGAGAACTGCATGTGAGAATCTGTGTCTGAATTTACCTTTTTGCCGAGGGGTGTGTTTGTGGGATGTTGCTGTATTGGAACAGTTAATTAGTTACAGGTACTGCATCTATTATTCTGTTAAGTTTTCAAATCAAGTTTAAGTTCTTTCTTTGGTTGTCTTTCACCTACAGTCGTAGAGTCAGAGATGTTCAGCATGGAAACAAACCCCTCGGTCTAACCCATCCAGATATCCCAACCCAATCTAGTCCCACCTGCCAGCACCTGGCCCATATCCTTCCAAAGCCTTCCTATTCATATACCCATCCCAATGCCTCTTAAATGTTGTAATTGTACCAGCCTCCACCACTTCCTTTGGCAGCTCATTCCATACATATACCACTCTGTATGTGAAAAAGTTGCCCTGTAGGTCTCTTTTATATCTTTCCCCTCTCACCCTAAACCTATGACCTCTAGTTATGGACTTCACAACCACAGGGAAAAGACTTTGCCTATTTACCCTATCCATGCCCCTCATAATTTTGTAAATCTCTATAAGGTCACCCCTCAGCCTCCGTCACTCCAGGGAAAACAGCCCCAGTCTGTTCAGCCTCTCCCTATTGCTCAGATCCTCCAACCCTGGCAACATCCTTGTAAGTCTTTTCTGAACCCTTTCAAGTTTTACAACATCTTTCCAATAGGAAGGAGACCAGAATTGCACGCAATATTCCAACAGTGGCCTAACCAATGTCCTGTACAGCTGCAACATGACCTCCCAACTCCTGTACTCAGTACTCTGACCAATAAAGGTAAGCATACCAAACGCCGCCTTCACTATCCTATCTACCTGCGACTCCACTTTCAAGGAGCTATGAACCTGCACTCTACAGTGTTTAAATAAATTGTGTTTGACTTCCTGTCAAGTAGTTTGACCAGTTGCATTGCATCTGGAACACGGCATTTCACATTAATCTTTTAAATATAAGAAAAATGTAGGGTCCAGGCTCCCTTCTTAAAATGTTTTGAGAGGGTCTGGCCTGGTCCGTAGCACAGTTTTGTTTTTAACTTGTAACTGGATCCTATTCATAAACTCTTTTAGTACAGGAGTGTAAACAGAGCCAGAACTTTAGAGTTTCACTGCTAAATGAGTGGCCATAGTAACCTTGCGCAGTAGTTGATGTGTGATTACTGGGAGCACATTTGTCTCAGATTGAAGGAGAGTGAATTCCAATGTGCTGGTGAAGGATATAGCTCACTCTTGAGGCAGTGCAGGCTTTCATTGTGTGAACCCCAACAATAGCAAAGCACCGGTTTGTGTGCTATTGTCAGGTCAGGTGGAGCTTGAGTAAAATTGATTTGACAAAAGATTGGAAATCACTTCGTAGTCAGAGAGCTAAGCAGATATTAGGCCCTGCAGCGGATGAATAACTGGTATTGGTTATTGTTGGAGGTACTGAATAGATAAAACAATAATTACTTTGAATAATGAGGCTGTGTAATGCTGCCAGACCTGCTGCGCTTTTCCAACAGCTACTTCTGTCTTTGTTTCCGTGCATAAAGTGATGCTCTGGAGATTGTTGGCACAAGGAGCTGAACATGTTAAACAAGTTCAAACACCAGTGCTGTTGCAGGGTGGTTAATTTCTGATGGTTTTCTTGTGAAAGGAAGCAAACACTTGCATTTGTGTAGCTCCTTTCATGTCCTAACAGTATCCCAACCAATCTTAGAGCCTGTAATGGTCTGTGGACGCGTAGCTGCTGTTGGAATGTAGGAGGTATGACAGTCGATTCACAAACCGCAAACAGCACTGTGGCACAAATCAGATGGTTTGCCGGTAGTGACATTGTTTGGGGAGCAGCATTAGCAGCACCCCTGCTCCTTCAAGGCTGAGATTAGAAATTGTGAGCACTTAAATGTGTTCTTTTGATAACCTGAATCGTGAATTCAGCAGGTTATGCCTTGTTTAGGGGGTAGCAGTGAAATCCTGGCCTCACTGGAGCTAGTTTCTGGAGTTGCAGAATAATGTTCTCAGGATGTGGGGTTTAATCCTATCACGGCAGATGGTAAAAGTCAGCAAAACTCTGGAATTTATTTTTGAAAAAGCTAGCCTAATGGTGGCCATGTGACCATTGTCGACTGTAAAAACTGATCTGGTTCACTGATGTCCCCTACAGGGGACGGAAACCTGTCAGCTTTATTAGGTCTGGCCAACATGTGACTGCAGATCCCGGCAATGTAGCTGGCTCTTTAATTGCCCTCAGAATTTTGTTTTTTGTTCATTCATGGGATGTGAGCATTAGAACAGCAGTTATTGCCCATCCTGAATTACACAGAGGGCAGTTAAGAGTTAACCACATTGCTGAGAGTTTGGAGTCACACGTAGACCAGACCAGGAAAGGATGGCAGATTCGTTCCCTAAAGAGCATCAGTGAAACATTAGTGAGATAGCCTACGGAGCCACTTCACTCAAGGGCAATTAAGGATGGATAGCAGGCCTTGTCCCTTGCATGAACTAACGGTGGCTCAGTGGTTAGCACTGCTGCCTCACGGCACCAGAGGCCTGAGTTCGATTCCAGCCAAGGCAGCTGTCTGTGTGGAGTTTGCACATTCTCCCTGTGTCTGCGCGGTTTGCTCCGGTTTCCTCCCACACTCCGAAGATGTGCAGATTAGGATGGATGTGCTATGCTAAATTGCCCCACATAGTGTCCAGAGATGTGCAGACGAGGTGAATTAGCCATGGGAAATGCAGGGTTACAGGGGTAAGGAAGGGGTGTGGGTCTGGGTGGGATGCTCTTCGGAGAATCAGTGTGGACTCAGTGGGCCGAATGTCTTGCTTCCTGTAGGGATTCTACGAAAAAGATTTAGTCCTGGGTTTTAACAGGAGTGAATCAGGACTGGCACTACAAGAGCTGCAGTTAGTCTCTCTGCTACTGGGATAGAAAAGCAATGAGGGGTGTAGGGGCTGGGGGGGAAGAAAACAGTCAACCCCTTTTTCCAAACTCCATGATTCCTGCCCGGAAGGTGCAAACGTTGGGTTAAGATGAGATCCATTGTCACTTTGGTTTGCTTTGAGGTTGCATTCCTCAGACACTTGGTAAAGCAATATATGGACCAACGTGATCCCACACCCAATACAGGAGCAAACATAAAACAATTGGAGTGAACAACATCTCATCTTCAGACTTGGGACATTACCACCTTCTGGACTTAATGTGAGTTCAACACCTTCGGATTGTGAACCCATTCCCTTGATTTTAGCTTTACTTGTTACATTATCTGTCCCCATGTCCCTTCCCCACTCCAGTGGGGCTGTCTGTCCTTCCCAGTCTGGCAGTTAGACGCACCACTGCTCTGCCATTCCCACATTCTGATCACTTAATCTGCACTATCAGCAGCCTTCTCCCCACACCCCCGCCCCCACTGTTGTATGAATGCTGCTCCCTCCGCACTTGACACCGGAGCTCTGATGAAGAGTCATCCAGACTCGAAACGTTAGCTTGCTGTCTCTCCACGGACGCTGCCTGACCCACTGTGACCTCCAGCATTTTTTGTTTTCAGCAATGATTCCACACCCTCTGTTTCCACCACAGATAAGTGGCTGCGGTGGGTATCACTCCTCCAGCTCAGATATTCATGTGCTCTTTGTTCTGAAATAAACTGGAAATTATTTTATGACAAATATGTTTTCAGATTTATTGGGTTGCCCTCGGCATTTACATGCTGATGGTTAATTACAGACAGTTGTAAATGCAGCTTGTATCATTTCCAATATTGTTTCCGTCAGCTATGTTTCATTGTTTGACAGTGGTGGCATAGATTGAGACAATGCGTTGCCGTGGGAACAGAGGTTTGCTGTGATGGGTTCCAATTCAAACATCAGTTTGGTTTGCATGTGAAATAAAAATCAAGTGTTGCCGGTTAGAAACGAAGAAAATTATTGTGTCACGCTCGCCTTATTCTGTCGTTGTGGAGTAAATTCACCATCGTCTTCCCCGACTGTAGGGCTCTCTGTCATTAGAGAGAGAGAAAAGCGACTGGTAGCAGTTGTATTGCAGGTCACCGTGCCTCAGGCAAGAGGAGAGTTTGAGAGGGAGAGACCTTTTGTGGTAACCTCAGCCAGTGTGGGAATTGAACCCACACTGTTGGCATCGCAAACCACCCTGTTGGTTAGCACTTTAAATGGCAAAATTCATGGCCACTGTTGTACAATACAGCAGGATCCCACAAATAGTCTTGAAATGAATGCCCAGCTAATCTTTAATTTGGGGGAGGGGTGGGTTCATAGGGAAACTGTAGCCAGGACATGGATAAAACACAGGCAGCCCCCACTTTTCAAAGGTTCGCTTTACATCTCTTCACTTTTACAAAAGACCTCATTAGTACCTGTTTTCACTAACTGCAAGAAACCCAAAGAGGATTTTCGGTTTTATGAGGAAAGTAATTGCTTCTTCGCTTTGCGCCATTTTGGCTTACGAAAGGTTTGACAGGAAAGCTCTACCTTTGGGGAAAGCCTGAACACAGTTGCTTGTTTCATCCGTTAACCTTGCGTTCTGTCTCACACAGCTGAAACCGGCCAATAAAGAGATTGGGGGAGGTTTGAGTTTCTCACTTACACGACAGTGTCTCTGCCAATCTGCCATCCCTGCAGTGCTGCACCAAGCTTCGGGCCTGTATTCATCATGTTAATGATGTGCTGATTATCCCTGATATGTGCTATTAATAGCAGACAAGACAGAAAAGCTGTAGGGTATGATCCATCTCTCCCCACAGCAGCAGGCGGTAATTTATTTCTGTCTCGTCACTTGAGAGTTATTGGGTACACCCTGTCAAGATATTTAATTGCCTCCCACGACAACAACTTCTGACTCTTTCTCCTTGATTCAGTTGACTTTGGAAAATGTGTTGGGGAATGGCGTTTTGTTGATAATGGCCCAATGGGATCAGCCTTGGCTTTATTGGCAGAGTTAGAAGGATGGTTTGAGCACGAGGATGATAAATTTTAATCTTGAGGCGTTTCTGCACCAGATGCCAATGTAGGACAGGGACAGTGGATATTGGGACTTGCTGCAAATTAGCTTCAAGTTAGCAGGGTTTTTGAAAGAGCTCAAGTTAATGGATGAGGGTTGTTGCAATAGGAGAGGATGGTAGCAGTGAAAGGATGGCAGTTCAGACAGAAGAAAGTTAAAGCAGATGAACCTGATGTTGTCAAAAGCAGGAATAAGAGTTTCCACAGCAGAAACTAAGGCATCGAATGTCATCATGTTGCTTACGAAGACTGAGGGACCTTCTAAAGTCACGAGCATCGAGACTTTTAAACAGGAACAGTGTGGTTCTGAAAGTGCAATGCCGCAAGCCTTGAAGCCCTATTATCTGTGGATAATCTTTATAATGTGTTTGAGGGGGTTAAATGAGCAATTCTTGTTATGAAATAAAAGCAACTTTTTAAAGAAATTGTCTTCAATGGGCACAAGACAACATGTGAGGAGCTTGGATTCCTAGCAAGAATATTTGGCTGGCTTTATTGTCAAGTGCAATGTAAATACTGTAATACAAAGGGCTGTTTACTACAGAAGAGTGGTGTCCCTTGCATCCTTTATGTCACCGAATGCTTATTATAGCATGTTTAGCATTTTCACTGGCATGTTTTAAATGTTTTGTCATTGGAATCCATGAATAATAAAGTCACGCACTCAAATAAATTGGGACAACTGCTTTTATTTCCAATAGGTTTTGAATTAACCATGAGTACGTTTGACATTTAGGGCTAACCAAAAGGGAAAATAAAAATCACAAACGATAAGTTTAGATGCATTTACAGTTTTGGAAATGTGACGATGCTGCTTCTTTGACAAGGTGATGTCGTCCTTGGTTTTATTTTCAGAGGGATTGCAGAGGCAGAGGTTCCGATTATATCTGGAAATATCTCCTTGGAAAGGTCTTTTTTTTCGAACAGCACTTAGACAATGAAAGGGGAATGGCCGGTTCTCCCAGTTCAAGGTTTTTTTTTCTGGTTGGGTTTTACGAAGCAGTAAGTTTTGAGGCAGCTGGTCAGGTTTTAGCTGGGAACCCAGAGAAGCTGCTGGGTCCAAGAAACTGCTCCATGCTGATATCCGCGCCCACCACCCCCAAAACACACACGCACGCGCACACACACACACACACACGTGCGCACACACACACTGCAATCTCTGTCAAATAAGAACCTGTGTGAGATACTTTTTGTTGCCAAGGGGGTGTGTATGGGGATGCTACTGGTATTTGGAAAAGCGTAATTAAGTTGCGATAGAGTCGATTGGGTTTTCAGGTCGGTTAAGTTGTCCTAAATTTGGTTCTCTTTTGTTCATGCTGCATTCAGTAATCTGTAAGTAAATTCTGTTTTGTTTAAAGCTAAGTGGTTGGGCCAGTTGCATCCCTCCTGGAATACCCGCTCTACACCTGCTTAAAACAATGAGAAAGGTTAGCGTCTGGGCTGCTGCCTTGAAATGTTTTGAGGTGGGCCTGGCCTGTAACAGATATAATTATCATTGATCATCATGGGATGTATACATGAAGGAGAGAGGGATAGGTGAAGTGGGAGGAGTAAATAACAGCTTGGCCTCAATGAGCTGAATGGGCTGCCAATCAGTCTGAGAAATTGTTTGAAATCGAACATCTTGATTTGGACTTGAACTGTACAGATTACTAGCTTCTGTCCAAATAATCCAGTTGGTTTAACAGGCAAACACAACCCAGAAATAAACCAAGGAAACTGATGCTGATGCAGTTAGATTGCAGTTGAAAATGTGTTGCTGGTTAAAGCACAGCAGGTTAGGCAGCATCCAAGGAATAGGAAATTCAACGTTTCGGGCATAAGCCCTTCAGGGCTTATGATTCCTGATGAAGGGCTTATGCCCGAAACGTCAAATTTCCTATTCCTTGGATGCTGCCTAACCTGCTGTGCTTTAACCAGCAACACATTTTCAACTGTGATCTCCAGCATCTGCAGACCTCATTTTTTACCCGCAGTTAGATTGCAGCCTATGTTTTGTTGCTTTTCTTAATAGATAAACTCCGTGATGATTCATCAGCATTGGTCGAATTATGGTGTGGGTGCAAATGGACGAGGGAGAAATGAGCCTCTCCTTTTCTGCTGTAGCGAACTTGAGTTGCTTCTTTTCTAAAGTGCTTCTCGAAGGCTGAGGCTTCAGCCGAATGAGTGTGCAATTTCCCAAAGATCGCCAGCAAGTGAGGAAGTCTGCTCTGTCCAAGAATATCATAGGTCTGATTATGAGGCACTAAGTTGAATGATTTGGAGATGCCGGTGTTGGACTGGGGTGGACAAAGTTAAAAATCACACAACACCAGGTTATATGTCGTCCAACCACCTGATGAAGGAGCGTCAGTCCGAAAGCTAGTGTGCTTCTAATTAAACCTGTTCAACTATAACCTGGTGTTGTGTGATTTTTAACTAAGTTGAATGGTTTGTATCCTGTAAATCATAAGGACAGGAGGTAGCCCATTTAGCTCCTCTCATTGAACACACAGCACGAACTGAAATCCTGTTGTTAGCTTTTACTTTCAGTTGGGTATCTCATGAGGCTAGTTCCCTTGAAAGAATGATAGATGGGTAACATAGAATTGGAAGATTCAATCTGCTTATTACAGGTCTTAGTGTATACACATATATTTGATTTGATTTACTATTATCACATGTACCTAGATACAGTGAAAATTTTTGTTTTGCATGCAGTACAGGCAGATCATACCATACAAAGACAGAAAGATCATAGGGTGATAGAACAGAACGAGGCATATAAAGTTATGGCTGCAAAGAAAGGTGTACAAAAAGCAAGATCAACATTAGATATGAAATTTGAGAGATCCATTGAGAAATCTAACAACAGCGAGAAAGAAACGGTTCATGTGTTTCAGCTATTGTAACCTTTGCCTGTCGGAAGAGATTGTAACCAGGTTGGGAGGGGTCTTCGATGATGTTGGCCACCTTTCTGGGCAGTCAATATTAAAGGTAAAGTTGACATAGTCCGACTGGACCAGAGGACTGCCCTCTCATTAGAGAAGGAGTGTCCTTCATGGTAAGCTGTGCCAGTGGGGGAATTGAACCCACACTGTTACCATCACTCTGCATTACAAACCAGCTGTCCAACCAACTGAGCAAACTGACCCCCACATATACAGAGGAAAAGGCATTTCAGTGTCTGGGCTAATATTAAACTCTTTGTTTATAAACGATACCATACTTGTATCAACTTCCATTTGTTTCAGTTAAGATGGAGACTGGTATCTTTAATACCCTCGGATCCCACACCATGATATGGTCAGGCCATCATGACAATGTCTGTTAAACTTAAATACTCACATGGTGAAGCATGACAGCAGAGCATATACTCTCGTACACTAATTCCATGGCTTGAGCTCACACCTTTGCCCCACACACTTTGATACCTTTGGTTAACAAGAACCTATAGATCTCAGTTTTAAACTTAACTATCCATGCAGCATTTACCACACTCATTAGAGTCAGAGATGAAACGGACCCTTCAGTCCAACTCATCCATGCTGACCAGATATTCTAAAATTAACCTGGTCCCATTTACCAGCACTTGGCCCATATTCCTCTAAACCCTTCCTATTCATGCATGCAATCAGATGCCTTTCAAATGTTCTGATCCGACAGGTTTCATTGAAATTGCAAGCTTTCGGAGTGCTGCTCCTTTGTCATTGTATCAGCCGGCACCACCAAATGTAGAAAAGAATTTGAAACCTCCAGAATCCCTTGCTGATTTTACTCCAAAGTGCTGCCCTTACTTTCAGACACTGACCCCATGTCCTGGACACCTAACCAACACAGTTTTGCTCTCAATCTGTCCCCTCATTCCTTTGTTAAAGCAATTGAAACACATCTTGTGCTGAATCCCAGGGAACGCTGTCCTGGCTTGTGAAATCCTTCCATGTAATTGAACCCTTGAGTCCATATTGAAAGGTAACACAGAGCACAAGCTGAATGGGAGCATATTGACAATTTTTGTGGTAAGGGAGAATGTTGATGGACAAGGCATCGAATATCTTCCATAGAAACGCACCAAGTGTACAGAGAACAGTTTGGTGAGCAAATTGAAACCAATGATCTTGCAATTGTTGTCTACTGGTCCTATGTGGAGAACTGGATTCGGATTTTGAACTCCACCACGTGGACGTTCGGGATCTACAGCACAGAAACAGGCACTTAGGTTCATCACTTCCGCACTGGTCAAAAACAACTACCTAACCATTTTAGTCCCGTTTTCCAACACTTGGCTCATACCCTGTAATGCGAAGACATGCAAGTTCACATAGAATCCCCACGGTGTGGAAACAAGCCACCTGGCTCATTGAGACTCTCTGAAGAGCACCCCACCCAGAACCATCCCCACCACCCTATCTCTGTAACCCTGCATTTCCCATGGCTAATTCACTCTGACCTGCACACCTTTGGACTGTGGGAGGAAACCCACGCAGACACTGGGAGAATGTGCAAACCCCATACAGTTGCCCGAGGTTGGAATTGAACCTGGGTCCCTGGCGCTGTGAAGCAGCAGTGCTAACCACTGAGCCACCGTGCTGTTTGCACCATCTGACTACCTTCAATGTGTTGAGGGTTTCTGCCCCTCCCACCCTCACAGGCAGTGAGGTCCAGAGTCGTATCACCCTCTGGGTATGTTCAGTAGCTGAGGGTGGCGATATCGCTGGTGCCTGTTCGGAGCAGAAGTCATCACCCGTGCCTGTTCAGTTGTGAGGTTTTGGTAGAGGGATAGAGGAGGCTGCTGTCTTCTCTGTGTAAGGTTATTGCAGCCAGTTTTCAGACTGTTGACAACTGCGTAAAACAGCAAACCCAGTCACAGGGGGAATAAAACAACACAGAAAAGCATGGTGTTGGAGGAGCAAAAAAATCATTCCCAGCCAGGAGTGTATTCCATCCCCTCCCTGAAGTTTGACATGTCAGTGGTTGCTGGAATATTGCTGAAAGGTTGGCTGAAGAATGTGAATCCTGTGAAAACTAGACAATGAGAGTGACACACACTTACACACACTTTTCACTCAGTCTGAATTTACTTATCTTTCTCTGAAGGTCACCAGGGGCAGTTTGCATCCTGTGTGCTGGTCCACTTTCACAGATTTGGTGAAAGTTTGAAGTGGTTCTCCACCCCCACACCTCACTCCGCCCCCCCCCCCCCCAATCCCCTGCCTCCTTACAAATGAAAATCTTGTTACATGCTCGACACAGCAAGTTGTGCTTCGGGGTTTAATCAGAGAGACAGCCCTCACTGATCCTGCGATTTGATCTTTTCTCGGCTGAATTTTACGTTGACACGCTTTCACCCAACTGTTAGGCATTAACCCCTGTCTTGCTTTGTGACGAGACCTCCTGAAAGAGACTCTCCGTGCGGTCCAACTTATGCTATTGTTGTCGAAGCAAGAAGGATCATTCTGCCAGATGCTTTGTCTTCCTTAGTCTGTGTTGCTTGCTGTCCACAATCAGAGTTTTAGTCTGGAATGCAATACAGTCACAGCCACAGATGTTGGACTTGATTAACCTTGTGTTTTGCTTTTGCAGCTTTGTTTTTAATTTGCTCCATGAGTGACACTGGGGTCCAGGGAGAGTATGTGTGTCAATAGCCAACCTCTAAATGGTTGTCCTTTCCATTATCAGGATATAGAGGAGGCCCAGTGATGTTTGATACAAAAACATGAAATTGCCTGGAAAATCTCAGCAAATCAGGCAGCATCTGTGGAGTAAAATTGGAGTTTATGGGCGGCACGGTGGCACAGTGGTTAGCACTGCTGCCTCACAGCGCCAGAGACCCGGGTTCAGTTCCTGACTCAGGCGACTGACTGTGTGGAGTTTGCACATTCTCCCCGTGTCTGAGTGGGTTTCCTCCGGGTGCTCCGGTTTCCTCCCGCAGTCCAAAGATGTGCGGGTCAGGTGAATTGGCCATGCTAAATTGCTCGTAGTGTTAGGTAAAGGGGTAAATGTAGGGGAATGGATGGGTTGCGCTTCGGCGGGTCGGCGTGGACTTGTTGGGCCGAAGGGCCTGTTTCCACGCTGTAAGTAATCTAATCTGAGTAATCTAATCTAATGTCTCTGGTCCAGTGACTCTCCCTCAGAGCAGTTTCGAAGAACTGCTGAATTTTTTCCATCAATTTCGGCTTTTGTTTCTGGTTCCCAGCGTCTGCAGTTTTCTCCATTTTGTTTTTAATTCAGTGATGTTTGTCCCTTCAACAGATTTGCAGAGGGCCCTCACTCATCGCTTTGAGACTTGGTCCTTTCAAATGGTTTGAAGAAAGATCATGATTTGATGCAAAATGCAGCATTTTTCTTCGGTTGGCTCTCGGAACTGGTTTTTACCGGAAGGGTGTAGCAGCATCAAGGCGGTTCCTGGGACCGCCCTTTCCTGAGCAGCGTTCACTTGTGCATTTCAACAGACATTTAAGGACATCTAGGGACATTTAAGTGACTCTTGAGTAGGCACATGGAAGATAGTACAATGGAGGGTATGTAGTTTAGTCTGATCTTAGAGTAAGATAAAAGGCCGGGACAACATTGAGTGCCAAAGGGCCTGTTCTGTGCTGTACTGGTCTATGTTCTATGTACAGTCTCACTTCACCTTGGCATCACTGTCCCATTCACCAGCTCATTGCTTACAGCGTGCCAATGCTGATTTTTGTCCTTTTTCCCAGCGTCGTTTGATTGTTCTGAATCATTATTTCCATTCAGGTTGCAAAACCCTGGGGATTAGCAAGAACAGTTTAGCACAGGAACAGGCCCTTTGGCCCATCATTCAGTGCTGACTATGATGCCATTCTAAAGCAATCCCATCTGCCTGCACATAATCCCTATCCCTCTATTCCCTGCCTGTTCTTGTGTCTGTCTAAATGCCTCTTAAACATTGCTATTGTATCTGCTTCTACCACCTCCCCTGGCAGCATGTTCCAGCCAACTAACACCCTGTGAGGGGGGGGAAAAAAGTTTGCGTGGCATCTCCTTTAAACATCCCTCTCTCACTTTAAGCCTCTGCTCCATAGTATTTTGGCATTTTCCACTCCAGAGAAATAAAGATTCTAACTATCCACCCCTCTTGTAATTTGAAAGACTTCTAAGAGGTCACCCCTCTGCCTCTGGCTTTCTAGTGTTAGCAGTCTAAGTTTGTCCAACCTCTCCTCGCAGCTAATACACTCCAATCCAGGCAACATCCCAATAGTCATCCTTTTTTTCCCCCATCTTTTACAAAGCCTCCACACCCTACCTATAGTGCGGTGACCAGAACTGTGCACACTACTGGAAATGTGGCCAAAGTAAAGTTTTACGTAGCTGCAACGTGATTTGCCAACCTTTATATTCGATGCCCTAGCTGATGAACGCAAGCATGCTTTACCACCTTTACCCACTTGGGTTGCCACGTTCGGGGAGCTCGGGATTTGTACCCGAGGATCCCTGTGTAAATCAGTGCTCCCAAGGGTCCTGCTATTTACTGTGTTCTTTCCTCTTTGACCTCACAAGATCCATCACCTCACACTTGGCTGGATTAAACTCCATCTGCCATTTCTCTGCCCAACTTTCCAACTGATCCACCCCGTGCTGTATACTTTGATAATCTTCCTCAATGTCCACAATGCCTCCAATTTTCATGTCATCTGCAAATTTGCTAGATTTTTATCCAAATCATTTGTATATGTTACAAACAACAGAGGTCCCAGCATGGGTCTTAGTGGAATACCCCTCCACATAACTACCCTCTGTCTTCTATGACCAAATGAAGTTTATATCTAACTTGCCAACACATCATGGATCTCCTTGAGAGTTGAGCTGCTTTGTGCTTCTCCACATCTAAATGTAGGAAGAACTGGACAATATCCTTGCTGAACTGACAGGTGAGGATAACATTCAGGCCACATAACTGTCAGTGGTTGCAAGGGAATACCGCCATCTGCAAGTTCCCCTCCGAGTCACTCACCACCCTCTTTCTTTCTTTCCAGTAGGTGGATCAAAATCCTAGACCATCCTCCCAATGTTCCCTCTAAGCTGCTTGACCATGCAGATACTCATTGAATACATTGACTTTTGTTCCAGACGTTGCTATTATTGACATACCTCAGAAGTTGATACAGTATCCTGTTAGGTCTCTCCCTAACAGGAATGTGTATAGTCCTATATCATAAAGACTGTAGCTGGCTGTTCAAGGAGACATCTCACCACCACCTCCTCAAAGGCAATTAAGGATGGACAAAAATGCTGACCTAGCGAGCGATTCAGCCACATCCTACTAATGAAGCAAAAAAAATGAAGCCACTTCTTTCAATTCTACTTCACTGGAAAAAGACATGAGAGGAGAATGGAGTTTTCCATTGGAAAGATGTTGTGAAATTTGAAAGGATTCAGAAAAGATTTACAAGGATGTTGCCTGGGTTGGAGGATTTGAGCTATAGAGAGAGAGAGGCTGAGTAGGCTGGGGCTATTTTCCTTGGAGCGTCAGAGGCTGAGGGGTGACCTTATAGAGGCTTACAGGACCATGAGGGGCATGGATAACAAGGTTTTTTCTCTGGGCTGGGAGTGTCCAGATTCTAGAGAGCATAGATTTTGGGTGAGAGGGGAAAGATTTAAAAGGGACCTAAGGGGCACCGTTTTCACACAGGGTGGTACGTATATGGAATGAGCTGCCAGAGGAAGTAGTGGAGGCTGGTACAATTACAACATTTAAAAGGCACATGATGGGTATATGAATAGGAAGGGTTTAGAGGGATATGGGCCTAGTGCTGGCAAATGGGACGAGATTAATTTAGGATATCAGGTCGGCATGGACGAGTTGGACCCAAGGACCTGTTTCCATGCTGTATACGACAATGACTCTACTTTTTCAAAGTGTGAGTGTCATGATTTTGTGCATATTCCATTGAAGACTTGAGCCAATTGAACACAGTCTTTTAGCCACACTTATTTGCTGGTCCCATTAATGGAACACAAGGGACTGTAAATACAGGGGACTCAAAAAGTCATTCAGGTACCCAGAGGGGGGTTAGAATGTGGCCATCAGTACCGTGAGGTCTTTTTAAGTGGAATGACTTGGATCCATTATGGGGGAGGCTGCTATCGATAAAGCAGGGAGAATAGATGGATGTGCAGCAATGGAGAGGCTTGAGCAATGCTTGCGAACAGCAGAGAGACCAGTATGGATCTGTTGGGCAAAAGGCCTATCTGTAAGTTCTGGTTACTTCAGATAAACAGACGGAATCTCTAAATCAGATAGTCACTGGGATATTCCATGAATTGTTCCTGGTTGGTTCTTCTGGTTTGCTGACTACAGTTAATCAGAGAGTGTATGACACTTGCAAAGAAAGCGCCCATGTTTATTTGTCACTTCACCACATCCTCTGGAAACCTCTAGTCCTTCGCAACCAACTGTCTACTTTGGAAGTGCAATTATTGTAACTATGTTGGCAAATTTGCTCAGCTTGGTGTGACCCATTTTTAAACAGAAAAGCAAAGCATGTTAACAGTCGATCTGTTAACGAAATGGTGGTGGGGTGGGGTGGCGGTAATGTTGGGATAAGGCTCATGGTTATGTAACTGACCTAATTCTGGAGATCTGGGCGTATGTGACTGACCTCTCAGCTATTCCTGCAAACAGGAGGGTTTTCTCTCCGAGTTGCAGCCACGTCTACTCACCCCTTCAAACTGTTTTGGGCATCTGATACATGCAAGCATGCGCAACTTACTCTCCCGTGCCCCTCCACATCACAGCCGACATTTTGTGCTTAATCCCATCTGCTCAGTTTTAAGGGCCCAATAAATAAAATGACCAATTGTTGGTGAATAATCTATGCTGACTGCTCACGTAGTTATTGTGTGGCATGTCTGTCATCAAACTATATCTTTTTGTTTCCTATTCTTAAATTATTCCAAATGGCACTGTATTGAAGAGACAACTGAAGGCTTTTCACTGTATTTTATTGTATTCTTACTGTAAAGTACACGTCACAATAAACTCCAAAATCAACTGGGCATGGAGTTGGGGGTAATTCAACTTGAATTCCTATTAAATGCAAAAACACAATTTTTAATGTCAAAAAGAAGTGAAGTCACATCATAGATATCATCAAGCAGACTGGTCCAATGTGTTATGATTCGCCTCTGAACCAGCTAGGACTTCAACCCAGTCCTCCTGGCTCAGAGGGAGGGACTTTGCCACTGTGTCACAAGAGCCTCTTGGGGTCAATTTTATATGCTGTAGCAATGTGTCATGATTTGTGGTAATCTAAAGGCCTTGGTTTGATAATCTGAAGACATGACTTTCCCTCCCAGCAAGCCACCAGAATGGCTCAGTGGTTAGCACTGCTGCCTCACAGCAATAGGGAGCTGGGTTTGATCCCACCCTCGGGAGATTGTGTGCAGATTGCACATTCTCCCTGTGTCTGTGTGGGTTTCCCCCAAGTGCTCTGGTTTCCTCCCATAGTCCAACGATGTGCAGATTAGGTGCATTGGCCATGCTAAATTGGCCCATATTGTCCTGGGATCTGGAGGCACAGTGACTAGCCATGGGAAATGCAGGGGTACAGGGATGGGGTGGGTCTGGGCGGACTCGATGGGCCAAATGGACAGCTTCCATAAAGTAGAGATTGTGTATGAGCTGGGAAATGTAAATTACATTCACAAAAGCTCGAGTTTTTTTTTTAAAAAATGAATCTCAGTAAATGGGGACAATGAAACTGCCAGATCTGATTTATTCGTGTCTTTGAGAGGAGGAAATCTACCATCTTTACCTGGGTCTGGCCTGTCCGTGACTCCAGACCCACAGCAATGTGATCCACTCTTAACCTCATTCTGAAATGGCCCAGCAAGCATTTGCATTGAGTTCAAGTCGATGACTCCCCACCACCTTCTCATGGGCACTCAGATGGCCAAAGGAAAATGAACACTCCAAGACTGAGCAGATTTGAGAGGTGATCTCGCTTTGAAATGTAGATGTTGTGAGAGGCTGTATACTTTGGCTGAAGATTCTCACGCAAGGTTGGCGAGAGGGGAGGGAACCTGTTGAGATTTCAGCATAAAAGTTTGGCTGTTTAGAACGAACGTCAGAAAATGGATTCCTCACTCAGGTGTGTGAATCTCTTGATTTGATTTATTGTTGTCAGGTGTGCCCAAGTACAGTGAAAAGTTTTGTTTTGTGAGCAATACAGACTGATCATACTAAATAAGGACATACAGACCATAGGGTGCTCAGACAACAAGGCATGCAGGATTATTCTGCACAGGAGGTGCACAAATTAGACTTGAGGTTAGAGAGGTCCATTCAGCAATCCAATAACAGCAGAGAAGAAACTTCACAGGCACCAACAGGTTCAAGTATTTTTTTTAGATTAGATTACTTAGTGTGGAAACAGGCCCTTCGGCCCAACAAGTCCACACCGACCTGCTGAAGCGCAACACACCCAGACCCATTCCCCTACATTTACCCAAGACCACCTCATCTTCCGCCTTGGGACCCTTCAACTCCAGGGCATCAATGTGGACTTCACAAGTTTCCTCATTTCCTCTCTTCCCACTGGACTGAAGGACCTGTTTCCGTGCTGTACATCTCTATGACTCTGTGACTCTAAATCCTTTTCCAGCAAGAGAGCTTGAGTCGCTCCTGTGTCTGATCATATTGTGAACTTAGTGTCATTTGAACAAAAAGATTACCAATCAGACAACACCAGGTTATAGTCCCACAACCACTTGATGAAGGAGTGGCGCTCCGAAAGCTAGTGCCTCCAATTAAACCTGTTGGACTATAACCTGGTGTTGTGTAATTTGTAACTACTTCTGTATCTTTTGCCTGATGGAAGAGGCATTACAACAGAGAGCTGTGAATACTGTCTTGATTGGTACATTCTGTACTGAGATTGATTGATGTATTTTCTGGATGCTAAAGCAATTAAGGGATGTTAGGGTAAGGCCTGGAAGCAGGGTAGAAGATCATACATGGCCTTATTGATTAGCCTGAATAACCTCCTCCTGCTCCAGTTTCTTAAAACCTTTACGCAGTATGGTGCGCTGTACTGATAGAGCAACAGAAACCAATTCTATAGTCACTTAAAAGAGGGAAATCAAATAAATACCAGATTAAGAAATATTTTTAAAGCTACGAGGAGTGAATAAGGGAAAGGGTGTACAGCAAACGTTGTTTTAACCAGCACTTTATCATCTGGCATTCTCGATAAACAATGAAATGTAATTCTAATTCTAAAAAATAAACTTCAAATATCTCAATCTATTATGATGTCACATTAATTATGCTGTAAACAAAGTACAACAGTGATGTGTACACCCACCGCATTACCTTTCTATTACTCAGTGTGTTTTTATATTGATTTTAGAAAGTGTGTTGATGTTTTTTACATAGATTTTTTTTTAGTGATATCGACATCTTCGCTTGGTCAAGGTTTACTGCAGTTTTGCTTACCTCTTGATTATCTGAAATATTTTGATCAAACAACACAGTCCTGATCCCATAGGTGCCAGTCAATAAAAGGTTTGCTGTAATTCAAAAGGTCTCTCAAAGAAACAGCATGGGTGAGATGCACTGAATGGCCTCCTGATATTAGCTCTTACAACAGAAGGAGATTGCTGCTGTATTTTTGATTTGAGGGATGGGATAGCACTGAGAGGAAACTCAGTTTTGTAACCGGCTCCAGCACATCATAAGGACCACAAGTGAGCTTCCTGTCAGTGCTAGTTAGCCTCAGCACTCTTCGGTTGCCTTTCAGTGATCAGCAGTTGTGTGCGCGTGTGTGTTGGTGTTCTCGCAGATGGGGGTGGATTTGTGTGGCAGGTGGAATAAACAGGAGAGGCAGTGAGGTCTGCAGGCGCTGGGAGGTCAGAGTTGAGAGTGCATTGCTCCAGAAGCACAGCAGGTTAGGCAGCTCCTCGGATGCTGCCTGACCTGCTGTGCTTTTCCAGCAACACACTGTCAAACTCTGGTGGAATAGACTGGCTGACCCTTGCACATGAATAACAGTTACTGGGGTGAACTTCCAGTGGGTGACTAGCTCTGTTAGTGAGGAACAAAATATCAGAGAAGATTTAGGACAACTGGATGCCAGGGGTGACCTTTTAAGGCCGAGATGAGGAGGAATTTCTTCTCTCAGAGGGGCGTGCATCTGTGGGATTCTTTGCCGCCAGAAATGTTTGCGGATGGAGGTGGATTTGCGTCTCTCAGTGAGCTGTCAAGGCTGGGTCATTTAATATATTCAAGGCTGAGAGAGACCGATTTTGAATCAGCAA
The DNA here is from genome assembly GCF_020745735.1 of Hemiscyllium ocellatum. Classification (NCBI taxonomy): domain Eukaryota; kingdom Metazoa; phylum Chordata; class Chondrichthyes; order Orectolobiformes; family Hemiscylliidae; genus Hemiscyllium; species Hemiscyllium ocellatum. Next base: position 27,052,453 of record NC_083443.1, read on the forward strand.
GGGTTATGGGACAGGAAAGTGGAGCTGAGGGTGATCAGATCAGCCATGATCTTGTTGAATGGTGGAACAAGCTGGATGGGCTGAAGGGTCTGCCTCTGCTCCTCTGCCTAACGGATCTCTTAATATTAACATGCAGGCTCATCCTCTCCTACTCTGTAGAAGAAACACAGTAAGGATGGCGCAAAGTGTCATTCTTTCAAAGGGCTCATGGGGGTGCCTTGGCCAATATTTGTCTCTCGACTAATATCACTTTATAAAAGTATATGATATTGACCACAATTTTTTGTGGAGGTTTTCTATACACCAATTAGCTGCGGCATTCCCTACATTATCCTCCCCTGTTCATGACCTCTCCTCTTGCTTTAACACTGATGGAGGCCCAGTGGGGAAAGACATCTTTCTGCTGAAGTTAAATGGGGGTTGTTCAGTTATCAGACTCCTACCACCTCAAATGCATGTAAATATAGCCTTGGGTGTGTTAAGAGTCAAACTGAAATGTTTGTTTGTTTCCTTGATATGTGACTGTTCAGAACCAAACTGCCTTTGTTACTATGTATACATCCAAACATTTTAAAAAAAATTGATGGAGTGTTTCATACCCAGCTGAAGGTATGGCTTTTAAAAGATAGCATCATCACCCCTACATCACTGCTTAAACGCTGACACTGCAGCGCTGGCCTATATAATAGGCTCAGACCCCCAGAGTGGGAACTGAACTTACAAACCTCTGACTCGAGTGCTATCCACTGAGTCACAATTGACACCAAAACCTTGTGCATCCTAGCTAGTCATTTGGAAAATCAGCGTTTTATACTGAGTTGACTGCTTCTGTATGAATCTTTTATTCCGGCGCACGGGGAAATCTTTGAACAGTCATATGTTCATATTTTGCATGTTGTCTGTTTCTATCAATAAATCTAAACCAGCCAACACCGTTTCTAAAGTGGAATATGTTTTATATAGCCAACCTGCCTTTACATAGCACCTTTAATGTGCTGAAAGTGCCTGGAGTGTGGCCATCACAAGAGGAGGGTTAGCTCACAAAATTTGACACTGAGCCATATATGAGGTATGAAGGCGATAGCCAAAGGTGTAATTTTCAAGGGACCACCTTAAAAAGCAGAGAGGTGCTCAGGCTTATGGTGGGGATTCCTAAATTTAGGAACTCTGTCAGTGAAGGCACCACTGCCACCTCAGGGAACGATTAAAATTGGGAATGTGGAACACAACAGAATGAAGCCATGAATCCCTTGGCATGTTCTGCTCTACTGTGGAAAGGAATTCGAGAAAACCCACTGTGCCCTCTTACGTTGGGACTGTGCTACTAAATAAAGATTAAAATTAAAATAGCAAATGATGAAAGCACGGAGCAGGTCTTTCGGTGTCCCAGAGCTGGGAGAGAAGGCAGAGTGAGAAGAGTTAATGTTTCTGGATGTGAGTGATCCATTCTGTACTCTTGCTGTTCAGATCTCCAGCCCCTGAGCTGCCTGGTCTCAAACTGCAGCACAACGCAGATGGAGCTTTAACTCTGTAACTCAGGGGCTGTGGAAGGAACCCTTTTTAATTGCCTTGGACACTCGTTAGTGGGTGGCAGTGAAAGCTTTCGAGAAGTTCAGCTTGGCTCCACCAGTCAGCGTGAGCTGCCTTTTCATATTTAACACTGTGCAGGCGCGTGTTTCTGAGACCTTTCTCAAACAAATACTTGAAAGCGTTTGGGAGTTATTGACTTTGCTAATCCACGGTTTCTCTTGCGTTTTTTTCCTCACAGCCACAGCGAGGGTATTCCAACTGGGAAGAAGTAGTTGCTGGTTTCACAACACCTGTGGTTCCTCTGGGGCTCTGGCTCTGAGGGTTTAGGTGAGTTATTGGATTCCTTGTCTCTCTACCCCACCCCAGCCCCATCATGAATCCCACACCCACCCCCCATCTCTGATTAATGCAGTCAAATTTGCAAATGGCATTGGCACAACGGGCAGTCTCACAGCTGTCTGAGTATGATAGTCTGACGGAAAAGAATCTTTAAAAGCCTTTCTGTTGAGGCTTGTCATGGGGTGGGGGGGAAGGTGCTTTCATCCAGAAGGAATTCCTGCATTCAGCAGGCATGCCTTCCATTAATAGTGGCCCGCTTGGCTTTTGTGTAGGTTTCCAGGAACTACTTGTTTCTTTTCTTTCAGAAAAGGATTTTTTGGTGATGCTCCTTGTTCTGCCTGACACCCACATCAAGCTCCCCCCGACCCCCAAAAACACACACACACACACACACACACACACACACACACACACACACACACAGACACAGCACAGTGATGAATGCATGCATCACTAGGTCTTCAAGAGGTACAGCGCAGAAACAGACCCTTCGGTTCAACTCGTCCATGCTGACCAGATAGCCCAGCCCAATCTAATCCCACCTGCCAGCACCCAGCCCATATCCCTCCAAACCCTTCCTATTCATATACCCATCCAGATGCCTTTTAAGAGGACTGCAGATGCCGGAGATCAGAGCTGAAAAATGTGTTGCTGGAAAAGCGCAGCAGGTCAGGCCCGAAACGTCGATTCTCCTGCTCTTTGGATGCTGCCTGACCTGCTGCGCTTTTCCAGCAACACATTTTTCAGATGCCTTTTAAACAGTGCAGTTGTACCAGCCTCCACCACTTCCTCTGACAGCTCATTCCACACAGACACAGACACACACACACACACACACACCACCAATTGTGTAAGTATTTGATTGTTGTGAGGGTCTGCCCGACAATCCTGTTGGGGGCTTCATGGGGAGAGAATTTCCTACCTGACGCTAAACTTCTCATCAGGAAGAAACAATTCTGACCCCTTGCACAGAGATGCGAAGATAAGATGACAAGTACCTTGCAATCAGTTTCACTGTCCAAACCAAAAACTGATCTGTTGTTAAGCAGAGGCACATGTTTGATTGCACAGGATGATTCTGGCAGGAAATATGCAGACCTTTGCTCTTCACAGACTGGCGTTAGTCAGGTAACTGTTCCTGGCCTTAGACGTTTTGTTTAGTTCAGTCATGGGATGTGGGCAGGGTCGGCATGGCCAGCATTCATTGCCTGTCCCTAGTTGCCCTGTGAGAAGGTAGAAGTGAGCTCCTTCTTGAACCACTGCAGTACTGTAGGCAGACCTGCAATACGCTTCGGAAGGGAATTCCAAGATTTTGCCTGGTGACAGTGAAGGAACGGTGATACACTCCCAAGGCAGAGTGGTGAGTGGCTTAAAGGGAAACTTGCAAGGGGTGGTGTTCCCGTGTACCTGCTGCCCTTGCCCTTCCCGATGGAAGTGGTCATGGTTTGGAAGGTGCTGTCCAAGAGTCTGTGGTGAATTTCTGCAGTGCATCTTGTTGATGATGGTGGTGGAGGGAGTCGATGTTTGTGGATGTAATGCCAATCAAATTGGCTGCTTTGTCCTGGATGATGTCCAGCTGCTTGGGTGTTCTTCCATTTGGCCCCATCTGGGCAAGTGGGGAGCATTCCATCCCACTCCTGAGTTGTGCCTTATCGATGGACTAGTAGAGTCAGGAGGTGAGTTACTCGAGGCAGTACGCCTAGCCTCTGACCTGGTCTTGTAGCCATCATGTTTATGTGGCAAGTCCAGTTGAGTTTCTGGCCAATGATAATCCCCAAAGATATTGATAGTGGGGGATTTGGTAATGACCAATGAATGTCAAGAGATGGTGGTAAGATCCTCCCTTATTGGAGGTGGACATTTGTGTGGTGTAAATGTTACTTGCCATTTGTCGGCCCAAGTGTGTTGAACTAGTGGGCTGCTTTGTCCTGCATGGTGTTGACCACCTTGAGCATTGTTAGAGCTGAACTCATTCAGGGAAGTGGGGAATATTCTGTCACACCCCTGACTTGGGAAACAATGGGGCACTTGTATGTCTAAGTCTGACAGAAAGGAATTTTGATGACAAAATGAAGGAAGATCTGAGATTTCAGTTTTTGTCATGTCAGTAATCATTTGAGGAACGAAGCTGAAAAAATGTAGTGAAGACTTTGTGTTGTCTGCATCAGAGTGTATGGATTCAGTTCAAAGTAAAGAAGAAGCTTGATGTGCCTAACTCAAATAAATCTATCTCAAAACTTGGGCATAATTTTTCTTTTACCTGGCTTGTGACATTTTGCATGCTCTCTTAACTTGAACGTCGATAATTTAAGATTCAATAAGTTGTCGCGTATCACTTGGGGTACCTGCACTTTAAACTGGCAACACGTCTTCAAAGCTGATAGATTCTGATGCTCTGAATGCAAAGCACTTGCTGACCTGTGATGGGAAATGGAAGAGACAGATTGTCTGTGATTGGCAGGTCCTGCTGTGCGTTCTGTGCACTGCATACTGATTCCTGGATTTTAGTGGTCTGTTCAGTGAAGAAGTAACCCAAATTCCACAGCTGAAATGGCTCTGCGAATTTCTTCTTCATTTAAGAGTGAACTTGCATTAGATCTGTAAGGGGGTATATGCAAAGTGTTATTGAATATGTTGCTGCTAACCTGGGCGGGGTCTACTGGTGACAACACCATGAGGGTTGGTTGAGTAAGAAATTTGACTGAGTTGTGATGAAGATACAGTGATTTTCATCACCAGTCTGGGTGTGGGACACCCATAGGAGGGCTGCAAGCTGAAGATTTTTTTTTAAACTGGACTTCTTGTCCAACATTTATTTTTCACGCTCCACTACCACAGCAGATTGGCCATTGTTTTATCTCATTTTCTGTTAGTGGGGTCTTGCTGTGAGTAATTGGCTGCCAGTACAACAGCGATGCCATTTCAGAAGCAGCTACTTGATAGGGAATACCGTGAAAAACTGCACAAAGGTTTGAAAGGTGTTGTGTCAACTAGGATTTTACTTACCCACGGCACAACCCATATTGAGTTCCTTCGTTTAGTGCCTTATTAACTACTAAAACTCAATCCCGGCCATCAAGGCAGTACTTAAAAGTCAATTTTCTTACCTTGGACTGTGCACAGACTCAACATGGGCTCTTTCTGACTCAACATGGGCTCAATTCCCACTTTGGCAGCTGGTGGGATTCAAATTCAACTCATAAATTTAACATATAAAGTTAGTCTCTAATGGTGAAGGCGAGAACTATTATTGACTGTGGTAAAAACCCATCTGGTTCATGAATGCTCTTTTGGGAAGGGAATCTGCTCTCCTTACCTCATCTGGCCTACATGTGACTCCAGACCCAACCCAATGTAGTTGACTTGAGGTTGGCTTAGCAATCCAATCAGTTCAAGGGCAACTCAGGATAGGAATCAAGGTTTGGCCTTGCCAGTGGTGCCCAAATCCCATGGAAAGTTGAGAAAGGAAACTCCAATTTGAAGGCAGGAACTTTTCTCCAGAAGTTAGAGGATAGTCAAAGGCTGACTCACCCTGGGTCCTCACTTTGATACAGTTCTAGCTATTGTCCTGTTTAGCTGCACTCCCAAAGCCCCGGACTATCCTTAAAAGGATAAGGGTCAGGAGTGTGGTGCTGGAAAAGCACAGCAGGTCAGGCAGCATCCGAGGAGCAGGAGAGTCAACGTTTTGGGCATGAGTCCTCCTGCTCCTCGGAAGCTGCCTGACCTGCTGTGCTTTTCCAGCACTGCACTCTCGTCTCTGATCTCTAGCATCTGCAGCCCTTCCTCTTTCCTTAGAGAGATAAGGGCCAATGCTGGCAAATGGGACTAGATTAGCTTGGGATATGTGTTCGACACGAATCGAAGGGTCTGTGTCTGTGCTGTATATCTCTATGACTCTAAGATGGGTGAGGAGACACCTGGTTTAAGCTGGAGGGGAAGAGAAACAATTGGAAGACAAATTAAGAGTTTGTACACTTTTCAGCTGGATGTCTTGCTGAGAAACTTTGGCTATCTTTCTTTGGGATTTAATTGCCTGTGATTGAACAGCTGACATGGCCAGCAGGTAGAAATTGATACAACTGGGCTATTATATTTTTTTGAAGTGTAATGCAGTGATTTGTACACTTTACTCTGCAGTTAGCCCTGTTGAGTGTTTAGCAAGTAGCTTCACTTTCAACAGGCAAGGCAATAATCTTTACTATTGTCTTCTTAGGAATAAGAGAAGGAAATCTGCCATCTTTATGTGTGGCTCCAACCCAGCAGCAATGTGGCTGGTTTTTAATCACCTCCTGAAATGTCCCAGCAAGCCACTGGGGCAGTTAGAAATGGGCAGTAAATGCTCGCCTCACCCACATTCAGTGAACGAATAAAGAAGGGAGAAGTTGAATAGGCTGGGGTGTTTTCCCTCGAGCGTCGGAGGCTGAGAGGTGACCTTATAAAATCATGAGGAGCATGGATAGGATAAATAGACAAAGTCTTTCCCCTGGTGTGGGGGAGTCCAGAAGTAGAGGGCATAGGTTTAGGGTGAGAGGGGAAAGATATAAAAGGGACCTAAGGGGCAACGTTTTCACGCAGAGGATGGTACGTGTATGGAATGAGCTGCCAGAGGAAGTGGTGGAGGCTGGTACAATTGCAACATTTAAAAGGCACCTGGATAGGAAGGGTTTGGAGGGATATGGGCCGGGTGCTGGCAGGTGGGAGTAGATTGGGTTGGAATATTTGGTCGGCATGGATGGGTTGGACCGAAGGGTCTGTTTCCATGCTGTACATCTCTGACTCTATGATTCTAAAACCGGGTGATGGTTGTTGCAAATGCGTCTGGTCTGTGAACTGCAGCAAATGTGATACGCTGGTGAGTCAGCAGATCCAGTGATGAATCGGTTAGCATTGATTGTTCCCCTGGGATCTTCTGCAGAACTATAGGGTCTGTCTGTTGGCTGAGTACTCACTCTGTATCCCAGGATGTGATGGCTTAATGCCTGTACTTGAAACCAGTTATTTTTAAGCAGAGGAATATCGCATAAAAGCAAGGAAGTGATACTAAAACTCCATAAATCATGGGCCAGACCACACGTACAATGTTGTGTTGTGTTCTGGGCACCATCTTTCAGGAAGAATGTTCAAGTCCTGGAGGAGATTTAATAAAATTACCAAAAATTTGGGATTTTAGATTTTGGAAAATTGGGATTGGAGCAGAGAAGTTTAAGAAGTGACTGTAATTGAAGTGTTCAAAATTATGAGCATTTTGACAGGGTAGAGAAGGATATTCTGTTTTCACTAGTTTGTATGACGAGTGGTCACCATTTCAGGATTGCAAGCAGGAGGGTCACCATTTCAGGATCTTCCCCCCCCCCCCCCCCCCCCCCCAGGTAGTGTGACAGGAGGGGAAATGGCTCTACTCGACAATTGTACAGATTTGGAAAACACTACCTGGGAGAATAGAGGAGGCAAATTCCATTAGAAGTTTCTAAAGAGAGCTGGATTTATATTTGAAAATGGTGAATTTCGAGGGCTACGAAGATCAGACTGGAAAATTGGATGAACTGGGTAGCTGTTTCGGGAGCCAGTTCAGACACACTGAACCAATTATGGAATTGGTTATTTTCTTCAATCCCATTTGGTGGGATCTTTCTTCGCACCAGACTGTTGACTATGTCTCTGTGAAGCTGCAAATACCCTAAAAGTTTGATTAGCGTTCTATTGGTTTTCATTCCTGATCATGGGACCTGTGGCTGTGCCCAACATCGTGTAATAAGATGCTTCCTTTGAGTGATTCTTGAGAGCTATTATCAGATGCTACATAAAGGCAGGTCTGTGTTGTGCTGTTAATTTTGACTGTTTCCCATAACTCCCCTATTTCTTGGTGGAATTATCGGGCAGTGTTGCCAATCAGTTGAGGTATTCCTGGTTGCCAATGAATGAACTATTTTGTGTTCTTTCGGGAATGAGAAATTAATTAGAATTTGGGTTGGGTGTGTGTGGGATTGTTGATGCTGTCACAAGCCAAGGGTTAATGATTAAGAGGAACAGGAGATACCTGTAGCTACAAGTCAGTTCATGAAGTATAGTGTCAATGCCAGGAGTACATATCCGTTCCTTCAGGATGAGCAGAATAACAGTGAGGTCTGTTCCCATCTGGTAACGATTGAGGTTTGGGTCAGCGGGTCACTGTCCTCTCCCCATTGAAAATGGGGTGGAGGCCAATGGACAAAAGAATTCATAAAACTGCAATAAGATTGGAATTGAAGGACTTGGGCACAACTTCTTCCCCCTAGAAAGCCTCAGTGAATTTGCAGCATCTTAATGGGGGCAGGGTGAGGAGAGAACAAGATGGTCATAGAGCAGCCTAACTTATTCAGACTGTCCAGTTTTCAGAATTAGTCTAGTTCCATTTACCTGCGTTTGGTCCATATTTCTTCATACCTTTCCCATCCATGTACCTGTCCAAATGTTCTTGAATGACAAAATTGTACTCACCTCCACCATTACCTCAGGCAGGGGTTCGAGACATTCACCACTCTGTGAAAAAAATTGACCCTTTGGACCCTTTTGTATCTCTCCCTTGAAAGCTATGCCCTCTAGTTTTAGATGCCCCTCCCATGAAGAAAAGCTGTTGGCTATCTACCTTATATATGCCTCTCATGATTTCATAAACCTCTATAAGGTCTCCTGCGATCCAGGGAAACAGATATGGCAGCCTCTCCTTATAACTCAAACCTTCCAGGCAAAAGTGAGGACTGCAGATGCTGGAAACCAAAGCTTAGGTTAGTGTGGTGCTGGAAAAGCACAGCAGGTCAGGCAGCATCCGATCTAAACTCTAATCTAAACTCCAACCCTTCCAGTCCAGGTAGCACCCTGGTCAATCTTTACTGTGCTCTTTCTAGTTTAATCATACCTAAAATGTTTGCAGATTTCTGTTTGATTTTTGGATTCAAACCTCTCCCCATTCAGCGAGGAGTGCAGTTCAGAGAATTGCTCTGGATTTGCTTTTTTTTAATATCCACGGTGAATTAATGACAGCTTTGCCAAACTGACCCCCTCGCCTTGTCCTGAGCTTTTTAACCCTTTTGGTTTCTTTGAATTAGCAGAGTGCTGCTTCCCTCTGCTCCGGCCGGGCTGCCTGCAGCAGCGTCGAGAAGCAGCGAGGGGCACTATTAGCCCTGAAACTGCTGAGGAGTTAAATCACTGTGGATTACGTTTCCGCCTTTCCCCCTGCCTCCTCTATTGGCATGCAAATCACCTTGGTGCTCAGGCTCTGCCGAAAGTGAAATTGCAAATTGCAGCGAAGAGCCAGGAGTTAATGGGAGCCGTTTCTGAGCGCGAATCCACTTGAGCATTGACAACACTGGAAGGTGTCATTCCGGGATTAAAAAAGTGGATGTTTATGTCAACGCAAGATCTCTCCCTGTGCCAAAATGCTGTTTGTACGCCAGGCAGTCTTTCCAAGAAATAATGTGAGCGAAAAATCTACACTCTTGTCAGGTAAACCAAATAGTTTTTCTCTCCAACGAGAAAGCAAAACTCAGATTTTTTTTTTGCTCAAGTTTTTGTGTTGCTCAGGTTTGTTCGGTAGGTATTTCCTAAAGTCAGGGAGAACTTAGCTGCTGCAGTTTTGTTTCTGAGCTGTGTGTAAAAACACACTGTGGCAGCCCTGCTCATTCACAACAATGTCGTGCTGCCTGGGTCTAAGGGTCAAAGCCAAACTTTACCGGTTGAACTCGATGACTTCACGAGGCTGGTATGTGTGAGGTTAGTCAGTGTCAGTCTTTCTGAGCGCTTTTCACGAGTTGGCCTCAGCTGTGTAACAAAAAAGCATTGGGAAATTCCTCGCCGAGTTTGTCTGTGCCTGGTCAGCCAGGAGCTGTGCCCACCCTGGGCTTTTCCAGAATTGGAAGGAGTTTTTTTTTGTTTGTGTTTTTTTCCCCCTCTCAGCTGCTGTCTGATGCTCACTGAGCGAGAATGGGAATTGGCTCCAGTGGCGAGAGGCTGAGTTGGAAAGCTTGTGTTGGTGCGACCTCTCCAACTGATACTGGGCATAGGCAGTGAGTCAGAGAGGGCCAGTTGTTTCGATTCCTGAAAGGTTTCACACTCGAGGTGCTTTTCCTCCTCTTGCTTGTGGGTGAGAGCTGCTTTATCCTTTGCCCATTTTATTTTTTGCCTGCATGTCAAACACTGGTCTGGACCCACTTTCTGACTCACTGTGGTGACCCCTTGCCTCTTGTGAGCTGCTGTGGGTCAGCTGGCTGGGCTGATTTTTTTTCTGTTCGGATACTGCTGAAGGGCTTGCGTGTTTGCCCCCTTGATTAATGGAGATCTGACAGCATTGCCGACCTGATTGCTACTACTGCCTGGCAAGACTGAACTGCCTCCATGCTCCTTTGTTGAATTCCTTGTGTGCACTTAACTCATTACCAGCAGTGCCTTTGTCACAGTAGATTTTCCAACAGTTGATTTGCTAGCCTGTGTTTTTTGAAGGGTCAACTCTTGCTCCTTTCCTCTTTCACCGTCACAATCTTTCTTTTGGTTTCTTACTATCACCGTTCTTTGATAATTTAATACTCGGTTGGAGGTGGATTTGGTCAGGGCAAATTAATGTATACGTCTCCCAACATGCTAAACCATCCTATTCTGTTGCTGTTGTGGAATGATACAGATTTGACATACAAGTGTTCTTTGGGTATGAGTTTTTTTGCTTTAATAAAAGGTAATTTCGTAGAATGGGGGGGTGGGGCATTAGGGATCTCTTAGAAACCGATCAAATTCAAGCAGAATTAGATGAGGTGAACGCAGGAAGGACGTTCCTTATGAGTTGGAAGCTGAGAACAAGGGGCCACTTGAGGTAGGCCATTTTGGTCAGAGATTAGGAGTGCTGTCTTCACCCAGAGAGTGGTGAGTCTAACAAACTCTCCATCTGAGAAAGCGGTTGAGGCCAAACCATTGAATGTTTTCATAAGGAGGTAGATATAGGGCTGAAGGGTGTGGGAAGAAGCAGGAACAGGGTACCGTGTTGGGTGTTCAGATGTGATCATAGTGGAACAGACTTGGAGAGCAATCTGGCCGCTTCCTGTTCCTACTTTCGATGTTTCTCTGAGTGGGGTCAGTCAACATATGAGGTATGAAAGTACGTGTTCTATTCGAGTGTCTACAAAAAAGCATGGAAATCTACAGCTTCCAAAGCTTGCAAAAAATTTAAAATTGGCTTTTGGTAGCCTACATATTAAGAACTTGAAGAAACATGATGGGTAAAATGGAATTCAGATACAGACCTAACTGAAGGATTGAACAATACCAGAGGGGCTTAATGGTCTCTTGTTGCTCTTGTGACTGACACTAGTCTGGTGCTGCCGTTTAAGAAAGATTGTGGGCACCAAGTGTATTGCTGCTTTGTTCTGATAATGAGGGTTGAGGTGGTGGTGTATTATATATCAGTGTACACCTGTTATAGGCTGATCTATTGTCCAGATCGCAGAACTCAAACAAACGATATCCTCAGGATTCATTAATCAGTGATTTAATCGCATTTTCAAGAAAGCAAGGGCTTAAAAAAACCAAAAGCAGCGAGGTATTGGACTCCATTAACTACAGACAGACACAGACTGGAGTGGGTCCTAACAGTTCTCATAAATCATGCCTAACACAGTACTATATAGTAACCAGCCTGATAAAGTGCAACTGATTTTACTCATGCTAACCATTTGTATAAACCTGTCAGGTTAAATGTAGTTGATGTATGGCAGCCATAATATGGAGTGCTGATGATACGACAACTTGTATTTAACTAGTGCCTTTAATGGAGTAAACGTATCAAAATGCTTCGCAGGACATTCATTGAGCAAGATTTCATTCCGAGTAATGTGGGTGGGTGTTGGGACAAGCCGCTGTTAGTTTGGCCAATGAGATATGTTTTAAAGATTAGTACTGAAGGAAAGAACTGGACAGGAGACATTTCAGGAAGAAATTCCAGCGTTTGGAGGGTGAGGTATTTGAAATGATGCAGTTGTATGTAGAAAGCCAAAAGTCCTTATGTTGCATTTCTTCTCTGAGGATCCAGGACATCCTAGAACAATGTTGTAACTCCTGAAATCACCTTGTGTGATTTCGGTTTAGATTTTTATTGTCAAGTGTGCTCAAGTACAGGAATACAGTGAAATGTGCATAACAATGCCACACTCTCAGCGCAAAAACTTCAGGTACAAAGTATTAAGAGAAACAGAGTTGAAAATGTTCTTCTCCTTCTCCTTAGTGATGGCCACTACACTGACCTCTGCCGCTGGCTCTCGAAGTTCTGGTGTACTATCTCTCTTCCATCGTGAAGACTAAAACAAAATATCTACACAGTTCCTCTGACATTTCTTTCTTCCCCATTACTGCTTCTCCAGTGGTCCAATGTCCGCTCTTGCCCCTCTCTCTTAGTTTAATATATCTGAAAAAAAAACCCATGCAATCCACTTTTTTATTACTAGATTTGCTATTTCAGCACAGACCCTGGGTCATTCCATTATGTGATGGCCAAATGCCAAAATTCATGATGTGGGCACCTTATTCAAGCCCTTAAAAAGGTGACGCCTGGGAGTCATTCCTTCATACAGAGGGGAGTGGAAATCTGAAACACTCTGCCCCAAGGAGACTGGCAGGTTGGTTGCAAAATGCCAGAACTGAGATTACTAGGTCTTTGTTCTACAGGGTTACAGAGCCAAAGTGGATAGCTTGGCGATAATTCGTGTAGTAGGAGAAAGTGAGGACTGCAGATGCTGGAGATCGGAGCTGAAAATGTGTTGTTGGAAAAGCGCAGCAGGTCAGGCAGCATCCAAGGAGCAGGAGAGTTGACGTTTCCTGAAGAAGGGCTCATGCCCGAAACGTCGACTCTCCTGCTCTGATAATTCATGTACTGACTAGATGGCAGAGCAGGTGTGAGGGGCTGAATGGATTTCAACTGTATTGCATCTTATTGTAGCTGAAATCGAGGAAGAGCACCTGCACGTACAGGTTCCGAGCAGCTTTGTCACTGTGGAATGTAACATTTTGCATACAGGAAGATAACATCCCCACACACCTTTGTGTTTATTCTATCAGCATTGATCTGACAGCACTGTGAAACATTATGTGCGGGTTTTTGTGAAAGTGTTCTCACATCTATTAAGATCTAATAGTGCAGAGTTTAGTCATCCCAGTTTTGACATCAATCTCAGCAAGACAAAATGGCCTTTTTTTGGTTTCATTGAATATTGTGTTAGCAGGCCATTGTGGTGATAAGATTAGCACTTCAGCTTTTACGTTACCAGTTATTTTAAGCTTGCAAGGACGCTCACACATGCTGTGTACATCAGCGCAGGTACGTAAATGTTTCTTTGAAAGCAGAGTCCTAATGGACTCAACTGTTAACTCTGTTCCTCGCTTGACAGTTACTGCCAGACATGCAGAGTTTCTCCAGAACTTTGTTTTATGTGTTTGAACTGGTCGTGATTTAATGCTGAGAGAATTGTTTGGGCGAGTCTGGGATTTGAAAATATCGTACAAATGATCAAGCTAAATTGGCTAGTGGTAATTTGTTTTTGAAGAGATGGGAAGGATCTTTAATATTCTCTGCAATTTATTTAATAGATAAACACTCTTGTTGAAACATGTGGAAATTGTTGATGATGTTCCTCTCCCCATTTGGCCTGAAGGGCTCTTGAGGCGAAGTGTTTATGTCCATATCTCTGCGCTTGGAGACCTGGGTTCAAGTCCCACCTGCTCCAGAGGTGTGTAATAAGATCCTGAATAGATTGATTAGTAAACTGCTGCAAAATGCAAAAGTGCATTAGAGGACCTTTTATGATGCAGTGGTAGTGTCCCTGCCTCTGAGCTGAAGGCCTGGTGTTCAAATCCCAATTGCTCTGAAGATCCATTGTAACACGTTCGAACTGGTTGAGTAAAACCATCTCCCTATCAGGCCTTGGAGCTGTTGAGGCACAGTGGTAGTGTCCCTACTTCTGAGCCAGGGGGCCTAGGTTCAAGCCCCATCTGCTCCAAAGGTGTTCAACGACAGCTCCCACTAAAATATCTCCCCGCACGCCTTAACTACGTTCAGTTCTTTATTCATCTGAGGCTAGGTCAGAGTTTATTGCCCATTTTGTTCATGCTAGACCACTTAAGCAGGTGACAGTCAAACATATGGCTTGTGGGTCTGGAGTGAGTATGGAGACCAGGTAACGATGGCAGATTTCCTTCCTTAGCAAGGATGTTAGTGAGACAGGCGAGTTTTATAACAAAAAATAATTAAGCCAGTTTATAATTTCAGATTCTTATTGAATTCAAGTACCCCCCCCCCCATCTGCTATGATAAGTTTTGACCCCCTGTCCCAAAGCATTGTTCTGAACTTCTATGTTACTAGTCCCATAGCATTACTACAGTACCAGTGACTCCCCATAATGTTTTGACTATTTTTAAGTCTTGTGGCTGTAGTCTTCTGATGTGGCTACTCAGTTCCAGTAGCTGACCCTGCGTTTTTCAAACACACTCTCTTAACTGCTCTCCAGGAGGCACAGTGGCTCAGTGGTTAGCACTGCTGCCTCACAGTGCTGAGGTCCTGGGTTCTTATGGAGTTTGCACATTCTCCTTGTGTCAGTGTAGGTTTCCTCTGGTTTCCATAGTCCAAAGGCATGCAGGTTAGGTGGGTTGACCATGCTAAATTGCCCATATGTCTAGGGATGTGTAAGTTAGGTGGATTGGCCATGGGATGTGCAGGGTTATAGGATTAGTGTGGGGGGTGGGGTGGTCTTCGGAGGGTCAATGTGGACTCGATGGGCCAAATCGTCTACTTCGACACTGTAGGGATTCTATGATTCATAACTTTCTCTCTGCCTTGTTGCTGACCCACTTTGAAAAACATTCTGAACTGGCTGATCTTTGATTTCTCCTTCAATTAGTTGCTGTACCCGGGGAACAGAGGAACAGGAGGAGGCCATTCAGCTCCTTCTGTCTGTCCCACTATTCAATTAGATCATTGCTGACCTGTCTTCAAATTCCATTGACTTGTCTTGCTACCCCAAGCCTTGGACAGGCGTACCTAATGAAAGACCCTGTCGATCTGAATTTGGAGATTTTCACTGGATCCACTCAGTGTTTGTTTTTGAAGGGAGAGCATTTTACGATTTGGAGATTTCGGTGTTGGATTGGGATGTACAAAGTTAAAATTCACACAACACCAAGTTATAGCCCAACTGGTTTAATCGAAAGCACTAGCTTTCGGAGCGCTGCTCCTTCATCAGGTGGTTACTGCTGTTGTGTGAAGTGGTGTTTTCTGATGTCATCCCTGGGACATTTTAAAATGTGCCTCCTTCACTTAGGCCTGAACTCCAGACCAGAGGACATGGGGCTACAGGAAGACACTATCCTTCACTTTGCTCTATTGAACCCCACAGTTGGTTCATTAAGAGTCTGTTCAATCGACCTTGTAATGCAGAATATGCAAATATTCATCTGTCCCCCAAGTAGAGACAGCCAATAGTATAAGTGTGGAGGAAGGATATTTGGAGGGAGCAGGTGATGAGAGTATCACTGATTCGGTGTTGGCAGCTTGGAATTTGTTTAATGACTTCTTGCAAATGGCTGCGTACAACAAAAAGAATCTTGGGGTTGTCCAACGTGGAATCACGTTACAGGGGGTCATCAAAGTTGAGCAGCTGCAGAATCCAAACTGACCTCTGGATTTGGGTCTTCTCTTCAGGTACAAGTTTCTCAGGCCTTAACTGGCTGCTTCAGGGACAGAGCCAAGCCCACGTCACAAACGGGTGCCCATGTTGGACAAATGGCATTAATGGAAGAGGGGTTTGTGTCAGAATCCGCTTTCCTGGCTATAAGAAAGGATTCGGAGCTTACAAAGTATTTGAATCAAAATGGCATCTCGGAAACCATTTGCAACCTTCATCATGGTGTTTGAGGTCACGTATAGAACCTTAATATTAGTCTTGATAAGCTATAATGAGCCTCCTGTGTACTTTATTCCTTCGTCTGTTTGATTCTGGGAGGGAGGAGGGAACTTTGGAGGCTTCCTTGTAAGTTAGTGAGTTGAAAGACATTTCTGTTCTTTTGCGGTGTGCAAAGCAATGTAATGGCATCTTGCCAGTGGATCACGCTCGGATCACTACCCCAGTACTTCAGGAGTGAAGTGTCTCTTTGGTGCTTCACTCCTGGAGCATCTCGCTATTGGCACATTCCCAAATCATTGTACCAGTGTTTCACTCCTGGAGTATCTCGCTGTTGGTACATTCCCAGATCATTGTACCAGTGTTTCACTCCTGGAGTACCTCTCCAGTGGATACACTTGAGTGCTGTCAATGTTGAGGCTTTAAAACTCCAAATAACCTAATATTTAACGTAAAGCAGTCAGTCATCCCACAGCTAGTTCACATGGTGTGCGTCATTAGAATCTTTTCCTTACTGTCACACAAATGATAAACGTGGTTTGACTTTTCCTGATAACAGTCATTATCAGATCTGGTGAGATTGTCAGCTGTGTCTTGTGTGAGGGAATAAGGTTGTGTGTCTTGTTACTGCTTATTGATGTGGAATAATAAAATTTTAGAGTGTGGAAGGAGACCATTCAGCCCAGCATGTCTCTGTTGTACTGGCTGTTCCATCAAGTTACTCCACCTCTGCCTATTCATTCTGCTCTGCCCTGGAAGTTGGGTCTGTGATCTGAGTTCATTATTTTTCTTACTCCATAGTAAGCTTATGCTGTAAAGCCAGGAATATATATATATATATTTATAAAATCTAATTTAAAGTAGAAATCTCTCCCACGTTGATATTTCTGACTTCCTGCCTAGTATTAATGTCTGTGACGATGTAATCTGGACTGTATGTGGGGAAATTTATCCAACAGAGACATTGACCTCCCCACCTCCTGCCCCAAAGGCTGGGTATAAGATGCATTTTTAAAAATGAAATGGATGCTCGGAAGGTGTTGTGTGTGCACAGAAATAATTTTGGGAGTTTGGCTGGGGATTGCCTTTGATTACTACAATTTGTCCTTCCATCTTATAGAGGCTTTCTTTGAAGATCAAAAGATGATCTATTTTGTCAAAAGTCCTTCAGTTTCCAGCAGGAATAATGCCTGCTTTCTAATTGGAATTTCCCAACCAGCCCCATGGTTCTTGTTGTTGTTGCTATGTTTAATATCTTTGCTCCTTTGGGTTGTATTTTGTTTGTTTCTGTAATTGCAGGCTGTGGGATGGTGGAGGAAAATCGATCCTAAATCTTCCTGCTCGTGTTAAGGGTCACTGGGCCTGAAATATTAACTCTGTTTCTCTCTCTCTAACGACCTGCTGAGTTTCTCCAGCACTCTCTGCTTTTGTTTCAGACTTCCAACATCCGCAGTTCTTTGTTTTATTTTGATCGTTTATTTTTACCAAACCAACCCTTTTCCCTTTGCTGTCTGGTAAACAAGTTCTGAATAATCCATTAGCTGCTTACCCGACTGTTGGTCTTTAATTCCTGGAGAAGCTAATTTAGAGGTGTCACTTTTCCCTGTGGGTTTCAGAATCGCCCTTATATATTCATTTATGCTTTCCCACATTCCCGGCTTAGCATTTGAAAGGAACTGTTCAGGTTGAAAATATATCTGCCGTGCTCCCTCCAGTAGTGGACATTTGATGGAACGGTGTGGAATGTGTCCCTTTGGTGGTTTCTGAGTGTTGGACAGAGGGAGAGGCAGAATGGTGCTTGAAGCAGAAGAGGAAAAAGAGTTTGCAAAAGATTATTTTAACATTGCAATTGTCTGTTGAGAACTAGGACAGAACAGCATCCCTATCCCCTCAGTATGTGGGGAAATGGTGATTTGGACTGAATGTGATGTATAGCTCAGAGATTACAGTCACCTGAGAGTATTTATGACCGAGTTGGGAGCTCCCAGCACAACTTGCATTGATGTAGCACCTATATTCAGTAAAGAAAAATCCTACTGTGCTTCACAGTGAAGTTATCAAACAAAGATACGCTACTGAGCCACAGCAGAGAACGAAATCAAGAATGGAGGACCCTAAGTATGTAACAGCTGTGCTGGTGGGTTATTGATTACGGTAATGGAGAGGTTGCACAGAAATGATGTGTTCAAGTTTCTTCCCGAAGTACCTTTTAAAATGATCAATCCTTGAACCGCATTATTCAAATTAATTTGGTGCTTGCAAAGCCCATTGCTTTTTCAATGCCAATAGCGTGGCCAGTTGGAATCAAATTACCAACCAATCAATGCCCCTTTCATCTGGAAGTGTAAATTGTGGTGATTGCTTGAAATTTGACATTCTTGCATGTGTCCTGATGTGTACAAGGTGAAGCATTTGATAAAATGTCTCTTGTTTCAGCAACATTAAAATTCTTTTCATCCCTCTGTGGACTGTGGGTATTGCTGGCAATATTTATTGCATACCCCAAAGCAACTGAGTGGCTTGGGTCTGGAGTCACATATAGACCAAACTAGGAAAGGCTGGTGATTTCCTTCCCTAAAGGCCAATAATAAGAGAGTTTCTTTTGTAACTATCCACCCGTTTCATAGTCATCATCACTCATTTGATCTAGATTAATGAATGAAATTTAACGTAGTGCAATAAATGCGAGACACCATTTGATTAAACGCTGTGGTCATGCAAAGAAAAACATTGATTTCTCCCAGTGTGAGAGCAGGCCATTCAGCCCATTTAGCATTTTGGATTCATACTTCACTCCACCTGCTCATATAAAACAAAATACTGAGGTTGCTGACAATCTGAAACAAACACAGAACGCTGGAGAAACTCAACCGGTCTGGCAGCATTATGGAGAGAGAAAAACCGGGTTAATGTTTTGAGTTCTTCAGCTCTGAAGAAGAGTCATACTGGATTTGAAACGTTAACTCTGTTTCTCTCTCCACGGATGCTGAGTTTCCCCAGCATTCTCTCTATTCATCATTTCATGCTGCCCATACAACCTTGTTTTCACTCCAGAGGTACTCTGTTAGTTGTAAAGCTCTTTGGGATGTCCGGTGGTCATGAAAGGTGCTATGTCAATGTAAGTCTTTCCTCTTGTCCTCAGCCCATTTCCCCTCCATCCATTTTAGCTCAACCACACCATGTTATGGTGACCGCCTGGGCGTCAGTTTCTACCACATGACGATGTATTTTCCTTTCATCATTTTCAGCAGTTTGTTTTCTTTCTGTGTAACAAAACCTTCCCCCTTTATGTCCAATAATGTGATGGCTGACTGTCTGCACATTAGCATGGAAGTCTCAGCACTTGAGTGAAACAATTATCAGGAGAAAGTGAGGACTGCAGATGCTGGAGATCAGAGCTGAAAATGTGTTGCTGGAAATATATCTGCCGTGCTCCTCTTCAGGATTCCTGAAGAAGGGCTCATGGCCGAAACGTCAATTCTCCTGCTCCTTGGATGTTGCCTGACCTGTTGCGCTTTTCCAGCAACACATTTTCAGCTCTGAAACAATTACCAGCCAGTCTCACTTTGATGTGTTGTCTGTGCTAATCAGGGTTGCAGACCAGGACAGAGAATGAGGGCATTACATGTTATTGACCTAATCCCATCCACTTAAACACACCCGTTTTCATCTCCTGATAAAGAAAATGTTGTGATGCTAGGGTGGAGACAAAGAGTAAAGGAGCTTATCCTGGACTTTGCTTTACATATAATGAAGGACATACACCAAGGTAAAGCTTGGGTATCATGCAGTTTGGGAATCACTTAGCTCAGTTGGCTGGACTGCTGATTTGCGATACAGTATGATGCCAACAGCGTCATACAATGCCTACACTGGCTGAGGTTACCCTAAAGGACACTCCTTCTCTCTTCAGGTTAAACTCCCCACCAGCCAACTCCCCCTCTCTCTAACGGGAGAGCAGCCCTAAGGTCCTGTGGACAATAATGGCCTTACCTTTATCAACCAGCTCAAAACAGAGCTAATGCATTAGCTGGCCCTTCTCGATTAATAACTGGGTAACTGTAATGGTGAGGAACAGTCTCACCCTGAAAACACAGGGATTTCAAGTTCAAGTCCCACTCCAGGATTAAGAAGTGGAGGCTGACTCTCTACTGCAGTACTGAAGGAGTGCTGAACTGTCAGCGATGCCATGTTTTCGATGAGTTACTAAACCAAGGCCCCAACTGTCCAACAGATGCAGCTAAAGGATCCCATTAACCTATTTCAAAGAAAGAGGCGGGATGTTATCCCCAGCATTCTGGCCATTAATCCTTCAATCACATCATTTGACTTAGTCATTACTGTTTGTGGGATCTTGCTGTCTGCAAATTGGTTTCCGTGTTTCTGAAATTATAATAGCGAAGTACCTGACGTCTCAACATAATTTAGAGTCATGAAGGGGATTGAGAAAAGCACAGTATAAACAGTAGTCCTTTTTTTCATAGAAATCCTACAGTATGGAAGTGGGCCATTTGGCCCATCGAGTCCACTCCAACCCTCTAAAGAGTATCCCACCTAGACCCATCCCCTATTCTATCTTATCCCTGTAAACCTGAATTTCTCATGGATGATCCACCCAGCCTGCACACATCCCTGGTCACTAGGGACAATTTAGCATGGCCAATCTACATAACCTGCACTTCTTTGGACTGTGGGAGGAAACTGGAGCACCTGGAGGAAACCCAGTGCAGACACTGGAAGAATGTGCAAACTCCACAGTTGACAGAGTGGAATTAAACCTGGGTTCCTGGCGCTGTGAGGCAACATTGCTAACTACTGCATTGCCACTGACCTGATGACCATATGAGGACAGTCCTAAGATGGCGCTGTCAAGTGATCATCTTCCCATTTTGAGTGTTTAGTGAGAGATATAGCTTCATGTAGACCAGAAATGTGTCCTCCCAGCCACAGCCTAGTGGTGAACCATTGAAGGCATAGAGTGACTGAATAAATGGATGGAATTGTAAATGTAGTTTGTCATTTCTGGCTGCGGTACTTGAGATTAATGCGGGGCAAGTTGATCATCCAGTTGAACAGCAAAAAAACACTCTTGGCCCCACCATCTGGGAATAGGAGCTGATCTACTTAAATCCTTAATTGATGTCTTTCAGAGCCAGAAAAAGAATATTTTCCTGATTGTAGGCATGGTTTTTTTGCTTTTTGCTAAATAGCTTGCTTATTGTTTTGGATTTAACTTTGGCTCAGTGGACAGTGAGCATTCTCTCCGCTCAGCGGGAAGGTCATGGGTTTAACCCCCCCTCACCTCCAGAGATGTGAATTTGTGATTGTCCAGGTAGCACTGAGGGAACACTGCAGCATCAGCAGGTGCTGTCGGTCAGATGAGATCCATCTGGGTTGGTCGGGTGGATTCGGAATGTGCAGAGGGATGCAGGGCACTTCTCTCGGCTCGTTTTAAACCCCTGAACGGGTTAATCTGTCACCCGTCTCGCTGCTGTTAGCCGGAGTTTCCTGTGTGCAAAAAGGCAATTCCCTGCATTGGCTCATGTTTTAGAGTCACTTTATAATTGCCTTTGAGACATCCTGAGACTGTGTAAGCAAAGGGTCATATAGATGTACAGCATGGAAACGGATCCTTCAGTTCAACTCGTACTGCCACAAGGATCGGTGCTGGGTCCTCTACTTTTTGCCATTTACATAAATGATTTGGATGCGAGCATAAGAGGTACAGTTAGTAAGTTTGCAGATGACTCCAAAATTGGAGATGTAGTGGACAGTGAAGAGGGTTACCTCAGATTACAACAGGATCTTGACCAGATGGGCCAATGGGCTGAGAAGTGGCAGGTGGAGTTTAATTCGGACGAATGTGAGGTGCTGCATTTTGGGAAAGCAAATCTTAGTAGGACTTATACACTTAAAGGTAAGGTCCAAGGGAGTGTTGCTGAACAAAGAGACCTTGGAGTGCAAGTTCATAGCTTCTTGAAATTGGAGTTACAGGTAGATAGGATAGAGAAGAAGGCATTTGGTATACTTTCCTTTTTGGTCAGAGTATTGAGTACAGGAGTTGGGAGGTCATGTTGCTGCTGTACAGGACATTGGTTAGGCCACTGTTGGAATATTGTGTGCAATTCTGGTCCCCTTCCTATCGGAAAGGTGTTGTGAAACTTGAAAGGGTTCAGAAAAGATTTACAAGGATGTTGCCAGGGTTGGAGGATCTGAGCTACAGGGAGAGGCTGAACAGGCTGGGGCTGTTTTCCCTGGAGTGTCGGAGGCTGAGGGGAGACGTTATAGAAGTTTACAAAATTATGAGGGGCATGGATAGGATACATAGACAAAGTCTTTTCCGTGGGGTCAGGGAGTCTAGAACTAGAGGGCAAAGGTTTAGGGTGAGAGGGGAAAGATATTAAAGAGACCTAAGGGGGAGCGTTTTGACGCAGAGGGTGATACATATGTGGAATGAGCTGCCAGAGGAGGTGGTGGAGGCTGGTACAATTACAGCATTTAAGAGGCATTTAGATGGGTAAATGAATAGGAAGGGTTTGGAAGGATATGGGTCGGGTGCTGGCAGGTGGGACTAGATCGGGTTGGGATAACTGGTCGGCGTGGACGAGTTGGACCGAAGGGTCTGTTTCCATGCTGTACATCTCTATGGCTCTATGCTAAACAGATATCCTAAATTAATCTAGTCGCATTTACCCGTACGTGGCCTATATCCCTCTAAACCCTTCCTATTCACTTACCTATCCAGATAATTTTAACTATTGTAATTGTACCAGCCACCACCAATTCCCCAAGCAGCTCATTCCATACGCGCACCACCATATGCGTGAAAATGTTGCCTCTGAGGTCCCTTTTATATCTTTCCCTTTTCACCCACAACCTATGCCTCTACTTATCCTATCATGATTTTATAAATCTCTATAAGGTCACCCCTCAGCCTCCGATGCTCCAAAGAAAACAGCCCCAACTTATTCAGCATGTCCCTATAGCTCAAAAACCTCCAACCCTGGCAACATCCTTGTAAATCTTTTCTGAACCCTTTCACGTTTCTCAACATCTTTCCGAGGGAAACCAGAATTGCACAGCTGAATAGGGAATATTAAGTCACAACTCTGCAGACTTAATTATTGGCATTCTGGTATCTGGACAGATATAGTCATTGTCATTGAGTCAATAATGACTCAGGCGGCGCAGTAGCTCAATGGTTAGCACTGCTGCCTCTCAGCACCTGGGACCCCGGTTCAATTCCAGCCTTGGCACCTGTCTATGTGGAGTTTGCGCGTTCTCCCCATGTCCGTGTTGGTTTCCTCCGGGTGCTCCGGTTTCCTCCCACAGTGCAAAGATATGAGGGTTAGTCATCTTTGGATTGTGGGAGGAAACCGGAGCACCCGGAGGAAACCCATGCAGACACGGAGAGAATGTGAAAATTCCACACAGACAGTCGCCTGAGGCTGGAATCGAACCCGGGTCCCTGGCACAGTGAGAAAGCAGTGCTAGATACCGTGCCGCCCTGTTTAAACACTGAATGTGAGAGAAAATGTTGACTAGGATGCTAGCGAGAATGCTTCACTCCTTCTTTTCCAAAATAGTGGCTGTGGCTTCCTTTCTGTCCAACCGAGAGGCCCCATGTGAACTTCAGTTTAATGTCATGAGTTCCTAGTCTGTCTAGTTGCTGAGTCTCTCTGGGTTGTTGGCTCTTAGGAGGTATTATTGCAAGGTTTAGTAAAAGAAAGCTGCTTGTTGGGGTAAAAAGCAGATAATTCTGGTTAAAAATAAACAGAAACGACACCGTAAGGTAAGGGGATCGATGTGTAGAAATGTGACACACATTGTCTAATGTCAGAACTGTTGAAGTTGCTGTGGTGCATTCAAGTGACTTGTCTCAAATGGTCAGCTTAATACCGCGAGTGAAAGGGTACATTGTTCGGGGTTTGATGTAAGTTAAGCTCCTTGCTAACCCATCGTATTGACTGAAGCAGCTTTCTCATTGACTGCTGTAACGTTCTTTGTTGAAGATTGCGCTCTGTTCCTGTTTACTCTGTTCATCTCTTCCCTCTCAGTGGTGAGTAAAGTTACTGGACTGTGCAAAATATAAATTTTTCAAGCAAATATGTTGAGATCTGCAAGGTGACCGGGCTTCAGGCCAAAGTAGCTTTGTTGACTGTGAGGTTGGCATCCTCTTGTTCTCTTGTGGTGAGCACTATGTTTTCCTTTGAATGGGTAGTGTTAGGAGTAGGAGCAGGCTATGCAGCCCTTTGACTGATATATATTTTGAAGCCATCCACCTAGCTTGGCTCCATATCCTAAAGACACTGGTCCAATACATCCTGCTGATGCTGTTTGACAGGTGGATATCAGGGGTTGGGAGTGGGGAGGTCTTGGCTGTGTGTTCACCTGTGAGCATGCTCACCTTTGTATTTATAATATGTGTGTGTATGTGTGAGAGAGAGAGAGAGAGAGAGAGAGAGACTGTGTGCGCATGCGTATCTGGTCCTGTGTTTGTGTCATAGAATCTCTACAGTATGGGAGCAGGCTATTCAGCTCATCAAGTCCATACCAACCCTCCAAACAGCATCTCACTCAGAGCAACCCCTGACGACCGCCCCCCCCCCCAAAATCTCTGTAATGCTGCATATCCAATGGCCAATCCACCTTGACCTGCACACCTTTGGACTGTGGGAGGAAACCCACACAGACACTGGGAGAATGTGCAAACACCACACAGATAGTCAGCCTAGGGTGGAATCGAACCCAGCTCCCTGGTGTTGAGGCAGCAAAGCTAGCCACTGAGTCACTCCTGTGTCTTTCTCCACTGTCTTGTTCTGAGAGAAAGTGTCTGTCTCTCTGTCTGTGTCTCTCTCTCTCTCTCTCTCTCTCTCTCTCTCTCTCTCAGACAGGCAGACTTTGTGTGTGAACTGTTCTGTTTGGGTGTGTGTGTGTGTGCCTGCTTCTCTGTATGCCCTGACCCTGTGCATGTGTGTGTCTCTCTGTCTGTCTGTCTGTCTGTCTCATTATGAGTGCTGCATCTGTGTGTTTTGGGCTGTAAGTGTCTCTGTCGTGTGTGTGTGATCAAATCAGACAGACATATATATTAACTGCAACCATTTTACAATGACAGTAGGTTGCATGGTGTCCTTGGCAGTGTGCTGATGGGATGTTTTTCCTGTATTTCACACCATGCCGTGACCACTGATCCAGAATACAGGGGAGAGTCCCATGTACTCAGCTGACTTCTTGTGTCTTCCTGAATTTAGTTTTGACCCCCATTGTATGCTATTCAGCAGGAATTGGCAAGACTCTGTTTACAGAGGTAGTTACCAGCCTAATGTTGATTAGGTGTGGGGGGGGTTGGTGGGGTGGGATAATAATCTGTGCTTTATCCTTGACGTGTTTCAACCTACCACTACATTATCATGACAGCCAGTTGAGATTACTCGCTGAATAGCGATTGCTGTTTAATTCATGTAGAAAATGATGATGATGTGAACCAGGAGATAAGGTCACTGCTTTATAAACATTGTTAAGTGGCTTCTTAGGCATTAATTGATGTTTGCAGAAAAATGGTCAGGTTGCAGTTTTAAGATCCACAAGGCACAGTGACCAGCTTAGAATTTCATTTCATTTTGGATGTAGTAACTTTGAATGTGTTGAAGGCTGGTGTGCAAACTTTCATTCCCATAAGCTGTATGAGAAAGGATACGTGGAGCAGACAGTAACGCACGATTAAAGTCCAAAGTTAGACATATTCATCCTGAATGGTAGGCCAAGCTTGATGGACAAAATGGCCTCTTTCTGTCCTCATTTATTGTTAGTTTGATCATTGGTCACCATAAACATTGCAAACCCCAGCACTTGTGGTACCTCTGAGCTAGAAGGCCCAGATTGCGAGTCCCACTAGTTCATTCCGCCAGCAATGCCACCCCCATGTCCTCTGGGTTCAGTGGGAAGACCATCGATCAAAGGCTGGTGCTCTCCTTGAGTCACACCATCTCCATGTTGAGGCAAAGCGGAGAAGGAAAAAAAACAAGACGGTGCCTGCACTCTGGGTCCCGCCACCTGGTGGCACGTTGCACCCAGTCTGTGGATCAAGAATGGCCCCTGTCAGTCACACGGGGAACCACAGCAGATACTTGTGAACTTGAGTAGGCGCTAGCTTCAAATCGAGGGATGGCGATAAGCGAAGATGATATCCTTTTGCTGCTTTTCTCCCTCATGCT
The DNA here is from genome assembly GCF_020745735.1 of Hemiscyllium ocellatum. NCBI lineage: Eukaryota > Metazoa > Chordata > Chondrichthyes > Orectolobiformes > Hemiscylliidae > Hemiscyllium > Hemiscyllium ocellatum. Next base: position 27,078,444 of record NC_083443.1, read on the forward strand.
CATGAGCTATCTTTCCTTTACATGCACTGAAAATAGAAAATTCTGGAAGTATTAAGCATTTCAGACATTTGTGAGACAGTTGCGGTGTTAACAGGTCTTCCTGACGAATGCCCATCGACCTGAAACATTAACTCTTTGTTTCTCCCTCTGCTGACCTGTTGAGGATTTTCAGAGTTTCCCGTTTTGTGTTTCAGAGTTTCAGAATCTGTGGTCTTTTGCATTCATATTCCCTCAAATACATCTGTGCCGATCCCTGTCAACAACCTCTTGCATTTATGTAGTGCATTTAATTTAGTTCAAATATCCAAAAAATTTGATTCGAAAACAAACTTTGATGCCAAACTATATAGAGAATCAACTCATAGGTCGATGCGAGAAGTAATTGCTTTTAAGTTAAAAATCTCACAACACCAGTTGATAATCCAACAGGTTTATGTGGAAGCATTAGCTTTCGAAACGCTGCCCCTTCACTCGGTGCTTGTGGCTTATTAACTCACCTGATGAAGGAGCCATGCTCTGAAAGCCAGTTCTTCCAAATAAACCTGTTGGACTTATAACCTGGTGTTGTGTGATTTTGAACTTTGTCCACCCCAGTCCAACACTGGCATCTCCAAACCATTGCTTTTAAGGGAGTCCTAAAAAGGAGAGCAGGAAATGTTCACACACCGAGAGAGAGAGACTGTTCCAGGACCGAGGCAGTTATGATTACCAACAGTGATGTATGTGAGGTGGGGGTGCAGAGGTCCAGGGATAGGATGCTGGGAGGGGCCTCTGGGTGGTCCCGATGGACTGAATGGCACAGTAGGGATTCTGTGATTTTCCAGACAACTATCAATGCAGATACTAGCGCAGAGATCCAGGGGACACATGGAGCTGGACATAGCCTCAGTGCTGGGGGAGGGGATAGGATCTTGGAGGGATTGGAAATTCGAGGATGAGAATGCTAAAGTATAAGTGGGTGCTGCAGCAGAAGCAAGTGAGAGTCCCGGCTCAGATCCACGTGACACACCAGTCAGTACCAACACTCCCTCTGCCCCACAAAGCCCCTCAGAGGGTCCTGCACACACCGATCACCATGTACACATGTTGACCTCTGTTTCCTCAGCAGGAGGTTTAGTGGGATTGTAGGTCAGTACCACCTCCTGGCTGCCACCTAGCTTTGTATTAATCCTATGTAAGCACTGCAGGCTGTTAGACAACATTGCAGTCTGGATACTGTTCAGTGCAATGCTAAGGGAATGCAATCGGATGTTTCCACTTTGGAAATTTGGATTCCCACTTTGACTCGCTCCATCTGCATTGATTAGGCACAGAACTTTTTTTGGGAGATGAGGTTTTCTCAGATTTATTAGCAAGCGTTCCAGAGTTGTGACAAACCACACAACTATGCAGCTGAGCTCGGCGATAAATTTCAGGTGTAAACTCTGGAGTTGTGTACATAAACATTCCACTGTTCTTTTTTAAGATGACATTTGTTTGTCTGAGCTGTGTCTTGCATATTTTTAACATTTTCCAGATTTTCCCTTTTGAGTTAGATGTCTCTTGCTTTCTCTGTTGCTCTTGCTCTCTCTATGGCTCTGACTCTGTGCCCCCTCTCGGTCTCTCACTCTTTCTCGCTCTCTCTTCTCCCCCTCTTCCCCCCTCCCCTTTCTGGGTCTGTCTCTGTGCCTCTCCCTTGTCTCTGTCCCAGGACAGTTAACCTGGTGTTTGCAGTTTTGTTCTTATTGCTGTGGTGGTAATCCAGTCAGCATTACCTGTTTGATCATGGTGGCTCAGTGGTTAGCACTGCTGCCTCACAGCACCAGGGACCCAAGGTCGATTCCAACCTTGGGTGACTGTTTGGGTGGAGTTTACACATTCTCCCGGTCTCTGTATGGACGTCCTCCCACAGACCACAGATGTGCAGGTTAGATGAATTGGCCATGGGAAAATATCGTGTTATCAGGTAGTGGGCTGGATCTAGATGGGATGCTCTTTGAAGGGTCAGTACAGACTCGATGGGCCAGATGGCCAGCTTCCGCACTATAGGGATTTATGATTTTCCAGACAGCTTGCAAAAGCGGATATCTATAAAATTACTGAATAATTTGAAGAGTGGATTGTAACTATGGGTGAATATGTAACCTAAGATCAAAACAAGTTAATAATTTCCATTCCAAGTTAATTCATTCCAATGTTGATGTGAGCCATTCTAATAATCCACAGTGGTCTCACTCCATGAGGGCAGTACATCATAAGCGCACTATGTTCCCAATTTTGGCATCATTGTCAAACCAGTCTGTGTCTATCTTTTCAAATCTCTCCATGGCCTTGATGGTCATGCCTCTGTAACTTTCTCTAAAACCTGAATATTCCACCCACTCCCTTCAACAAATACCGCCCGCCCCCGTCACTCTTTTATCATGTGCCTCAATGGGGAACTGAGTTCAGATTGACAGAGGAGAAGACCAAATTAGTAACTGTCTTGGACTTCAATGCGTTGTACGTTAATCCTTAAGACTACTGCGTTTGGTAATTGTATATATACACCAAGCAATTGTCTTTGAGTTGCATTATGAAGGTCTAAGCTATCATCTTTGTGTGTTCATGGTCCTGTTGTAGTCTGGTCCAGTATAGAATGATCTAACCCCACCCACACTGTGCTATTTATACTCAGTGATTTGCAGCTCGGTGAGTTTGCTGCAAGCTAAATCCAGGGTCCTGAAGCCCTTCCAGAGCAGTAACAGTGTGCAGATCCAATAGTAAAATACATAGGGCCTCAGGACTCAACACTGCATGGAAGGTTCTTTGCCTCTATATATAACCCAATGAGACCACTACATTCCTCCAAACTTAATTCTCAAGCTTCACAGACTTTCATTGCCTGCTGATTGTTGATTCGGTGACCATTGCTGTTGTCTTATGTGAATTATTTCTTTTAACATTTCATGGATTTTCTGTCTTTAACCCCATATTGGGGGGGGGGGGGGGGGGGGTGTGCAGGTAGAAGAGAAGGAGAGACAGAGAGAGGAGGGTGCTTTCCATCTGCAGGTTCTGGTTGTTTTCAACTCTGCTGTTCTCAGCACCTCCAGCTTTATTTTTTAACACTCTGCAGCTCTGCCACTCAAAGGGCTATTGCCAGGCAAAATTTCCCTATCTCTGAAGAATTCCATGGCTGCCCACTCTGGATATCTCCCTCTTGCTGCTTCCTGAAGGCAGCTCCATAATATCCAACCCCTGATTTCCAAGTTGTGAAACAGTTCAAGTTCAATTTCAATTTATAGTCCGGAAAAAGTGAAATGGATATGTGGTCTCTTGCAACACTTGCAGTCTCCAACATGCCTGCTTTTGATGAAAGTCCCAAGTTAGGCTGACTAGTACGACTTTCCTTCCAATTTGCAAAGAAGCCCTTTCAGTTCTCCTTTTATGTTGATTCATATTGAGTCATACGGCACGGAAACGGACCCTTCTGTCCAACCAGGTCATGCCGAACATAATCCCAAACGAAATTAGTCCCAACTGCCTGCTCCTGGCCCATATCCTTCCAAACCTTTCCTATTAATGTATTTATCCATATGTCCTTTAAATGTTGTCATGGTACCCACATCAGCCACTTCCTTTGGAAGCTCATTCCACACATGAACCATGCTCTGTGTAAAAAAAAGAACTCCTAATATGTCTTTTTTGAATCTCTCTCCTCTCACCTTAAAAATGTGCCCCATCGTGTTGAAATCCCCCCATCCTAGGGAAAAGGTAACTACCATTTAACCCTATCTATACCCCTCATTATTTTATAAACTTTGATAAAATTGCATTTCAAGCTCCTACGCTCCAGTGAAAAAAAAGTCCCAGCCTATCTGGCTTTTCTTCCTCCTCCTCTCCTCCCCCCACACAAAAAAAAAGCTATGGTCACCTCATCAACAACCTGCAGGATAATGGAAATCTGTGAAGCTTAACAGTTCAAGTTTGGAGGAATGCAGTAGTCTCATTGGATTGTCTAGAGAGGCAGAGTACCTTCCACACAGTGTTGAGTCTTGAGGCCCTGTGTACTCTACTATTGGATCTGCACACCATTACTGCTCTAAAAGGGCTTCAGGACCCTGGATTTAGCTTGCAGCACATCACTGAGTATAAATAGCACAGTGTGGGTGGGGTTAGATCATTCTATACTGGACCACACAACACTAGGTAACTCCTGATGGAGTTGTGCTCCAAAAGTAACGCTTCCAAGTGAACCTGTAGGACTATAAACTAGTGTTGTGTGATTTTTAACTTTGTCCACCCCAGTCCAACATCAGCCCCACCTCATCATTTCTTTATACAGTGGTAGTTCTATAATGCGATGGTTGTGTTCTTGGGCAACCCCGCGATTATAGAAACATTGTGCTTTAGAAACAGCGTTTAAAGTGTTGATGTAATCTCGTTACAGCCAACACACGTATTAAAAGTTTGTGCTTTAGAAATAGTGCCCCCAATTTGTCAATTACATGATGAATTCGTGTTAATGAAATGCACTACAGCAGAGCAACCCGTAACTCAAACCTTCCACATGCGGCAACATCCTGGTAAATCTCTTCTGAACCCTCTCCAGCTTGATAATATCCTTCCTATAACTGGGCAACCAGAACTGGACACAGTATTGGTGTTGGTATTAATTCTGTAAAAATAATGCCTGCTCCTTGATTTGTGAGTGCGTGTGGGTTGCATTTTGAGGTTCTGTCTGATTATGCTTCAAGCTACCCGGGCCCTACACTCTAGAAGTTCCTCTCGAAATCTCTGACTTTCCATTTCCCATCCCCCCTTTAAGCTGCTCTCTTAAAAACCTGCCTGCCTGAAGCTTTGGTCAAATATCTCCCGAAAAGGTGCAGTGGTCAAATTTTGGTTGACGCAGTCACTCCTAAAGGTGCACCACTAAGTCAAAGATACTATATAAATGCAAGTTGTTAGCAATGTCACTTTCCTGTGACGTCGCGAACCCTGTAGCAATTCCAAAGTCAACTTATCAGCGTTGGGAAGCTGAGTGCCTTGGTAGGCCAGATATAAAAGGAGCTGAAAATGTGTTGCTGGAAAAGCGCAGCAGGTCAGGCAGCATCCAAGGAACAGGAGATTTGACGTTTCGGGCATAAGCCCTTGTTCAGAAATGTCAGATATAAAAAGAAGCTGACTTTGCCCAGGCACTCACCTTGGTTTGTTCCACACTTCCACGTGGCTTTGTGGGAAAGTGTGGCTCCAGTGATTTTGCTTTTGGGCTGGGGGATTTAACTGTTAGAACACTTGATCATGTGGCTTAAGACTTCTTTAGCTTCAGAGACGTTCCTGAAAAAAAAACAATCACCAGTCCAGTGAGGTTCAAAGAAGCTCATTAGCAGTTTTCAGTGAAGGAGCTTGGATTTGGAGGATTCCCCTGTTGTGCAAATTGAGATTGTTGTTGTTGCTCTTGGGAATTTTGGCGTCAGCCTGATCAAAGTCTGCAGCGTATCCTTGGCCATAATTTGCCCCGAAGACCAGAGCCTCGGCTTGGACAGCTCTGAGGCTCCGAACCTTTTATCTAACTCTCTGGAGCTTTTGAATGTATCTGCTTTCTCGGAGCAGCTCTACATTGTTTGTCTGTTTTGAAATTGTGGGGAGAAGCAGTACTCTGAGGATGCAGGGAAGAAAATGAGCTGACATTATGAAGCCTTTTGTCACCACCATCTGCAGCTTTCCCATCGACCCTCTCACCATACTGAACTGTAGGTACATCGCCATTCCTTCGATACTTTTGTGTCAAAATCCCAGAATTCATAGAATCCCTATGGTGTGGAAACAGACCGTTTGGCCCAACAAGTCTGCACCGATCCTCCGAAGACCATCCCCCACAGATTCACTTCCCCCTACCTTATCCTTGTAACCCTGTATTGCCCATGGCTAACCCTCTTAGCCTGCACATCCCTGGACACCTCGCATTGCCAATCCACCTATCCTGCACATCTTTGGACTGTGGGAGGAAACCAGAGCACGTGGAGGAAACCCACACAGACACTGGGAGAATTTGCAAACTTGACTCACACACTGACACTTGAGGCTGGAATCGAACCTGGGTCCCTGGTGCTGTGAGCCACCTTGCTGCCTCCTATAATTCCCTCCCTATAAGGACAGTGTGAATGTCCCTAGTCTGTGATGGTTCAACAAGGCAGCTCAACACCACCTTCTCAAGGCACTATGGATGGGCAATAAATGCTGGCCCAGCCAGCATTGTCCATGTCCCATGAATGCCAAACATAATTCCTCCTTCTCAATGGGGAAGGTGCAGTTGGAAGAGACCGTTAGTCCCAGACTCTCTCTGTCCTCTATTCCCTTCATGGCAACTCTCCGTCAGCTCATAAAATGGTTACAGCTGAGTAGGAGGCAATTCAACCTGTCGAGTTGGTGCTGGTTCTCAGGTAGAACGGCTCAGATAGTTGACTGGATGGCTGGTCTGCAATGCAGAGTGATGCCAACAGTGTGGGTTCAGTTCCCAAACCAGCTGAGGGTATCGGGAAGGTCTCAGCTTCTCAACCTCTCCCTTCGCCTGAGGTGTGGTGACCCTCAGGTTGGCCATGGTGTGGATGTGGCTGGTGTTGGACTGGGGTGGACAAGGTCAGAGGTCACAAGCTTCCGATTTCAAATAAACCCGTTGAATTATGAACTGGTGTTATGTGACTTCTGACCCTCAGGTTAAACCATCACCAGCCATCTCTTTGTAATGAGAGAGCAGCCCGACAGTCTGGTAAGTCTATGGTAACCTTACACACCATCTCCTGGTCTGTGGTGTGAGTGTGTGTGTGTGTGTGTGAGAGAGAGAGAGATAGAATGCATTGGAGAGGGTGCAGAAGAGGATTTGGAGAATAGTCGCAGGACTGAGGGGCCTCAGCTGTGAGGAATGCTGGGATCATTTTCCTTGGAGAGAAGCTTTGATCGAAGTTTTCAAGGCCTGAGAATGAGAGGGGCACTGTTTTAAAGTGTTTGACAAAAGATGCAGGTGTGAGGTGAGAAAAATCTTTTTTGCTGAGCCAGTGGTTAGGAAGTGTGGTGGAGGCAGACTCAAATGAGGCATTCGAGAAGGTGTTGGTTAATGAATGTGCATGGAAAGGGCAGGTGGTTAGCACCGAATTAAAATGCGCAGAGAGCATGATGGTCTTGAATGGTCTCTGAACCATGACAATTCTGTATGCTTAAGGTATCCGGTGATCTAGGATTTCAAACTGAAGGCTGGTCATGGAACATCCTGCAGGGTTTGTGGATCCCAGTGAGGAAATTGATTCCTTTAATTATTGTCCAGTGGTGATAGTGTGATAACTTGTCTCACGTTCGTCTGCTTTATAACATGTTCTCCCCATGCGTCAGCTCCAGTTGTTTGGAATCCACTGGTGTTCAATCCATAGGCGATATTGCTCTGCAGTTTCATCTTCCTTTCTCATTAAGCACAAATTATTCACAGCCACTGTGTGCTTTGCTTTACAAATAACATGTTCGGAGCTGCAGGCATCTTGCGCAAATGCTTTTCAGTTTGGGTCGAGGTGACATTCTGAGTGTTAACCCATCAGAGTTTGCACTGAAGGCTGGTACTGAGTCAATCCTGATACAGGGAGAGTGTGGGTAAGTGGCGTTGAAATGCCCATCAGCCATGATTGAATGGCGGAGTGGACTCAATGGACTGAATGGCCTTACTTCCACTCCTATTTCTTCTGGTATTATGGTGTTAACCCCTACATAAGAGGGGGTTTTGAGGAAGGATCACCGGACTTGAAACATTAAGATTTCTCTTTATGGATGCTGCCAGACCTGCTGAGCTCGTCCAGCGATTTATATATTTTTTCCCCCTCTAGGCCTTTTCCCCAGGGTGGGGGAGTCCAGAACTAGAGCTTTAAGGTGGGAGGGTGGGGGGCAAGATTTAAAAGGGATCTAAGTGGCAACTTTTCTAGGCAGAGGTTGGGTCGTGTATGGAATGAGCTGCCAGAGGAGGTGGTGGAAGCTGGTACAATTACACCATCGAAAAGGCAGCTGGATGGGTATATGAATAGGAAGGGTTTAGAGGGATATGGGCCAAGTGCTGGCAGATGGGACTAGATTAGGTTAGGATGGCATGGACGGGTTGGATCAAAGGGTCTGTTTCTTCATCTGTATTAACTTACAGGCCAGTGTGTTGGCTGCATCCTAACTTCCAGCTAGAGTGAGCAGGATGGGTTGATAGTTCCTGACCGGGCCTGTCCTCAGGCTCCCTAGGAAACCCATTCTGAAGGGAGGAGGTGGACATTTTAGCTTTCACAGTGGAATCTGATCCAAATCTGCACTTATCCACTTGTGGTTGAGTTGACCAAGGGGGCAAACTCACTTCCCCGTGATAAGCCAGATGTTAGCTTGCAGCTGCTTCAGTCCAATAAATTTTTGATTAGTTTCCCATTTCTATTAAAATTTTGTGCTTGTAAACTTAGTCAGCACTGCACTTAGTAACCTAAACCTCGCAGTACTCCATTAGTGTTCAAAATGAATGATTTACTGCGAGTTTTTCCAGGCTTGAAAAGCACTCCTCCTCCTCTTGCTTAACAGAATAAAGTTGCCTGTACTGACCTTTCCTTCAGGCCATTGTGGCTGATTGCTTCATATAGAAATTACATCAGCCTGCTTTATTCAATGAGCTGTTGAGGGTAAAGCAAAGAGGGAGAGTTATGTTAAGACGGTGTGCAACATTAAGTGCTCTTCCATGTGCGTAATTATATGGATAACTAATAAATATTATATGTGAAGAATACCAGTCTTGCTTTTAGACTTAGTGCTATCACTTCTGCATTAGAAGATTGTAGGTTTGAGCCCTGTTCCAGGGACTCAGTGTGGCCCAGGCTAAGGCTGCACTGTACAGAGACCGAATAGAGGGAGCTCTGCATTGCGGGAGGTGTAACGAGTGTGAGGCCGAGACTAGTTTTTAATCCAGAAGGGAATCAAGGTGAATAATCAAAACCCACAGCAGCGTTGGAAGCTGAACTGAGGGGATTTGAGTAGACATTTTATCTTTTGTATAAAACTGTTAAATAAAGTTCAACACCTGTCTTGAAACGCGTAAAAGTGGATAAATCCCCAGGTGTACGCTAGAATTCTGTGGCAAGCTAGGTAAGTGATTGCTGGGCCTCTTGCTGAGATATTTGTATCATCATTAGTCACAGGTGAGGTGCCGGAAGACTGGAGATTGGCAAACGTGGTGCCATTGTTTGAGAAGGGTGGTAAGGACAAGCCAGGGAACTATAGACCAGTGAGCCTGATCTCGGTGGTGGGCAAGTTGTTGGAGGGAATCCTGAGGGACAGGATGTACATGTATTTGGAAAGGCAAGGACTGATTAGGGATAGTCAACATGGTTTTGAGGGAAATCATGTCTCACAAACTTGATTGAAGTTTTTGAAGTGGCAGTTGGAGTTTAATTCAGATAAATGTGAGGTGCTGCATTTTGGGAAAGCAAATCTTAGCAGGACTTATACAGTTAATGATAAAGTTCTCAGGAGTGTTGCTGAACAAAGTGACCTTGGAGTGCAGGTTCATAGCTCCTTAAAAGGGGAATCGCAGATAGATAGGATAGTGAAGAAGGTGTTTGGTATGCTTTCCTTTATTGGTCAGAGTATTGAGTACAGGAGTTGGGAGGTCATGTTGCGGCTGTACAGGACATTGGTTAGGCCATTGTTGGAATATTGCGTGCAATTCTGGTCTCCTTCCTAACGGAAAGATGTTGTGAAACTTGAAAGGGTTCAGAAAAGATTTATAAGGATGTTGTCAGGGTTGGAATATTTGAGCTGCAGGGAGAGGTTGAATAGATTGGAGCTGTTTTCCCTGGAGCATCAGAGGCTGGGGTGGGGGGTGACCTTTTATAGAGGTTTATAAAATCACGAGGGGTATGGACAGGGTAAATAGGCAAAGTGTTTTCCCTGGGGTGGGGGAGTCTAGATCTAAAGCGTAGTTTTAGGGTGAGAGGGGAAAGATATAAAAGAGATCTAAGGGGCAACTTTTTCACGCAGAAGGTGGTACGTGCATGGAATGATTTCCAGAGGAAGTGGTGGAGGCTGGTACAATTGCAACATTTAAGAGGCATTTGGATGGGTATATGAATAGGAAGGGTTTGGAGGGATATGGGCCGGGTGCTGGCAGGTGGGACTAGATTGGGTTGGGATATCTGGTCGGCATGGACAAGTTGGTCTGTTTCCATGCTGTACATCTCTGACTATGACTCTCTGACCTAAGAATTAGCCTTATCTCCGTATTTCTTTGAGGAAAATCAATGATATTAAATAAATAACAGTTACAAAAGACTAATAATCTTTGTTGGTGATCCACAATAGCCTTCTCCCTGATCAATTTGCCCTTCTTTTTCTTACTCCCTCACATACTGATCTGGCTTCCCCATGAAAGAAACTGTCTTATTCACTTCAGCTATCTCCTGTGATAGCGAGTTCCATATTCTGACGACTCCATTTGTATCAAGTCTATCTCCTCTGAAAGTTTAACTTTTTAGTGGGGAGGCTAGGAACCAGAGAACAACATCACAAAGCAAATTGTCTATAAGAGCTAAAAAGAAATAACAAATACGTTCTCTCTTGAAGTTTTCCGATAGTGAATGAAGATATGTGATTTGTAATTTGGATGGCTACAGGTATGCAGTGTGGGTTGTAATTTATGCTGCATCTTTGCTCTATCAACATCAAAAAGTCAGAACAATGACTGTTTCCCCCTCACTTCCCATTACTTGTGTCTTTTCTGCTTCAGATGCTTGTCAGATGTTGCCTTAAAGATTACCTTAGTTAATTCCTGTGACCCAGGCACCAAAAATACATTTTCCCTTGCCTTGTTCACTCAGTGACCATTCCAAATTAATTGGGTGTCATGACTGATCCTCAGCACCAGAGAAAAATGTCCTGTACTACTCAACAATTTCCATCTGTTATATCAATTCCTCACAAAGCACATTATAGGACCATAAGATATTGGAGCAAAAATTATGCCATATGCCCATTGATTATAGTGGCACAGTTAGGCACAAAACTTTGCAATGAACCAAATGAGGTAATGGTTGGTCCGGTGATATATAGCCTGCTCAAAGATTTAACTTTTCAGAAAACTTATTTAAGGCAGGAGAGAGTGCGGAGGGGGGACTTATGAAGGAAATTCCATAAGTATGAGTTGGAGAGCAGATGACACTAAACCCTTCATAATTTTAAAACCTCTATTAAATCTTCTCTTGGCCAATGAAGCTTGACCTATTTGATTTTAATTGTTAACCTTATCAACAGGCACAACTAAATTGGAATCATCACATGAATGCTTACACAGCTATTGGATATAATTAACCAAATGTTTTAATTATGTAATATTTTCTCCTGTTAGATCCATGCTAAACACATTAGGCTAGTTTGAGTCATAATGTTTTTATCTCAATTTTATATGAAGATTATTTTCTTTATTCAGATGTCATGACACTTGTTTCTTCAATTAAGATAATTTATAGCGTAATTCCTTCTTAAAAAATTTTAACCTGTTTTTCTAAACAACCTGTTCAGAGATATTATTGCACTCCAGGCCTCCCGTTCCAGAGATGAGGACACTAACTTTGTGTCACAAGTGGGCCTGTCTGTAACTTTAATATATAAATTCTTGTTGCATCGGCACAATAATTGCTCATCAGTTAAAAAAAAATTCCCTTTTCTGATTGTCCAGATGGTCGTTTGGAGTCAGCCACATCGCTATGGGTCTGAAGTCTAGTGTAGGCCAGACCAGATAAGAACAGTGGCTTCCTTCCTTAAAGGGCATGAGAGAACTAGATTTGTTTCTTAAGACAATTGATAGTGGTAACCTGGTTATCATTAGGCTAACTTTTTTATTCCTGAATGTTACCAATGCTACAAGCACTAGAGTGCACATAGTTACACAGAATCCCTACAGTGTGAAAACAGGCCATTTGACTCAACAAGTCCCCACCGGCCCACTGAACATTATCCCATCCAGACCCATTCCCCTACCCTATTTCTCCACGTTTCCCCTGACCTATGCACCTAACCTACATTGTCCTAGACACTATAGGGCAATTTCCCATACCAATCCACCCTAACCTTCATGTCTTTGGACTGTGGGAGGAAACCAGAGCACCTGGAGGAAACCCACACAGACATGGGGAGAATGTGCAAACTCCACACAGACAGTCACCCGAGACTGGAGGCAAACCTGGGTCCTTGGCGCTGTGAGGCAGCAGTGCGAACCACTGAGCAGCCGTGCTGCACAGATTTCGGGTCTTGGAGAGAGCAAATGTTCTTTTATAATCTCGAACTCAGTACAAGGGTGGGTAGAAGCCAAGCCACTTGGTAATTTCAAGAGGCACTTAAGGGGAATAAAATAACAGAGCCATCGTGGAGGGGACGGGGGAGGCAGGGTGACTGTTGAGGAGGGAATGGAGCTGAACATGGAGCTCTGAGGAGGGCTAGCATGGACTGGATGGGCCAAATGGTTTTCTCATATGCTGAATTGGCTCCATGATTCTAAACTAATCGCTCGCCCGGTTTTGAACTGTGGCCATTCCCCTGTGTGTGTTTCCATGAAACTTTGTGCAGTCTTGAAATCATAGAATCTCAACAATGTGGAAGCAGGCCATTCAGCCCATAGAGGCCACACTGATCCTCCAAACAGCATCCCACCGAAACCGTCCCTCCCCTATCCCCATAACCCTGCATTTCCCCTGACTAGCCCATGTAGCCTGAACAACCTTGGACACTGTGGGCAATTTTGCATTGCCAAGTCCACCAAACCTTCCTTTAAAAATTAACCCATGAGCTGTTGGTGTCGATGACTAAGCAGAATTTATTGCCCAGAGAGCAGTTAAGAGTCAACCACATTACTGTGGGTCTGGAGTCACATGTAGGCCAGACCAGGTAAGGATGGCAGTTTCCTTCCCTAAAGGACATTAGTGAATGAGATGGGTTTTTCTGACAATTGACAGTGGATTCATGGTCATCAGTAGACCACTAATTCCAGAATAGTTTTCTTTTGCTTGAATTCAAATTCTACCATCTGCTGTGGCGAGATTTGAACCTGGGTCTCACGTTACCTGGGTCTCTGGATTAACACTCCAGCGATAATACCATTAGACCATCGCCTCCCCCTTAACCTGCTCATCTTTGAACTGTGGGAGGAAACTGGGGAACCTGGAGAGAATGTCGCCTGAGGGTGGAGTCAAACCCAGGTCCCTGGTGCTGGTGAGGCAGCAGTGCTAACCACTGAGCCACCGTGCCTCCCGTGCTGCTGGCTTATCTGCGTGGACGACCTCCTGGGTCAGGTCAATGAAACGTTGCTGTCTGCTTTGCTCACTGATGTTGTCAGCTGGCCCAGGCTACGTGCCTCAGTAGGACTTGATGAGGTGCTTAAAACAAAACAGGCGCTGTTGGCTCTGATGTTCCCATCTGTGGCAGCTGGTGGGATTTTCAAACACAAAGCAGCCATGTGGATAGTCATTACAAACAGACTAGGTGAGAAACTGGAGTGAATGAAGTGTTTCACTTGTGTGCAGGCTGTGCGAATAGAACAGCAGCTGTAATGCAGAATAAATTGAAAACTGCTATTAGGAAAATGTGCTGCAGGGGATGACAGTCACATTGGCGCTGTCACTTCGAGTCGCCTTCAGTGTGTTTGCAATGTTTCATCACAATTCCTGCTACCACCTCCTCAAAACTGGTGTATCCCCTCCAGAACCATTTAGCAAAAGCCAATGAGTCTGTGCCTCCTCTCTCCTGGAGGCTGGGGCTTAACCTATTGGAGATTATTAAAATTATAAATGATTTCAATAGGGTCAGACTGGGAAGAAACATTTCCTGTCCTGGGGAAGGTTGAAGCAAAGAGATGGAAAATCTAACTTTGGCCACTTTGCAGAAATCCAGTAGCGAGTTAAATTTGGGTCTGTAAATATTGGATGTTGCTGAAAAGGCAACAGAGCATTTGGGAGAAAGATCTTTGTCAGAGAATGGTACAAAAATGAAACTTGCTACTGGGGACAGCAGTTGAAATGGAATAGCATAACAGTGTAAACGAGCATGTGAGGGAGAAATGTGAAAGGTGAGGAGAGAAGAGATGGGTGTCACTGGCTCGGCCAGCATTTATTGCCCATCCCAATTGCCCAGAGGCCATTTAAGTGTCAACCATATTGCTATGTAGTTACATGTAGGCCAGACTGGGTAAGGACTGCAGTTTCCCTTCTCTAAAGGACATTAATAAACCAGATGGGTTTTTCCAACATTCAGCAATGGATTTGTGGTCACCGTTAGACTCTTAATTCCAGATTTTGTTTTTCATTTAATTCAAATTCCACCGTCTCCTGTGATGGGATTTGAACCTGGGTCCCCAGAACATTGATGAAGGGCTCTGGCCCGAAACGTCGAATTTCCTGTTCCTTGGATGCTGCCTAACCTGCTGTGCTTTAACCAGCAACACATTTTCAGCCCCCCGGAACATTACCTGAGTCTCCAGATTAACAAAGTCCAGTGATAATAAAACAAGGCCACTGCCTCCAGAGTAAGATGGCTGCTGTGAAACATACACAGCCGCATGTTTCTGTACTGAATGTTTCTTGTGATTGTCTTAGTGTGACTTGGAGCTTTATCCAAAAGCCTGGGCCCTCTGGGGAATTTCCTGAGGCTGGAATGCATCCTTTAGAAAACAGAAAGGTGTGCACCAAAGAGCATTTGTTTGGAGTGAGTTCTCAGACCACCAAAATGGCCAACAGAGTGACATCGGCCAATGACAACTTGGTGCTGCAGTTTCAGGAAAATGGGCTTACCTTGATTCCCCAGCCTGTGGGAGAGACAGCGGTACGAGGGTAATATAGGCAGCAGTGTGGGTGAGGAAGCCTTAGAAACACGTCATCAAGGGGAGGGCCTCAGGCTCCAAATTAGAGAAGGTCATTTCCCCGAGACTGGGGAGTCCGGAATGAAAGGTTGTAGTCCCAGGATACGGAGAGTAGGCCAACTCGGACAGAGAGGTGGAGAAATGTCTTCACCCAGAGATTTTATGGAATTCCCTGTTACAGAAAGGCCAAAACATTGAATGCTTTCAAGCATAGTTTTTAGTGCAAAAGGGATCAAAGGGTTTGGGGGAAAAAGCTGGAACAGGGCATTCATTTGGATGATCCGCCATGATCATATTGACTGATGGATCAGGCTTGAAGGGCTGAATGGCCTACTCCTCCTATCTTCTGTATTTTCACTGCTACAATGTGTTTCCATTGCTTACGAATGATGATGGCTTTATGTTTGCACGTGCCCACTCCTGACACCACAGAGAGGCAGTGGTTGGACCATTTTCAGCCTTTGACATTGGGTTCTTTATCACGCAGGGGCAAGTAAATTGAAGTTGCAGGTAAGCCTACTTGCTTTAACACAAGGCTAAAGGCTATTAATTCGTCAGCTTACATTTGCTGTCTCTGAGTTGACAATCCCGCAGTCACCAACATTGTACCTGAGTGTTATACCCTTCATAATATTCGCTTTGAAAAGATGAACTCAGTAATTGTATTGCTGAGTGGGTTTTCTTCCACAGTTTGGAGAGACAGTATGGAGATTTTCTAAAGCTCCTACTGTTGTCTTTGTGAAAGGTAAGTTAAATGAGAGCTGCATGAATCTGGTACACATCCTGCATTGCACATGATAAAAATGTTGGGCATTGGAAGGAAGTTCTGAAGCAAATGTCCAGAAGTTTTACAACAATCAGCCCCATACTGTCAAGGAAACAACAGACATTTCAAAATTGCTTTATTGCCTGGAGATCATTCAGGGACTTTGAGATTGTTAAAGAGGCAATTGTTACAATTGAGACTGTCATTCTAGTTCTGCTAATCTGGAACATCGCAACCTGGAACCAAAATACTTTATCCAGTTAATAATACTGATCGGTTATAACAATTTTCTATTAATGATCTCCTACAGCGTAACTTTCTGTTGCAGAGGATCAGAACTGTTGTGTTACAGCAGAATGACATGTATGAGCAACTTGATCTCTTTTCTATAGCAGATTTTAAATAACCGGATTTATCAACCTTCACTTTTTGAGAGATCATCGGTTTATTATCATGATAATAAATATTCATTGAAGATGCAAAACTTGGTTGTCATCTATTTTTAGATTACTGACTGGATAAATGGTTAATGTTCTAAGTATCTACAAAATACATTCACTCAACTCTGTCTCTCTCACTCTCTGCCACTCTCACTTTCTCTCTTATTCTTTCACTCTCTCTCATTCATTCTGTCTCTTCAGGCAATTGGAATTGAAAGATTTCCCTGCAGAGGTTGTTTATTTTGTACAGCAAAGTAATTTTTGAAAGTAAAACAATAATGCTTCTGAAGGCTGTTGTTGTGATGTTCTGACTTGTGTGGTTGAGTCAGTAATCACAGACCAAACTCTCAGGTCTTGGCAGATACAGCTTGCTCTGGAAATACAACCTTGTGATGTTTCTTCAATCAATCTTCCAAAAGAACAAACAGGTTTTACCCTGAACTGATGGAGTAATGGGAGAGACCAGCTGGGCAGTTTGTTCTTGAGCAGCCTTTCCTCAGCTTGTTTTTAACCTGCTTCGCCCGTGCTGAGCCGCTGAAAACGAACACCTCTTCAAGCCAGTCACATTCCAAACGGTCCTAGCTGGGGTCTCAAGGAGAACAAGCATTTATCATTAGTCATGTGATTAACAGGAAGCCTTGTTTAAAAGAAAGTTCAGTGACCACAGTGAATTGTCAATGACATTTTTTTGAAAAATACAACTCCAGGTATTTCCACAAAACCTGAGCAAAATCCACTTTAAAACTTTATACTCCGAGGAGCAGTGTTAAGCATTAAAAAGGTCTTCATGACACGACAGAAATGCCATCCGTTTCTTTCTAAGTAGTAAGGCTGGGCAAGACTTTGGTGTATTTGCGGTGCTTGTTTGACATTGTCCACATTCCTGTGTTTTTTCTTAGGGGAGTGTTGGAGAATTTCCCTTGACTTTGCTTCACTTGGCTGCTGTTGTGGAAACATTACCTAAGTGCTTTCGGAGGAGACGTAGTTGTCCCTCGGCATCGATTATCGGTGAGAATATATACAGCCGAGCAATCAATCAGAAAGACCACGACTAATCTGATTGTGACCTCAATCTCCTGCTGATCCTTGATAGCCATTGACCCCTCATTGGCCACGAGGCTGACATAAAAAAAATTCAGTGACTCACCTACACTATTCATTTAGGGGAATGAATTCCATCGACTCTGAGAGAAAAATTGCTCTCCATCTCCATGGGTTGGTGGGGTGGCACGGTGGCTCAGTGGTTAGCATTGCTGCCTCACAGTGCCAGGTTCGATTCCACCACACGGTGACTTTATGTGTGGAGCTTGCAAAGTCTCCTTATGTTTGCACAGGCTCCCTCCCACCGTCCAAAGATATATAGGTTAAGTTAATTGGCCATCTGAAATTGCCCATAGTGTGTAGGGTTAGCCAAATGAAGCATTACAGGGATAGAGTATGGGGTAAATCTGGGAGGAATGCTCTTCAGATGGTCCGTGTAGATCAGATGGCTGGCTTCCACACTGTAAAGATGCTACAATCCATCTCAGATGGAAGATCCCTTCTTAATGAACTGTCTTTAATTCTCCTTTCCCTTGCAATAAGTTTTCTATTTGCCTTCCTAATCACTTGCTTCTCCTGCAGACTATCTCGTTGCGATCTGTGTACTCTTGCAAGCCAATCTTGTTGCATTTCGGAGTTCTGAAATTCTGGGCGGGGTGGGGGGGTTGGTGAATGAAGGTAAGGGATGAATAGGAGGATAGGGCTGGGGTGGAGAGGAGAGGTGGGGAAGAAAGATCACTTCAACTTCCTCTTCCTCTCCGCCAAGGACATGCAAGTCCTGGGCCGCCTCCAATGCCAAATCCAAGCCACCCGATGCCTGGAGGAAGAAAGCTTCATCTTCTGCCTTGGGACCCTCCAACCACACAGAATCAATGTCGATTTCACCAGTTTCCTCATCTCTTTCCCCCCCCCCCCCCCCACCTCATCTCAGATCCAACCCTCCAACTTGCTGCCTTGAACTGTCCTACCTGCCCATGTTCCTTCCCACCTATCAGCTTCACCCTCCCAACCAACCTATTCACCATTAACCCCCCATCCACCTGCATCTACCAATTGCCTTCCCAGCTACCTTCGCCCTGCCCTGCCCTCCCCACCACCCCCACTCCACATTCCCGATGAAGGGCTTATGCCCAAAGTGTCGATTCTCCTGCTCCTCGGATGCTGCCTGACCAGCTGTGCTTTCCCAGCATCACACTTTTCGACGCTGATTCTCCAGCATCTGCAGTCCTCACTTTCTCCTAGTCTCTGGATTAATAGCCCAGTGACAATAACCGCTAGGTCATCGCCTCCCCTTTTGTTGGCCTCTAGGCTTCCTCTGCAGCAAAGACCGCGATTACATCACCAGAGTGAGGCTTCTGAGCCGCAACAGGTCATGCTTAATATTTAAATAGAATTCACGAGTACACTTTTATGTAGAGTTTTATTTCAGTTAGACATGCTCCATTAAACACTCATCCCACTGATTACCAGCTCCCCATATTTATACAACCAAATCAAACCTAATTAACTTCAAATTAATATATCTATCAACTGCTCCCTCATTCCATTAGGTCTTGGGCATTTCTTCAGACCACATTAGGTGATGGCAATTGATGTAGACTTGAGCCTTTTATATGGGAGACTGCCTTACCGTGAGTATGTACAGTGACGCAGTATCATTATGTTGGCACCATGTGTTGCATTGAATAGAGCAACTTGCAGCATGGATCATTGATTCACCTCTCGAGCAGCTCGGATAATTTTGTTTTGTTGTGCGGCATGATTTGCTGGAGGTTTGAGTTTCTCATACCACCGAGAAGACACTGGGATCTCTGTGAATGGAAGAATCTACCTCTTTAACCGATGAGTAATCAAGGTTGAGAAACAAGAAGAAAAGCATCTCTTCATACGCTTGCGTCTGAGGTAATGAAACATTCCAAGGCATGAACAGGAGTAGGTAACTCAGTCCTTTGAGACTGCTCAGCCATTCGGTACAATCACTGTAACCTCAAATCCACATTCACATCTAACTCTGGTGGCAAACGAGAATCTATCTCGCTCTGCCGTAAAAACAATTCAAGAACTGTACTTCCCTTTCAGGAGGAAAGTTCAAGAGATGCTCAACTGTCAGAGAGAGAGAGAGAGAACAATCACCTCGCTTCTGTTTTAAATGGGAAACCCCTGATTTTTTAAAGCCATTATAAACCAAGAAGTGACACTGACCACTTAAGGCAATATTCAAGAAGGCGGCTAAATGCCTGGTCGACAGGTTAGCCTTTAAGGAGCCTCTTGATGGTGGGAGGGAGAGAGAGAGAAAGATGCAGAGGCTGAGAAAGAGTTTGGCACCTCGACAGCTGAGGACCCCCCCAACAGTGGAGTCGTTAACATTGGGGTTTCACAGTAAGTCAGATTGAGAGGAGCTCTCAGCATGCTACAGGAACAGGAGATACTCTATTGATGTTTTCTAAATAACCTGTTCAAAGATGATACTACACACCTGTGGAGCAAGTGGGACATGAACTCAGGCCCCTCGGTCCAGAGGTGGGGACACTGCCACAGGACCACTGCACCAGGAGGTATTCTAGAGGGATGGTGCTAAAGAAGGATTTGAAAATCAAAATGAAAATTTTATAGTCAAGGTTTTGCTCAAATTAGACCAAATTTAGGCCAACGCTAGCAATGATTTTGACAATGAGAAGAGTGGTGAATTCAAGTTAATCCAGGTATGGGGGGGGGGAGAGAGAGAGGTGACAGGAAAACAGAAGGGAAAAGGATGAAAAGTTGACATTTTGTAAAATGTTATGGATTTCCCACGTTCAGGAACAGTGTAAATTGATTAGCTTTATATTAACAATTATCGCATCATTAAAAAAGGTACTTGGGCTGTTGAGACCCAGCCCTAACATCTGTGGCGCATTTTATGGACAATTAATGTGCAAATCAGTAAGCAGTAAAAACAACGAGCAGACTAAGGCGTAATGCAGTTGGTACAAAGAAAACAGCAGGGTGGCCCAAATTGACCAACAGGACTTTGGAGATTCACAATTTGCTTTGTATCTCTTTGTTCCCGAGCTTTCTGATAGATTTGCACATTAACGAGGTTTAGCTTTTCTTTAACGGAGTCATTTTTCTAGCAAGATCAGGCCTTGTAAATATTTACATGGTGTTACATTGCATTAGGCACGTCAATAGTATTGAAACTCTCCCTCTGGATAATGAACGTAACTACACTTATGATGCTTGGAACAGTATTAATTTTCTAATCTACTTGGCTTTTCTGACAAGGTATTTATGATAGCAGCAAACAATAAGTCATTCCCATCAGTTTAATAGTAACAAGGCAGAAATATTGGAAACAAAACAGATCAAATCCCGCCCTCCAGGCAATGCAAGAGAAGATGATTTAATGGTGCTGCAAGTTTTAACTCGTCTGATTTTGGTTTCGGACTGTGATTCAAGTTATCGCAATGTAGTTTCTGAGCTGCAATTTTGAAATCTCAACAAAGAAAATACGTATGCGCAAATTTATTTGCTATCATTCCTGATTTCAAAACCTTGCTCTTTGCTTTCAAACCTTCAGATCACGCAGATTGTCTCCAGGAATGTTTCCTTTTATGGGGTGCGGGAGTCCAGAAGAACTAGAGGGCATAGGTTTAGGGTGAGAGGGGAAAGATATAAAAGAGACCTAAGGGGCAACCTTTTCATGCAGAGGGTGATAGGTGTATGGAATGAGCTGCCAGAGGAAGTGGTGGAGGCTGGTACAGTTACAACATTTGAGAAGCATTTGGATGGGTATATGAATAGGAAGGGTTTGGAGGGATGTGGGCCAGATGCTGGCAAGTGGGACTAGATTGGGTTGGGATAGCTGCTCGGAATGGATGAGTTGGACCAACTCGCTGTGTCTCGTCACCTCTTGCTACTTTCTAGAGTCACCTAAGCTACAAGCATTTTACCCAGCACACTGTACCATCCGAACTGTCTTTCTCCATGTTTTTGAGTGCACGGCAGCTGTGTTTGAGTGGAGTGCTTAGTACCATGTGCTGCGTAGAAATGTACCTTTTGTTATTTTTGCTGGAAGTGCTGTGGTAGGTAGGCTATGAATTAAATTGACTACATGGCTGTAATGTAGGAGGCTTGTTAAGGTAGCCTATAACCGCTCCTTCGATAAGTAGTTCATTCCATTTATGTTTCAGTTTCACAGTTAAATACTTTTGTTCCTGTTAGTAAATGCATTAACCATTGGCAGAAGCAGCTTTTGTAGCTGGACATCAACAGGTTGGTTAACTATAATGACAAGAGTATAGCTTCAATCAACAGTCGGTGATAATTTCATGGTCATTTCATTACTTAGACTAGTCTTTCAGTTTGATGTGTTAACTGAATTCAAGTTGGTGACTTAAACCTTTGTCCCCAGGACATTAGCTTGGCTTATGGATTACTGCTGCAATGGTGTTACCGTAACACAACTGTCCCTGATGTTCTACACAGTTTCTCATCAATCTGTTCAGATGTTATGACGCACTTCTGCAGTTGGAACTTGACCTCCTGGCCCAGAAATAGGGACACTACTACTGAACCACGAGAGCCTTCAGTGGTTAGGATGAATGTATACTCCCTTGAACCCAAAGTCTTTTGTTTTTATTTGTATTTATTCACAGGATGTGGCCAGGTCAGCATGTACTGTCCATCCCTAATTACCCAGAGGACAGTTAAGAGTCAATGGCGTTGATGTGGGTCTGGAGTCACATGTAGGTCAGACCAGGTAAGGATTGTAGCTTACTTCCTTGCAGGAATTAGTGATCCAGGCAGTTGACAATGGCTTCAGGGTCACCATTAGACTTTTAATTCCAGATTTTTTTTGAATTCATTGATTCTCTTGTGTGTTTTGGGAAGGGGCAGGACACTGCCCTGAGGTCTAACACAGGCCTCTCTCCTTGACCAGCCTGCTCTTTGGGAAGGAAATCCTACTTAGTCATATATATCAGTTTGTTTTCCCTGACTTTTTTGTCCCTTGATCCCTGTACTCCTCTGTCTGGAATTGATCCTTTAAACTTTGGGGACTGAGCTATTTCTTGTTGGGAGTTAGAACAATGAGAGGTGGCCTGATTGAAATGTGAAGATTCTTAGCAGGTTTGACAGGGTAGATGTCACATCACTTTGAGAGAGAGTCTGGGATCAGTGGGCATAATCACAGAATTGCCCATTTAAGTCACAGATTAATCATAGAATGGAATCCCTACAGCGTGGAAGCTGGCCATTCACCCCATCGAATCCACATTGACCTTGTCACATCACACCGAAAATCCATCCCCTACCCTGTCACCCTACACTTCCCATGGCTAATCCACCTAACCTTCACATCCTTGGACGCTATGGGGCAATTTAGTTTGGCCAATTCACCAACCTGCACATCTTTGGACTGTGACAGGAAAAAAGAGCACCTGGAGGAAACCCACGCAGACAACAGGGAGAATGTGTAAACTCCACACAGATAGTGGCTGAGGCTGGAATCGAACCCGGGTCCCTGAGGGTATGAGGCAGCAGTGCTCACCACTGAGCCACCGTGCCACCCCAGGCAGAGTTTCTTCCTCTGAGGCTAGTGCGTTTGTGGAGCTCTTTACTATAGAAGCTAGGTAGTTCAGTATATTCGAGGTTGAGATTGACAGATTTTTATTCAGGGAGGGAATCAAGGGTTATTGGGAAAATGCAGGGAAGTGAAGTTTATCAGGTCAGGCATGATCTCATTGAATGGCAGCACCGACTTGTTGGGCTGAATGGCCTATTTCTGCTCCTGTGTCTTACGATCTTACTTTGGATCCCACCCCTCTGGCTCACTTAACCCAAACCATTCCATCTAGTCAACTCTTTTGACACGGATTTCAAGAACTTCTTAATCTATCGTTCTCTTTTTCTCTGTCTTCCTCCACTCCCCTCCCAAGCTCTCTGTTCTGTTCCCCCCATCACCCTCTCAGGTTATGCTTTTACAGTCAGTACTTTTTGTTTAGAAGGTTTAGAAGTTGCCAATTCAGTTTGGGAGGCTTGGAGGGGAGTTGCCGATGCTAATGTCAAGTCAACCACGCTTCACAAATCATCCTAGTTAGGAATTCCTTCAGCGCATCAGACCCTCCTGTAAATACTCATGAAAACATTCTACATTTCTGGGTCGAGTTTATGTCCATAAACTTAATTCACTGATAAGATGTCCTACTTTTATGATCATTATATTTTGTTATAAATTAAGGTATTGCTTTCTGTTGTGGAATTAGCTAATAATCCCCTATTGTTCTGGATATAGGTTTGCTCGCTGAGCTGGAAGTTTCATTTCCAGATGTTTCATCACCATACTAGGTAACATCTTCAATGGTCCTCCAGGTGAAGCACTGTATATGATTCCTGCTTTCCATTTATATCTTTGGGCTGGTGATGTCATTTCCCATGGTGATGTCACTTCCTGTTCTTTTTCTTGTTGGGGGGGGGTTGGTAGATGGGGGCCTAACGTGATGCCTTTGTTGATAGAGTTCTGGTTGGAATGCCATGCTTCTAGGAATTCTCGTGCGTGTCTCTGTTTGGTTTGTCCTAGGGTGGATGTGTTGTCCCAGTCAGAGTGGTGTCCCTCCTTAAGGATACTAGTGAGAGTGGGTCATGACGAAATGTCTGGAAATGAGCCTTCCAGCTCAGTGAGCAAATCTACATCCAGAACCTCAATTTGAGCTACAAACCTTCTCAAAACTCGCTAATTCTCTATTGTCTCACATAGACTGATGAATACTCCAATTAGTTTCCCATTTTTGGTTCTGGAGGTGATCTCGGTTCTACTGGGAGAGGGAGCACTGAAGTGTGATACAAACTGAAGCATTATCTGCATTCACCTTGAAAGATCTGAATGTAATGTGTGCACAGCACAAATTATTTACAGTGCGAGCACTTCATTATCTTGTAATGCCTAATTTTACAAAGCCTGGATATTAGATACTGCCACTAATGGCTGTTCAGTAAACGGATACTCTGGGAGACATTTCCCAGGGGAGTTAGGGAAGGAACTTCTGTCAACGAGATCGTATGTGAAAAAGATGGAGCGGGAGGTTAGTGTGTTCGTGTCAGATTTCTGTATTTGCAGTTTGAATGTTGGTCTTGAATTGTTAAAAAAAAAGGCACATTGATTTGGCGGGAAAAGCTGTTCAATGCAGTATTTCTAGTCTTGAATGTAAACAATGTAAATTCAGTATTTAGATGACTTTTTAAATAAGCTCAGTGTGTTCCAATGTAAATTTGATTAAATTGTGTATTTTTGGAGATTTATGCTATGGGAAATATCAGTAGCAGCCAGGAAGGTACAAGGTGACAGCCTCATATTGACCAGATAATATGTTTCAGTGATGTTGACTGAAAGATAAGTATAGAACAGGACTCTCTGGTGAACCTCTGTTCTGCACTCAATGGTACATTGGGAAATTTTCTCCCCACATAAGAGGAAAGGGGGCAGCATAATTAATGTCTCATCGACAAGGATGTTGCCAGGATTGGAAGGTTTGAGCTATAGCAAGAGGCTGAATAGGCCGAGGCTATTTTTTTTTCCCTGGAGTATTGGGCGTTGAGGGGTGACCTTATAGAGGTTTATAAAATTATGAGGGGCGTGGATAGAGTAAATAGATAAAGTCTTTTCCCCAGGGTAGAGGAATCCAAAACTAGAGGGCATAGGTTTTAGGTGAGAAGGGAAAGATTTAAAAGAGAATGGTGTGTGTATGGAATGAGCTGCCCAAGGATGTGGTGGAGGCTGGTACAATTGCAACATTTAAAAGGTATTTGGATGGGTATATGAATAGGAAGGGTTTGGAGGGGTATGGGCCGGGTGCTGGCAGGTGGGACTAGCTTGGGTTGGGATATCTGGTTGGCCTGGACGGGTTGGATCGAAGGGTCTATTTTCATGCTGTACATCTCTATGACTCTGACTCCTTGAATAGGAAGGACTTAGAGGGATGTGGGCAAGGTATTGGCAAATGGGACCAGATTAATTTAGGTCGTCTGGTCAGCATGGACGAGTTGGACCGAAGGGTCTGTTTTACATGCTGTACAGCTGTATGACTCTGTCTGAGTGACAGGATTGCAACACACTTCCTGTGCTGCTCTGGAATGTCAGCCTGGGTTTTGAAATCAACAAGAACCATTAGCGTTTGAGAAATTCAGCAGGTTTGGTAGCCTCTGTTGAAAGAGGACAAGCGGTTCCAAGGAAGGGTTGTGTCGAACTCATAAGTTTGACTCCGTTTCTTTTCCACTGATGCTGCCAGACCTGCTGAGCTTCTCCAGCACCTTCCATTTTGATTGCGAATCTGGTTAACACTGTAATTATGGGCTGAAGTCTCCAGACCTGAACTTAATCTGTCAAAAGAGTCCAGGCACTGGAATGCAGTGGTGATTGTGGTTCCAAGATAAGGTGATCAAAAGTGAACAAAGTAAGATTCAAACTGGTTCTTTCTTTGTTACTTTTCATGTTTCTCATTATCCGTGACATTCTACTGTGAATATTTTTACCCTGGCATTGTTAAGAAAGATATAAATATTTTATCACTAATTTATATTTTGAGTTGGATTTCACAGGGTCAGCCATGAATTTCCTGCCTCTTTCCATTCAAAACGTGGTTTTTAATTAGTGTAATTATTTTTTTTGCAACATTAATTGAATGGAAGGCTTAAGTTGCCAATCAAGTTGAAGGTACCCTCAGCAAGATTAATTATCTGTTATATTTAGGAAGTTATTTGTTACGAAGCTGAAGAAATTAATTTAACTCTTCGAATTACAAGAATGCATTGGATTAAATCTGTGAGACATTGCTGCTGAATTGGTGGGTTGGGGGTGGGCTGATTGTGTGCTGCGCAGTCGCAAGTATCTGTTGTAGCATGATGCTACAAGCTGAGGTTCAGACAGCACCATCCGATAGAGAGAGAGAAGCACCCACAGTGAAAACACGGCAGTGATCCATTGCCCTTTTTGGGATCTTGCTGTACGATCCTTGCCTGCTGCATCCTCCCACGTATTAGCAGCTACGCGCTAGAGGCATTTCCAATGAGAATGCGACATGTCTGTGTCAATGGTTTTGTTACTTTTGTCGTTAAGATGCACGAGTGAAAGGCATTTTTAAAATTGAGTACTTAGAGCACTTGTAAACCGAGTCTGTTGGAACACAGGGTTGTGAGGGAGGAAGCAAACAAACATAATCTATCACTGAATCCTCCATCAAGAGATGTGTTGGTGTCTAGTTTTGAACTTCAACTGGCTTGGGAACAACGTAATATTTGAATTGTTGTGAACTTGCAAAATCGCTGTTTGGCTAAATTTTGGATATTCTACATGTAATCCACCTGAAAGGATTGCAACATGAGAGTCTCCATTTTTGGCTTCAGATTGCTGGGGAGAGACTGAATTACCGAATCCAGTTTGTATTCTCAGGAAGGTAAAGAGATTAATAGGATACATGAGCTCCATCTTTGTAGTTAAAATTGTGTGGATGTATGTGTGTATATGCGACGTGCGCGTGCTTGCACTTGTGGGTGACATGCGTGAAGGTGTGTATACGTGCATGGAGTGAGTGTGTGCGCGTGTGCATGGGGGTGCATAATCAGGTATGCATGCACTTGTGTGAATGTACTCATGGGTGTGCGTGGGTATGTGTGCATGCACGCATGTGTATGCTGATGGGTGTGCGCGTGCATATACTCGTGCGCATATGCCTGTGCATGCGTGTACGCACGTGTGTGTTTGTGTAGATTGTAACTATGTCTGTCGATGGTCTGCTCCGTATTTAGAACCTGGCCAACAAAATAGACAAAACAATAAAACAGACCAACTTTAAACAAAACCCATCTGACTCCAAACTTTTCCCTCATTCGTTCAATAGATGTGGGTGTCACTGGCTGGACCAGCATTTATTACCCATCCCTAATTGCCCAGAGGGCAGTAATGAGTCAACCACATTGCTGTGGGTCTGGAGTCACAAGTAGGCCAGACCAGGTAGGGATGGCAGTTCTAGTTGATTAAGAAAGTTCTTTGCCCCACAATCATTTTTTAAGTTTGTTATTGAGCTAATTTTCAAAAAGCTGTCGTCTTACTCAGATGTAAGCAGGAATAAGCCATTATAAATGAGTGATAGGAAAAATCAGCGCTAGCGCAAAGTGTACTGTCATTTTAAAAAGTGTGTGCTGTATGTCAAAACATTTGGAGATAGAATATTTCTAATAAGCACTTAATTGCCACACTATAGCTGAAGGATCTTAGAATCCATACAGTGGAAGCAGGCCATTCAGCCCATTGAGTCTACACTGACCCTCTGGAGAGCATCCCACCCCATAACTCTACGCTTCCCTTGGCTAATCTATCTAACCTGCATATCCCTGGATATTATAAGCAATTCAGCATGGACAATCCCTTCTTTGGACTGTGGGAGGAAACCAGAGCACCAGGGAGCGACCCATACACACACGGGCAGAATGTGCAAACTCCACACAGACAGTCGTCTGAGGCTGGTATCGAACCTGGGTCCATGGTGCTGTGAGGCAGCCGTGCTAACCACTGAGCCACCGTGCTGTCCAGAGTCGTGCTTAGAATTGAGTTAGCTTTTGTAAAACCAATTAGAAAACAAAACTGCAGGGAATTATCTGTATCTGCCTCCTGCAATCTCAATTACACACTCTTTTCTCTCTGTCAGATTTACATGGGCTAATTTGTCCTGTATATGTTGCCCACAGGAGATCTCACCTAGTGAGGGATAATTGTAATATCACTGCCTGCACCTTTTTGTCTATTTCAATCATTTTTTTAGATCGGCCGTGTTAAGCAAATGTTAATGTACACTGCACTAGTCAGCAAGTGAAAGTAATTGGATATTGCGATTGGTTTCTGAATGGGAATTAGTGTCATATGGATAGGAGGCAAATTGTATTTAGAAATATGAACTGAAACCAGTTCTGAGGGTCAATGGACCCGAAGCGTTACTTCTGATTTCTCTTCACAGATACTGCTAGACCTGCCGAGCTTTTCCAGTAACTTCTGTTTTTGCATTTAGAAATATTTTTAGTCAACCTGTTCAGGAGTTGGGAAGTCCTATTGAGGTTGTACAGGATATTGGTGAAGCTCCTGTGCAATACTGTGTTCAATTCTGGTCGCCCTGTTATAGGAAGGATATTATTAAACTGGAGAGGGTTCGGAAGAGATTCATTGGGTATGCAAGACTCGAGTTATAAGAGAAGGTTAGAAGGGCTGGGGTCTTTTTCGCTGGAGCTTAGGAGGTTGAGAGGTGACCTGATAGAAGTTTATAAAATCATGAGGGATATAGGTGGAGTTATTGGTAGTTGTCATTTCCTTACGATTGGGGTTTAGGGGGATATTTTTAAGGTGAGAGAAGAGAGATTTTAAAAATACGTGCAGGGCAAATCTTTTTACACAGAGGGTGGTTTGGGTGTGGAATGAACATCCTGAGGAAGTGGATACAGTTAGAATGTTTAAAAGTTAGTTGGATAGGTATGTGAATGGGAATAGTTTGGAGAGATATGAGCCAGGAGCAGACAGGTGGGACTAGTTTAGTTTGGGATTGTGTTCGGCATGGACTGGTTGGACTGAAGAGTCTCTGTCCGTGCTGTATGACTGAATGTGCAGTGACACACCTTTTGGGACAGGTGAGACTTCAGCCTGCACTGTGCATTGGTGCGGTGTGGCAACATGGTTTAGATGGAACATTCTTCATAGTTACTGAAGTTCTTTAGAAGTGCCGTGTGTGGCTCAGTTGGCAGCATTCTCGGGTCGCATCCGTGTTCGAGACCCACTCCAGGGCTGGCCCCTCCGCGGTAGTCCTGAGGGAGTGCCGCACTGTCAGAGGTGCCAAGTATGAGGTGAGACAATAACCAAAGGACACATCGTCCACCTGGAGTGACTATGAAAAGATCGAGGTGACGCTACCTCAGCGATGAACTGGGCACCTCTCCCCGGAGTCCTGCTCAATATCGAGTCCTTTGATCAACAACATTGAAACAGATGGTCTGACCAAATCACTTTGCTGTCAGTGACAAGTGACTGAGCACAGATTAGTTGCCATTTTTCCTACTAACGTCAGCCAATATACTTTCTTTAAAAAAAAATGTGCACAGTTGGCTGTAAAGTACTTTGAGACATGGTGGTAATAGCATTACATGTTTGTAATATAGAAAATATGCTGGCCCATTCGTGCACCGCAACATCCCATGTGATAGCAACCAAATAATATGGTTATTTATCCTAGTCGAGGGATAAATGTTAGCTAAGTTGCTGGGGGAGTTTCCTCTGCCCTCCTTCAAAGTAATGCCATGGGCTCTTCCACATGCCCTAATGTCTCCTGGAAGGATGGCACCTGTGGCAGTGCAGCACCCACTCAGTACAGCACGGAATTAGAAGCTTTTCTGATCTTCTGTTTCTCGTCCCTGGTGTGGGGCTTAAACTCTCAACCTTCAGAAGGCGGGGCATGATGCATCCTGTTGACGCCCCGATTTTAATTGGGAAATTCTGAAAGGCTTCATGGTGTTTCCCAACCCCTGTGGAAGTTTGGAATAGAATGCACGGTTGCTTTGTCACTTGCATGTGTGTGATGTGTTGACATGTGCTGCAAGATGCTGTGTTCCTCTGTCAGAGGTGTGCAACGATACAGGAACAGTCTCCTTCCGTCATTACACCAGACAATATCTTCAGCATCCTGCAGGCTGAAACATTGCCTGGTTTTCTCTTGAGCCCTCCTTCAGGAATGAGGAAAGTGTGTCCTCATTCCTGAAGAAGGGCTCATGCCCGAAACGTCGATTCTCCTGCTCGTTGGATGCTGCCTGATCTGCTGCGCTTTTCCAGCAACACATTTTCAGCTCTGATCTGCAGTCCTCACTTTCTCCTGGTTTTCTCTTCCCTTGCTCCTTCTGCCTTAGCTTTGGAAAGCGATATTTGCAGGTCAGCATTGAGTCTGATTCCATCTGTGGAATCCACGTATTGATTGCGGCGCGCTGTGGATCTTGACTCAGATTATCAGTATGTGAAAGCTAGGAGATGGTGGGGGCGAGTACAGACTGTCCTTTTACTGACCCACATTCTACAGCAGCTAACCAGAACTATCGTGGCCGAATCTGATGGTTGTGACTCACGTCTTGGCCATGGTGAGGCTGCTCTGTTGGGTATTGGCAGCATATTGTGTTTATTGCACCCACATGTTAGATGGATGGATGGCTGGAGGGATGGATATTTGGGAGGGGTGGAAGGCTGTGTTGTTGAAGTTCAAAAGTTAAGTAAATAACTGAACATTCCAAACGGTTAGAAACTGTGCGATGGAGAGATGCAACATTACTTGATGATCAGGTTGACTTTTTTTCCTTTTTTTAAGACTTCCTGTTGCACCAGCCAGCACAGAGTCAGTTCCCTAACTGAAGAGACTCTAAGTCTCCTGGTTATATATTTATAATATATATATAATGTTTATATTTTCCCCAGCACCCATGTTGTGTGTATGCAGGTGTAAGACACAGTGAAAGACAGCTGGTGTACAAATCATGATCGTATTGAGTGGTGGAACAGGCTTAAGGGGTTGAATGGCCTACTCCTCCTATCCCTTATGCTTTGATGTGACACAGACTTTCTCTGCGCAATTGCTTGTATTAATAGAGCATCCCTTCATAAACATGGCAATGGCCCACCAGTCCTGCCTCAACACCTCACTGCACCAGAAGGTAATATCTTTCCCTCGGTTGTCCAATATTTTTGACTCAATTAGATTAGATTACTTACAGTGTGGAAACAGGCCCTTCGGCCCAACAAGTCCACGCCGACCCGCCGAAGCGCAACCCACCCATACCCTTACATATACCCCTTACCTAACACTACGGGCAATTTAGCATGGCCAATTCACCTGACCTGCACATCTTTGGACCGTGGGAGGAAACCGGAGCACCCTTCGTTCTGTCGCACCTTGTGCCACTGTGTAGTCTTCACGTAATGCCATCAAGTGGCAGCTTTTCATGTGTAGTGTGTTTCAACTTTCAGTAATGTGAAAAGTTGACCATTCAGCCCAAGTGGTTCATACTGGCATTTATGCTTTGCACAAATCTTCTCCCATTCCATGATTTGGAGGTGCCAAAGTTAAAAATCACACAACACCAGATTATAGTCCAGCAGGTTGTACTCCGCAGCCACCTGATGAAGGAGCAGCGCTCCCAAAGCTAGTGCTTCCAAATAAACCTGTTGGATTATAACCTGGTGTTCAGATTAGAGTGATGCTGGAAAAGCACAGCAGGTCAGGCAGCATCCAAGGCACAGGAAAAATCGACGTTTCAGGCAGGAACCCTTCATCAAGAATGAGGCTGGGAGAGAGAAATGGGAGAGAGTGTGGGGCTGAGGAGAAGATGATTAAGAGTGCAATAGGTGGTTGGAGTTGGGGATGAAGGTGATAGTCAGAGCGGAGGGTGGAGTGGAGTGGATAGGTGGGAAGGGAGATTGGCAGGACATGAGGATGGTGCTGAGCTGGCAGGTTGGAACTGGGGCTGCTTTATATTGCGGAGACTGGACGCCTTCTCGCAGAGCACTTCAGCGAACATCTCCGGGACACCCGCACCAATCAACCCCTCTGCCTCATGGCCCGACATTTCAACTCCTCCCACTCTGCTGAAGACATGCAGGTCCTGGGCTGTCTCCATCGCTACTCCCTCACTGCCCGATGCCTGGAGGACGAACGCCTCATCTCCTGCCTCGGAACACTTCAACCCCAGGGCATCAATGTGGACTTCACCAGTTTCCTCATTTTCCCTCCCCACATCTTTACCCAATTCCAACCTGCCAGCTCAGCACTATCCTCATGACCTGTCCCACCTGCCAACCTCCCTTCCCACCTATTCACTCCACCCTCCTCTCTGACCTATCGCCTTTA
The DNA here is from genome assembly GCF_020745735.1 of Hemiscyllium ocellatum. NCBI lineage: Eukaryota > Metazoa > Chordata > Chondrichthyes > Orectolobiformes > Hemiscylliidae > Hemiscyllium > Hemiscyllium ocellatum. The sequence continues at coordinate 27,110,451 of NC_083443.1, forward strand.
CCCCCACCTCCATCCACCTATTGCACTCATAGCTACCTTCTCCCCAACCCCAACCCTCTCCCATTTATCTCTCCACACTGGAGGCTCCCAGCCTCATTCGTGTTGAAGGGCTCCTGCCCGAAACATCAATTTTCTTGCTCCTCAGATGCTGCCTGACCTGCTGTCCTTTTCCAGCACCACTCGAATCTTGACTCTGATCTCCAGCATCTGTCAGGCCTCATTTTTGCCTAGTTGAATTATAACCTGGTGTTCTCCCATTCCAATCAGCAGATTACTCGGATCCTGTGGCATACCAATAATGCCCTCTCTCTGGGCCAGGAGTTCCAGTTTTATTTTAATTTTATTCAACACTGGTTGTAGGTCTCAGTAGTTGATGCCAGCATTTATTGCCCAGGGGGCAGTTAAGAGTCAACCATACTGCAGCGGGTCTGCAGTCACATGTAGGCCAGACCAAGTAAGAATAGCAGAGTGCCTTCCTTAGGGATGTTGGTGAACCAGATGGGTTTGTTTCTGACAATCCATAACGGTTTTGTGGTCGTCATTGGACTCTGAATTCTAGATTTGTTTTTGGAATCAAATACGACCAATAGCCATGATGGCATTCGAACTGAGGGCGCTACAACATTAGCCTGGTCTCTGGGTAAATGGCCTGGCAAAGGGAATACTCATCATTTGCCTCTTTCCACTCTTCCCCCCCCCCCCCCCCACCCCACCCACCCACCCCACTGGTCCGGGTTCAAGTACCACCTGCCTAGAGAGGTATGTCATTGGCAGGTCGTTTGAAAATAGCGTTCCTTCTATTTTCTCCCCCCTCTTGTTTACCCAGCTTCCTCTTGAAGGCATCAGTTGACTGCATTTGGACATGGTGGTGGGGTGGGGGGGAGGGAGGGGAAGGGAGGAGGGAGCTGAAAATGTGTTGCTGGAAAAGCGCTATGCCCAAAACGTCGATTCTCCTGCTCCTTGGATGCTGCCTGACCTGCTGCGCTTTTCCAGCAACACATTTTCGGCTCTGATCTCCAGCATCTGCAGACCTCACTTTCTCCTGGAAGGGAGGAGGGAGTTTGTTGATCTTGGAATGGTGCTGTGATCTTACAGCTGCAGTTACCTGCGCACCTCCTGGCAGGCCGCCAGTGAACACTGATGATCGCATCTCGCTGCCTAGTTCGTCAACTTGTGGGAATATATTCAAAAGTTCATGTGGCTTTTATTGAAAGAAAATGTGACACAGGGCCTCTTCTTCCCCCCCCCCTCCCTCGTCCCCCCACCCCTCTCCATTCAGCTTTTCCACCTCTGGTTCACTGCCACACTCGGAGAGATTGCGTTTAAAAGCATCAGGGTGTTTCATGTGGTTAAGAAAAAGCAGGGGGGACCATGTGCTCTCTGCTTTAATAATCTGGCGCCTTGCCAAGGGCCGCTGTAAAATTAATGTTTTTCTTTTAAATCTGATATTTTCAAATATTGAAATGCACACACTTGTGGGTTATTAAATTAATGAGTTTAATCTCAGCCGGTTGGAAACCTAAATGAACAAAAGCTTTGTATGTGTTAATCCACTTCGGCTGTTCGAGCCACATTCAGGGTCTAGAACTTACAGCCGCCATTGGAAAGCTGGTTGTAAAATGAGTGCCAGTCACCATTGAGCTGATGCACCCTCCCACCACCACCCCGGTCTCCGAATTACAGTTTCAACTCCAAACTGAAAGGGCGAGACTTGCATTTATATAGCGTCCCTTGTGGCCTCTGGTCAGCTGAAAGTGCTCTGCAACTACAGAAGTACTTTTGGAACTGGAGACACAGCTGTTGTAAGCACACAGTGGGTTGCCACAAAGCAATGATATTGCGGTGACCAGTTTTTGGCGATAGTTGTTAAGTGGGGAAAATGGGCTTACAGGGAATACCCATGGTTCCCGATTGCTCTCCATGGCAGCAGCTCAGCCAATCAGAATCAAATCACCAACCCAATTAGCATGTGGTATAAATTAGAGTCATAAAGCGGTATAGCATGGAAACAGACCCTTTGGTCTACCTCGTCCATGCCAACCAGATATCCGAAGTTAATCTAATCCCATTTGCCAGCTCTTGGCCCATATCCCTTTAACCCTTTTGTATTTGTGTACCTATCCAGATGCCTTTTAAATGTTATAATTGTACCAGCCTCCACCACTTCTTTCAGCCAGTCAGCTCAGAGTCAGTCCCCTGAACTGACGAAATTTTAAATCTCCTGAATATATAGTTTTTTCTTTTCCCCACTACTGCCAAACAGTGCTCATTTCACCCCAGCACCCATGGTGTGTGTGTTTGTGTGTGTGTGTGTGTGTGTGTGTGTGTGTGTGTGTGAGAGACACAGTGAAGAAACATCAAGAGCAGAAAACTTTATTAATCTCCTGGTTATTTTTTTCTTCTTTTCAGAACTTATGACATTCCTTGTTTTTTTTGTCTTCTCCAGTTTTCCCCCCACACTACAACCTGACAGCGGTAGTAATCTCCTGATTTTTTTTTTCTTGACCCCTGAACTGAGGAGATTCTAAATTCCCTATTTATGTATACTTTTTTCTCAATCCCATGTTTTTATATATGTATTTTTTAAAACCCCAACACTACTGGCTAACAGTGTCCTTTTTTTTGGGGATACAATGTTGAACAGCAATTTAATAATATCCAATGTAAAAGAATGTGTATAAAACCCGGTGTCTAAAGTAGTTAATTGTATAATTTCTTTTTTTTAAAAATCATGTTGTTATATTGGTCAGCCAGAGCTTCCTGATTGGCCCAAGTTAACAGTCCCAATCAAGGATCCCATAGTCAACAAGATCCACCTGGTTCCAATCACTGCACTTTGCCTCCTATGTTGTTGCATCTTATTTACAAGTGTAACCAACTTTGAAATAAACCTTTACCTCGACAGCAGAATCTCTCAGGAATGGTCTCGTGTTACTCTCGGTAGACCATTACTCCAGAAACTCAATTAATGTTCTAGGGACTTGGGCTCACATCCCACCACGGCAGATGGTGGAGTTTGAACTCTTTAAAGCATCTGGAATTAAAGGTCTAATGATGACCGCGAATCCATTGCCGATTGTTGGAGAATCCATCTGGCTCAGTAATGTCCTTCAGGGAAGGAAATCTGCCATCTTTACTTGGTCTGGCCTACATGTGGTCCCATAGCAATGTGGTCAGCTCTTAACGGGCCTTTAGGAGGTCAGGGATAGGCAGTAAATGTTGCAACTACTGTGAATGCATCGTGTGGTTCAGCTGCTGTCAGTGTGGTTCAAAACAGGGAACACATTTAAGAGCTGCAAATGTGTTGCTGGTCAAAGCACAGCAGGTTAGGCAGCATCTCAGGAATAGAGAATTCGACGTTTCGAGCATAAGCCCTTCATCAGGAATAAGAGAGAGAGAGCCAAGCAGGCTGAGATAAAAGGTAGGGAGGAGGGACTAGGGGGAGGGGCGATGGAGGTGGGATAGGTGGAAGGAGATCAAGGTGAGGGTGATAGGCCGGAGTGGGGTGGGGGCGGAGAGGTCAGGAAGAGGATTGCAGGTTAGGAGGGCGGTGCTGAGTTGAGGGAACCGACTGAGACAAGGTGGGGGGAGGGGAAATGAGGAAGCTGGAGAAATCTGAATTCATACCTTGTGGTTGGAGGGTTCCCAGGCGGAAGATGAGGCGCTCCTCCTCCAGCCGTCGTGTAATTGTGTTCTGCCGGTGGAGGAGTCCAAGGACCTGCATGTCCTCGGTGGAGTGGGAGGGGGAGTTAAAGTGTTGAGCCACGGGGTGATTGGGTTGGTTGGTTCGGGCGGCCCAGAGGTGTTCTCTGTCGAATTCTCTATTCCTGAGATGCTGCCTAACCTGCTGTGCTTTGACCAGCAACACATTTGCAGCTGTGATCTCCAGCATCTGCAGACCTCATTTTTTACTCGAACACATTTAAGAGACCGAGCAATATCTCTGAAAATGTTTACAGGTGCAGAGATGTAACCAGCATCTTATCTTTGAGAACCTTTTCAATCACTGGAGAAGCCTTGGCTCCAGAACAATGGCCATTGAGGAAAATGTTTTGTGCATCACAGGGCTCAATTTCAACTCTTTGTAATTGTCATTTCACTTCTCCAAGGTCTTTACTATAGCAGATACTCATACTTCTTGTTGAATAGGCAGATGTAATTGATATGCTTCATCAAATGGACTTTATTCCCCTCACCTTACATTAAATCAGCTCTTTGCTATCTCCGCGTCTGATCTAAAACAGAAGTTTGTGACTGAACAAAAAACAAAGCTTCAAACCATCTCCTAGTCCGATTCTGTCACACCTAATGATACTTTATATTTCAGAGTTAATCATTGTTATTCATATGTCAGCCATTTCATGAAAATTCAGTAAAACACATTGGATTGTCATTCCTCGATTGTATTTATGAAAGGGCAGATGCCAGTCAGACAAGAAGGAGAACGCTCTACTTTTCCTTGTGGTATGCCAATGGGATCCTTTCACATCTACTTGAGCAGATAGATGGGACAAGTCATGGCTAATTGCCAACGAACCTACTTGTTTCACTTATCACAAATGCCAAAACTTCAAATGAGTGCAACAATTGGGGGATTCCCTAACTAGGGGGGAGTGGTCTAGGTTTAAGGTGGGGAAAGGGACCTGAAGGGCAGCTTTTTCACGCAGAGGGTGGTGTGTGTCTAGGCTGAGCTGCCAGAGGAAGTGTTGGAGGCTGGTCCAGTTACAGCATTTAAAAGGCATCTGGATGGGTACATGAATAGGAAGGCTTTTGAGGGATATGGGCCAGTTAATTGTACACATTTAATTAAAGAGTGACTTGGTCAAGGGATATTGGCCTTTGTGCAGTCATTTCGCAGAAATCTGGAACAGAAATTGCTTGAGAAACTCAGCAGGTCTAGCAGCAGCAAACCTGATGGTTTTTATTAGATTATTAGCAATTTTCAGATTGATTTCAGACTGTAATAAAGATTTTGGGATTTGAATGGAGCAAATCCGAATGGTGATTTTGACCTCTTTTCCAACTGCTTGCTTTTTACTGGCAGCTTCAGCCCTTTGATCGTTTGTTTTAACTGAGCTGTGCACCTCAGCAACATCTGAAATGCTGGATTTATTTTCTCCCCCTCTAATAGCTCATGAACAGTGAGCTGCTGTTAAATTATGTATTGAGCCAGGAAGTTGCCGTGCCATTAAGGTGGCAGCAGTCGGACCCTGGAAGGCTCTCTCAAAGAGTCTGCTCGATTCTGAGCTGAGCTTGAGATGGCTTTGTTTTTGCAGTTTACGATAATTGCACTGTCGTGATGCTCACAGTCTATCAGCCCCTGTTCCCTCCCATTGGACATTATGTTGCTTTCAATAATTTATTCTTGTTTACGTTTTAGAGGTTTTTTGCGAACTTGCTGCATTCCCTTTCTGGGTTGGTAGCTGTGTTCCGAGCTTGTGGAGATTAGTTCCTATCTGCTGAGTCATTCTTCTGTTCCAGTGAAATAGAACTTGCATCTCATGTGCATCACCGTGAGTAACCATGGCAATGGTTACCTTGGACCTGAACTTTCATTTTTTTTTCCCCCTGCATAAAGCTCTCTGGTTTGTCACCTTACTTCCATCCTTAAAGCCACAGACCAAAAAAAATTGGAAAAGAATTAGGCCATTTGGCCCATCGAGTCTGCTGATATACTTCTCACCCCCATTCTCCTGCCTTCTCCCTGTAACACTCAATCCCCTTACTATCGAAGAACCTATCTATCTTTGTCTTAAAGTCACTCAGTGACTTGGCTTCCACAGCCTTCAATGAGTTCCATAGACTCCCCATCCTCTGGCTGTAGAAATTCCTCCTCATCTTAGTCCTAAAAGTTAAAAATCTCACAACGCAGCAGCACTTTGAAAGCTAGTGCTTCCAAATAAACTTGTGGACTATAACCTGGTGTTGTATGATTTTTTAAAAACACTTTTGTCCACCCCAGTCCAATACCAGCACCCCCACATCAGTTCTGAAGGGTCATCCCTTCTCTCTGAGGCTGTGCCCTTGGGTCCTAGTCTCTCCTGCTAGCGGAAACATCTTCTCCACATCCACTCTATCCAAGCCTGCTAGTATTCTGTAAGTTTTAGTTGGATCTGCTCTTGTCCTTCTAAACTCCATTGCGTACAGACGCAGAGTCCTCAACTGCTCCCCATATGACAAGCCCTTAATCTCCAGGGTCATTCTGATAAACCTCTTCTGGACCCCCTCTAACACCAGCATATCTTTCCCTTATGTTATATGTTAACTTTAGGAGAATCTTGAACTAGGATTCCCAAGTCCCTTTGGGCTTCAGATTTCTGAAGCTTTTCCCCATTTAGAAAATAGTTTCCTCCTGTATTCTTGCTGCCGAAGTGTATAACTTCATACTTTCCCAATAGTATTCTATCTGCCACTTCTTTGCCCACTCTCCTGAGCCTGTCCAAGTCCTCCTGCAGCCTCCCCACCACCTCAGCACTACCTGACCCTCCAACTACCTTTGTATCATCTGCAAAGTTTGCAACAATGCCTTCAGCTCCTTCATCCAAGATTTTGGTCATTGAATTGATACTCGTTCTGTGGCTTGCTGTCAAATCATGTTTCATTTTGTCCTGTGAAATATTTAGAACATTTTATCACAGTAAAGGTCTGATTTTCTTTCTCTCTACCAGGTGTTGATTTATGACTAATATGGAAGATATGTGTAACAAAAAATCACTACTGAGGGGGATTTTAGTTTAACTGTTCCTAGATTATTCATTGAATGTATTTTTAAAGAATTAGTACATTAAATGAATGATTGGTGAATAGGAATAGCAAATCTTATCACTAAATTTGTTCTTTCCACACATTTTTTACAATTTGTAGAGTTTTGTTGATATACTGGAATGTAGAATCTAAATTCTTTTTCAACTGTCTGCTACCCTACTGACCAGGAGTCAACTTTGTCTCTGTTTCTCTCTCTCTCTCTCTCTCTCTCTCTCTCTCTCTCTCTGTTTCTCTGTCTTTCTCTCGCTCTCTGTTTCTCTGTCTTTCTCTCGCTCTCTCGCTCTCTCTCTCGCTCTCTCTGTTTCTCTGTCTTTCTCTCTCTCTCTGTTTCTCTGTCTTTCTCTCGCTCTTTTCCTCCATTCCCTCCCCACTGAACACACTCATGCTCTTTCTCTTTTTCTCTCTCTTACTCTTTCTTCCGTTCTTTTATATTTTGTCTCTTGCTCTCCCACGTGCCCTCTCACTGTCCCTCGCTTCCTCCCTCCCTCTTGTTCGGTCTCTCTCCAGTTGGCTTCAATTTCCTCAGCTCGCTTTGAGCACCCAGCCGAGATTGGCTTTGTCAGCAGTGTGGTGGAGTGGAGGCCGTATCACACCCAGAAGTCCATCACTCACCTTTGCACCTGAACTGGACCCTGTAGGACACCCTCACCCCCAGCAGCATGGGTCAGAAACCGAATGGCAGACCACTCTCCCTTTAGTCCCTTAACCCACTCCAGCTGAGCAGGAATCAAGCCCAAGGTCTTGGGGGTTCAGAGAAAGTGATCTTGGATGATTGGAGATGAATTCATGCTCAGCTTGACAGGATGGGAAATATTGCACTTGGCTGCTTTGATATAATCGGTCTAAAATGATTCAGTTTTCTCAGTTCATGTCTCTCTGGCTCTTTAGACATAAGCTTGTGATTAATTAGACACCATCGAGCGATCTCACTGCCAGAGATTGTAAGAAGAATTTCGCAGAGGGAAGTCTGCATTAATAGTAAGTATCCAAAGAGCAGGCAAGTTAACATTTCAGGTATAAACCCTTCATTCCTGATGAAGGGCTTGTGCCCAAAATGTCGACTCTCCTCTTTGGAAGCTGCCTGACTGGCTGTGCTTTTCCAGCGCCACACTTTTCAGCTCTAATTCTCCAGCATCTGCAGTCCTTACTGCCTCCAACATGAATAGTGAGATTGGTTCACTTCCCAGAGTCAAGCTGAGACAGGATCAGGGATTCTTCTCACTGACTGTATGGAGCTAATCTGGGAACCCTTACTGCAGTGTCTGAAATATGCAGTGTTCCACTCTCCTACAGTAAAGCCCTCCTGTTTGGGTACCTCCCTGAGTTTTCAAGAGTTGACTGTCTTAAATACTTGAAGACAGCTACACAGTTCAGAAATGACAGGAAATGCAAAGGTTTATGTTGTGGAAACGCGGAAACATTTCACCAATTACAATGTCCAGTTCAGAGTCTCACTTGGAAGGCTCTGGGATATATGTATGCTGACATTATAGCTCTCTCTAAATAACCTGTACTCCCATCTTGTGTTGACATTATGGCACTATGTCTAAATTTACAGTTTTAAAAAAAATGCCTGTTGATCAGCAAGCTCGGCAGTGATTGCAGAGGTACATGCGCAGACACAGACGTGCAGAGGGAGACACGTGCACGTGGGCGTGCAAATACACTTGTGTGCACATGCTTTTCCTTGTACTTGGATTGCAGATACCGCCACTAGCAGAATTGTTAATCGTGGGAACGAAAGTAATCACTGTTACGGCTGTAAGTCAGCAACCAACAGAGCCACAAGTCAGAGGGAAACATAAAAGGGAGGAATCATCAAACAAAGCTTGTCTGCCTGGACAATCGATTAATTCAGTCTGCATTCGATCCCTTTTTCAAAAAAAATGCTTTTCATTAAAATTTAAACATGACTTTATGTTGCCTTCCCTCAGCCTTTGTGCTAAGGCTTGACATTATCACCTTACTTTACTGACTGCTTGTTAGAATATTTACTGTGCCTTTTATCTGACACAGCTCAGCTAGAGGCCCATTGCTCTGACCAGGCTGAAATCTTGTTGACAGTTTGATGTTCAAGCAGTGGTTCCTCCCAGTGGAATCCTGGCTCCTTGCAGCCTCTGTACAGTTTTCAATTCAGCCTCCTTCAGTGCTGTCAGAATAATTGTTGCCTCGCTGTCCGTAACTCATTTTTATCTCCACTCTTGAGCTGTTGGGATGTGGCGTCTGTCAACTGTTTCACCTTTGGGAAGGAGCAGTCAACAGTCACTTGATCATCCAGATGAAATGTTTAATGCAGCCCAGAGTAATTCTTTGTTAAAAAACTTCATTTTCTTTTAATGGGATGCCACTGACTGGGCCACCATTTATTGCCCCTCTCTAGTTGCCCCTTGAGACGGTGGGGGGTGAGCTGCCTTCTTGAACCACTGCAGTCCACCTGCTGTTGGTTGACCCACAATGCCCTTAGGGAGGGAATTCCTGGATTTTGACTGAGCGACAGTGAAGGAGCGGCGATATATTTCCGAGTCAGAATGGTGAGTGGCTTGGAGGGGAAGTTGAAGATGGTGGTGTTCCCATATATCTGCTGCCCCTGTCCTTTTAGATGGAAGCGGTCATGTGCTTGGAAGGTGCTGTCTGAGAGTCTTTGGTGAATTTCTGCAGTGCATCTTGTAGAGAGTACACACTGCAGCTACTGAGTGTTGGTGATGGAGGGGGTGGATGCTTGTGGATGTGATGCCAATCAAGAAGGCTGCTTTGTCCAGGATGGTGTTGAGCTTCTTGAGTGTTGTTGGGGCTGCACTCATCCAGGCAAGTGCGGAGTATTCCATCTCACTCCTGACTTGTTCCTTATGGATGGTGGACAGACTTTGAGGAGTAAGGGGGTGAGATACAATGCAATGTTGTCATTTATCTCAAGAGGGTTGGAATATAAAAGCACGGTTGTGCTGAGACTTTATAAAGCTCTGGTTAGGCCCCATTTGGAGTACTGTGTCCAATTTTGGTCCCCACACCTCAGGAAGGACATACTGGCACTGGAACGTGTCCACACGGATGATCCCTGGAATGGTTGGTCTAACATACGAGGAACGGCTGAGGATCCTGGGATTGTATTCATTGGAATTTAGAAGATTGAGGGGAGACTGAGTAGAAACTTACAAGATAATACATGGCTTGGAAAGGGTGGACACGAGAAAATTAGGCGAGGAGACTAGGACCCGTTGACACAGCTTAGAATTAGAGGGGGTCAATTCAGAACAGAAGTGCGGAGACATTTCTTCAGCCAGAGAGTGGTCGGCCTGTGGAATTCATTGCCGCAGAGTGCAGTGGAGGCCGGGACGCAAAATGCCTTCAATGCAGAGATTGATAGATTCCTGATGTCACGAGGAATTAAGGGTTACGGGGCGAATGCGGGTAAGTGGAGTTGAAATGCCCATCAGCCATGATTGAATGGCGGAGTGGACTCAATGAGCTGAATGGCCTTACTTCCACTTCTATGTCTTATGGTCTAATACTTGCCACAGTATTCCTGGCCTCTGACCTGCTCTTGCAGCCACTTTTTAATGTGGTGAGTTCAGTTGAATTTCTGATCAATGACTTCAGTTAGGACTATTACAAAGTGTTACTCTTATCAGACCATAGGGCTGCTCTCGCATCCTAATCGTGGTGGTCTAACTTGAGGGGCACCACGCCTCAGGCTGATGTTGGGAAGGTGGTACCTTTATGGTGATGTCAGCCAGTGCAGGAATCATACCCACGGTTTTGGCATCACTCTGTAGCCAACCAGCTAACTGATACTGGAATTGTGTGGCGAATAACCCAGCTCCTGACCTCCCAAAGCCTGTCCTCCATATAAAGTAGGAAGTGTGAGGGAATGCTGTCCTCTTGCCTGGGTGAGTGTGATTCCATCCATCCAGGCTAATAAAGAAGAATCTGCTTGATTGGCACTCTGTTCTGTCCCTCCATTGCCAGTGCCCAGCAGCATTACACAGCGCATCTACAAGATGCACCGCAGCGACTTGTCAAGGCTGCCCTGACAGCACCTTTGAAACCCATGATCTCCAGCATTGACAACTCACGGAGCACCACCAGCTGCACGTTCCCCTCCACCTGGACTTGGAAATGTATCACCATTCCTTCACTGTTCCTGGAACTCAATGCCTGCGATTGGCCGCACAGAAAGGACTGCAATGGTTTTAGAAGGCTATTCAACCCCACCTCCTCAAAGGGAATTTAGGGTTGGGATTTGAATGCTGGCTTCTCCAGTGATAACCGCATACATACAAAGAAGTACATACAGATAAAATGGGCCAAATAGCCACCTCGTTGTTGTGCTGTAAGATTTCCATATTCCAGTTTAAAAGTGTCATGCTGCAGTGCACGATTGCAGCAAACTGTTCAATTTATCTGAAATATTATCTTTTAACTATGGTTTCTGTGTCGTAAAGCAATCATGAATTTCATACTCAAGTACGACATATGTTTTCCAATGATTCCTATGTGGCAGATTAAAATTTTAATAACTTGTAACCAATTTACAAACCAAAAGAAAATGTCGACTCTCACTTTCTTCCAGAAATGAAGGAGGCTATTGGGCCCATTTAGCCAGTTCTGGTTCTTGGACAGAGCTCTCCAGTCAGTCCAACTGTCCTTCTCTTGCTCCATATTCCTGCAACATTCTTCACATCAAACACTTATCCAATTCTTATTTTAAAGTAACTAAAGTTAGTACATGGGACAAGGACATTGTTGGCAAGGTACGGACATTTTCTGCCTGGGGTACTGACAGGGAGAGTTTGGACTCGGCGATGAGGAAAGAACAGCGATGTAGTCCTGGCTGACTGGGTGACTTGACTCGGTGGTGGTGTGTTTTCTCGAGAGAGGGGATAGCAGCACATTTGGGAATGGGCTGTCGAAGCAGTCCTGGTGAGTTGCTATAGCACCAAGTGTATGTGCTACACACAATTTCTAAACGCCGTAGTGGAAAGAGACGGGTGGTATGGATTCAACGTCCGGCAAGGGCTGGAGTTGAGAAGGAGAGCCCTTCTGGTAACCTCAGCCAGTCAGACCTCTCGCACACAATAGATGGCGGTGGATGGACCATGAAGGTGGAAAGGTGATGGCAGTACGTGACTGGTGGGATTTTGTTTGCCACTACAGTCTCAATAGGCCAAAGGATCCATTCTGTACTGCATGGCTCTATGACAATGCAGTCACATGATTTATCTACATAACAGCCACGAAATAAAAACAACCACTTACCTTTCATTATCAACTAAAAATTAATAGTCTTGCTGTATGTAGACACTCGCTTCTTTAGTACCTGTGAATCTAGCTGTATGGAAGAACTATTTGATCAACTTCATTTCCTTTACTCTTTGGGTGGAAGTTTCTAGGGAAGGGATATTACTGTTGAGGAGAGGTCATATTCCTCTTTAATGGAGTCACAAGAGGTTTAATATTCATCATGAGGGCAGGATTTGGTGAGTGACACTTCAGACAGGATTTTCAGGAATGCTTCAGAATATGAGATCTTTCAGATCTGTTTTGCTTGTAACAGTTTGCCTGTAATTAAGCCAAAAATAAGGGACTGTACATAATCATTGCCTTTCTTTGCTGTTCAGTCAGCGTGGGTGTGTTTTCCAATCCAAGAATTTAATAATCTTTTAGAATCACATTGCCAAAATGATTAGGTGTATTCTGCTGCAGTTTCCTAATACAGTATTTTCCATAGAATTGAAAATGTCTCCATTACTTTGATTGTCTTAGAGCGAGCAGAAATCAACCCCTTTTATTCTAGAGCCAATTGTTGTTGGTATGAAACTGTTACAGCCACAGTGAGGCAATGATAGATTGATGAGCTGATTAGTTGTGGATCACTTCCTGTCCCATTAAACATGTCCCGAGAGTTTCACTGAGTTTAAAAGTAGTTCTTCAGGATGACAGCTGCTGCTTGGCCTGTCTCGGGAATGGAGGGCTGCTGACAAGGCTGGCATTGACTGGCTGCCCATCACCTTGTTACACCAAGAATCTGCAGAAACAAATCCAGGACTTTGTATGGTGAAAGTAGAGGATTTTAGAGATTAGAGTCGAGTGTGTGTTGCTGGAAGAGCACAGGAGGTCAGGCAGAATCCGAGGAGCAGGAGAATCGACGTTTCGGGCATAAGCCCTTCGTCAGGAATGAGCTTATTCTTGATGAAGGGCTTATGTCTGAAACGTATACTCTCCTGCTCCTCGGATTCTGTCTGACCTCCTGTGCTCTTCCAGCAACACACTCTCGAGTTTTATTTGTAAACCAAGGTGGGTTGATGGAGTTGAGGTTCAAGTTAGTGCTGACCTAGTTGAAAGACAGAGCAGACATCAGGGTATGAACAGTCTCCTGCTGCTTTGAGGTGTCCCATTGTAGGTTTGATATGATGCATCGTATTCTCCAGGCGGTTACTTCTGTGTTCGTTTTCCAGAAAGTGCTCTCTCTGCCTCCATCTGAAACTTTAACTTCAGTGTGTTTGGGGTTGGGGAGGTGGGTGTGGTAAGTGTAAAGTACTAAAGGCCAGAAATGTGTAAGCCTAGCTAGCAACACCCACTTCCCATGAACTTTTTCAAACAAAGTCCTTATTTATATTGTAAACAAATATTAGGGAGGCTCAATACATTGTAGTGAACTCTCCTGTGTTTGTGTGTGTGTGAGAGAGAGAGAGTGAGATATGATGGTGAAGGAATGTATAGTGATTAACAAGGTCAGCCACGTGGACCTCATAGAATATGCGTTCCCTGATTGGGGCTGTTAACCTGGTCCAATCAGGGAGCCCTGGCTGACAGGTATAAACAGGAGTGTTTTCTTCCTGGTGGTGGAAATTGAATAAAGATTTGTACACCTCATGTCTCTCACTGTGTCTCACACCTGCACACACACAATATGGTGCTGGGGAAAAAGTAAGCACTACTGCAGGTAGTGCAGGGGGAAAAGAATTAGAGAAAAAAAAAGAAAAAATATAACAGGAGATTCCCTCCCCTTCAGTGTTTGATCACACACAAAAAAAACAGGAGTGTTTTCTTCCTGGTGGTGGAAATTGAATAAAGATTTGTACACCTTGTATCTCTCACTGTGTCTCACAGCTGCACACACACAACATGGGTGCTGGGGAAAAAGTAAGCACTGCCGCAGTTAGGCAGTAGTGTGGGGGGGGGGGGCGGAAAGAAAAAAAGATTAAAACAAAGAAAAAAAACAGGAGTGTCAGAGGTTCTGTTCTGAGGGAGCTGGGTTAGTGATAAGAGCTTTCCCTCTGTAAGTGAAGGGGGACTTGGTGACTGGATACCGGACCTCAGCGGAGTTATTTAGTTGTGTTTTATCCGTGATACTGCAGCCATCTTGAGTGTGGAGCAAACTTGATGAACCAAATCGCCTTTCCTGTTCTGATAATGGGTCAGGGGATCCAAAATGTGCTTTCTCTCTCTTTCTTTCTCTCCACAGATGTATCCAGACCTGCTGTATATCTCCAGCAATTTCTGTTTGTGTTTCTGGCACTCGTGGGTCTCTTGTTTAACTTTAGCCTTTCCCTGTCTGTGTATTTGACTCTTTGCTTTTGCTGGTGTTATGGGTCTTTTCTGTCTCTGGTGGAGGCGGTTTGGGGACTGGGTATTGGAGAGTGATTGGAGTAAAACTGTAGCCATGGGGTCGACCAATATAAATCTGAAGTTCCTTTTGTTTATTCTTATTTGTGTGCCATAATACGTGAACCCCAAGATGAATTGTTGCCATTAATTTCATTGATAAATGTCCTCATATTTCTGATCTCTAATGCCTTGGAGCACAGCTTGAACTATCGGAATGCCTCACTTCTCCATTGGAGGGAACCAGATGTGAATTTTGGGATTTGGAATCTGCGCAATTTCTATTTTCCCCCATCTGTTTCCCAGCTGTGTATTGATCAGACATTTCACCCAATCAACCCACATCAAAACTACTAGGGTATGAGAAATATTTCAGTAGATTTAAGTGAGCTGCCTTTCTGGTTGGCTTCAGTTAGGTCTCTGTGGTTTCCCAGCATGTCCCTGCAGCTTGTGGTAAGAATTTAAGGCCACAGATGGAAAGTGAAATGTAAGCGATTTTGCAACTTCATCACACATGTGATGTTGTGGTATCCAGTTCCAGGGGTTAATATTCGATGTTGAAATTATCTCCTGGATTAAAGAGTGGAAAGGCTTGAATTTATGTAGCACCTTTCATGACCTGAAGCCAGTCAAGATTGCTTTACAGTGTGGCCAATGGGATTGCCAAATTACAGACAGCAACCTTCAATTATCAGCACTGTGAAATGGTTTTAGTTGAAGGATAAGTATAGAGCAGGACGCGAGAGGACATGCACCTTCTGTTCTTTGATGTGGAGTTTTTTTAAAAAAGTCCAACCTGACAGGACAATGGGGCCTCGGTATGACATCACATCCGAGAGATCAAACCCGTGGCTGTGCCTCGGGGCCCCACTTTTGTTTCTGAACCAGTAGGTTGTAGGTTCAAGACTCACTCCAGTATGTAATCAAGGCTTACATTCTAGTGCAGTGTTGATTGAGTGCTGGTTACTTGGTGAATTCTGCCTTATAGCTGATATGTTAACCCACTGCCCCATTCTTTGTCTCAAGTGACTGTAACTATGGCACCATATCAATGAATACCAAAGATGGGGTGTCCTGACCAATATTTATTCCTCGACCAGTGTCTTTTAAAAAGAAAAGAAACCGAGTTACACTAAGCACTGCATCAGATGCCCTTCCAACTTGGTACCATAACCCCTTAACCAGCTGCCACCCTAACACCCCTGCTTTCTGCAGGAGCTGTCGCAGTGTCTGGTGGAAGTGCACATGGTACACTGCTGCAGAAGGAGGCGTGATTTCAGCACGATGCTATCTGTTGTCGAATTTGCAGATTCCTGGTCAGGTTCAGGAATCCCCAACTGCCGAGGGCATCTCAGGTGAATTGATCAGTTTTAATCAGACCGGGGACAAATAAGGTTAGCCAACTCCAATCGGAATGCCTGGGCACAGCTCCCAGAGATGACAAGCAGGCTGTCATGTTTCCCAGTGCATATACATCCAAAGTACTTGATTGGTTGTGAAGTGGTTTGGAAGACCCAGGGGTTGGGAGAAACTCCATAGAAATGCAAATCCGTCCTATTTTGTCCACCCCCACTATCCTGGTGTTAATGTCGGCATCGAAATTGAAACTTGCGATTCTCAAGCTACAAATAGTTGGTTGTGTAATTGTTCCCTTCTGAAGCAAACAGTACTTTCTACTCCATTTGGACTGTGAGGGAAACAGGCATCCTGTTGCAGAGCAGCAGTGAATGCAATGATTCACGTAAAAATACCCAGCAGAATATTTTGCCTGTGTGCAGTGAAAGAAGCATATGCTGGATGGTAATTCAATATCACTGAGCACAGACCCTCCTTTAGGGACAAAGACACTGTGTAAACTAGTTCCTAAAACAAATTCCAGTTGGGTAAATTAATTTGAGACGATCTGCACACAGGCATGAGTTGCCCCTAGCTTCTCATACTTTAGTGTTGCATGGAGGACAAACAAATTGCTCGCTAAACAAAGTTAATCGATTCAGTTTTGATCCTCATTGCAGACTGTTTACTGAGGCAGTCTATAAAATGTAGTCCTTGAACGTTTTTCATAACAATGGTCTCACTCAGCGTTTTGAATTAATCCTGAATCACTCTAGTACTGCATTAAATTACAAGGTCAAAAGATGAGGCATGTCAAAGGAAATTAGAGTTTTCCTGTGTAAATGCCTCAATATTGTTTGACTCAGTATCTGTGTGAGTAAAATTACTGTATTCATGTTGTATCCGGTGCAGAGTAGCAAGTGTAATTCAGTTCGTGCCACCCTTGCTTGTGAACCACAGGGTTCCCAGTTCAAGTCCCACTCCAGGATGGGAGCCCAAGAACCTAGGCTGGCACCTCCAGGCTGCAATTGAAGGGTGAGACTCCAAACCCACCTGCTTTCTTGAAGGGTTGTAAAAGATCACATGATGAGGTTCTAGGAAGAGCAGTGGAATTATCCTCAATGCCCTGGTCCCTCAACCAACCTGACAAAAGCAAATGGAACTTTTACTATCTTGCAGTTTGAGAGAATGTGCTGTGAGCAAATTGGCTGCTGCTACGTTGGAGCACTCCACCACCAGGCCAACATGCCCGGTGTCGAGGCACTGACCCAACCCTTCCCCATTGATTGGCTGTGATGGTTTGGGCTTGGTGTCCCCATGACCGACACGAGACTCCCCAGGCAGATGCTCTCCTCCCAGCCCTGAAATGGTAGGTGAACCCCAGGTGGACAAAGGAAATGCTTTAGGAATACCCTCAAGGCCTCACTGAGGAAGTGCAGCATTCCCACAGACACCTGGAAATCACTGGCCCAAGACCGTCCAAAGTGGAGGTGGACCATCCGGGAAGGCAGCGAGCCCCTGGAGACTTGCCGGTGGGGAAAAAGCAGAAGCTGGGTGGAAACATCGTAAGGATCGTGCTGCCACACCAACATCCCACCCACCCCCTTCCCGCGAGCACCACCTGCTCCCAGTGTAACAGAGCCTCCAGTAACCCCATCCATCTGTACAGCCACATACAGACTCACCCTGAGAGTGGGAGAGAGTCCTCGTTGTCTGTGTTGGAACAGTGATAGCCATTTGAAAATACTTTATTGTAAAGTGTTTTGAGTGGTCCTGAAAGGTGGCTGGTAAATGCAACGCCACCTTCGTTACCCAGTCATGATTTGGAGATGCCGGTGTTGGACTGGGGTGTACAAAGTTAAAAATCACACAACACTAGGCTATAGTCCAACCGGTTTAATTGGAAGCACACTAACTTTCAGAGCGCTGCTCCTTCATCAAGTGGTTGTGGAAGACGCGATTGCTATAAATTCTGTGCCTTACAACTGCATGCTCCATAACCACCTGATGAAGGAGCGTCGCCCCGAAAGCTAGTGCTTCCAATTAAACCTGTTGGACTATAACCTGGTGTTGTGTGATTTTTAACTTCCTTACCCAGGCAAGAGTTGGAGCATTTTGTTGCTCAGCAGGTCCCATGTTGGTCAGTGTGGCTTCAGTTGTCTAAGCCTTAGCTCTGGAGTTCTCACCCCAAATCTCACCAATTCTTTACC
This sequence comes from Hemiscyllium ocellatum, assembly GCF_020745735.1. Classification (NCBI taxonomy): domain Eukaryota; kingdom Metazoa; phylum Chordata; class Chondrichthyes; order Orectolobiformes; family Hemiscylliidae; genus Hemiscyllium; species Hemiscyllium ocellatum. Next base: position 27,128,366 of record NC_083443.1, read on the forward strand.
TCTCTGTCTAGCTCCTTTTCAGACACACTCTTTAAAATCTACCTCTTGTTTTGGGCTTTAAGATTCACTTTTAAATCCTCTCTTTGACCAATATCACCTTCGATGGCATGGTATTGATTTCAATCTGACCTTCCCAGGAAGCACCCAGGGAATTTGATGTGATCTAGACAGCATATAAAGGCAAGCTGGTATTGAAATTGAATTCTTCGAAAACCGAAATTGCTTGTCTCTTGAACAAGAATATTCAAGGCACTGAAAGCAAATGATAACATGGGACTAGCTATCAAGCAGGACTTGAGTGTAAGCATACTGAATGGAATAACCTCTTTCTATGGCTGTAACATTCAGTGATTTTACATTCCAAGAATATCAAGACGCGACAAGCAATGTTGACTGGAAAGTAAATCGAAAACTTTCTTGCTTAATGCAATAACATTTCGCTGAGAGTTGAGGTGTTTGGGATGGAGGAAGCAGTTGAGACAGTGAGTTGGTTGTATGTAGCAATTCTGCAAAGACAATATTTATCACCAAATTAAAAGGTGTTATCCAGAGACTTGCTGCGTAGATTAAAGAAGGTAATTCTAAAAGTTACGTGTTCAATTTAATTTTATTGAAGGTACAAACGGGAGCAAGAAAGTATTTTTGGCTGGAACAGTGTTTGTTTCTGTCGAGACCTCTCCACCTTGCCAACAATTTTTTTGTTTAGATCTGTTCGAGGCGATGTTGGAAGGAATAAGGTAAACGAGCTTGTGGCGCAGATTGAGATTGGCGGGTATGGCTTGGTGGACATCACAGAGACGTGGCTGCAAGGGCATCTGGATAGGCAGGTGGGCAGAAGAGATGGGGTTGCCTTATTCGTAAGAAATGAAATTGAATCAATACTAAGAAATGAAGAACAGTCAGATGCGGAGACATTTCTTCAGCCAGAGAGTGGTGGGCCTGTGGAATTCATTGCCGCAGAGTGCAGTGGAGGCCGGGCCGCTAACTGTCTTCAAGGCAGAGATTGATAGATTCTTGATGTCACAAGGAATTAAGGGCTACGGGGAGAATGGGGGTAAGTGGAGTTGAAATGCCCATCAGCCATGATTGAATGGCGGAGTGGACTCGATGGGCCGAATGGCCTTACTTCCACTCCTATGTCTTATGGTGTTGAATCTGTGTGGGTAGAATTGAGGAACATCAAAGGTTTTTAAAAAAAAGACTACAGTTGGAGTTACGTACGGACCTCCCAATAGTAGTCAGGAGCTGGGGTGCAAGATACACCAGGAGATAGAAAAGATGTGTAGGAACAGCAAAGTTAGTAATCATGGGGGACTTTCAATATGCAGGTGGACTGGGAAAATCAGTTGGTGGTGGATTGCAAGAAAAAGAATTTGTGGAATGTCTATGCGATGGCTTTTTGGAGCAGTTTGTGGTGGAACCCACTAGGGAACAGGCAATACTGGATTCAGTGGTGTGCGATGAGGCAGACTTGACAAGGGAGCTTAAGGTGAAGGAATCCTTCGGATTGAACTTACTCTGTAATTTGACAAGGAGGACGTAGAAATCGGAGGTAATGGTTTTACAACCAAATAAAGACAACTACAGCATGAGGGAGGAGCTGGGTAGAATTGACTGGGAGAGGTGTCTAGCAGGAAAGACAGAGGAACAGTGACTGGATGAGTTTCTGGGAGTAATTCAGGAGACACAGCAGAAATTCATCCCGAGGTAAAGCAAGCATGGTACAGGAAGGATGAGGCTGACTAGGGAGGTCAGGGATAGCATTAAAGCAAAAGAGAAAGGATAGAATGTGGTGAAGGGCAGTGGGAAATCAGAGGATTAGGAAGCTTACAAAGACTAACAGAGGGCAGCCAAAAAAGAAATAAGATGGGAGAGGGTTAAATAAGAGAGTAAGCTAGCCAGTAATATTAAGGAAGACTGTAAGAATTTTGTTAGATATATAAAGGGCAAAAGAGAGGCAAAAGTGGAATTTGAGCTGTTGGAAGATGATGCTGTAGAGATAGTAGTGGAGAGCAAGGAAATGAATAATTACCTCTCATCGAAGTTCACGGTGGAAGACATGAGGAATATCCCAGAAATTCGAGAGTGAGGGGGTAGAGCTGAGCATCCTGGCCATCACCAAGGAGAAGGTGCTAGAAAAACCGAATGGTCTGAAGGTGGATAAATCACTTGGATCAGACGGACTCTATTCAGGGATTGCTAGAATCAGGGAGGGTCCCAGAGGACTGGAAATTCACTAATGTGACACCCTTGTTTAAAAAGGGAATAAGACATAAGGCAGAAAATTACAGACTGATTAGTCTAATCTCAGTCGTGGTGAAGATCCTGGAATCCATTGTGAAGGATGAGATTTCAGAATACAGAGGAACTTCGATTATCCAGCATTTGGTTAACCGAGCAAAATACTCCCCGCTGGTGTCCTTCGGATAATCAAGGTTCCTCTGTACTTGGAAGTGCATTGTAAAATAGGGCAAAGTCAGCATTGGTGGTAGGGGCAAGGTGCCAGCATGGATAGAAGCTTGGCTGTCTGGCAGAAAGCAGAGAGTGGGAACAAAAGGGTCCTTCTCAGGATGGCAGCTGGTCATAGAGTCATAGAGTCATAGAGACGTACAGGATGGAAACAGACCCTTCGGTCCATGCCTACACGATATCCCAACCCAATCTAGTCCCACCTGCCAGCACCTGGCCCATATCCCTCTAAACCCTTCCTATTCATATACCCATCCAAATGCCTCTTAAATGTTGCAATTGTACCAGCCTCCACCACTTCCTCTGGCAGCTCATTCCATACACTTACCACCTTCTGTGTGGAAAAAGTTGCCCCTTAAGTCTCTTTTATATCTTTCCCCTTTCACCCTAAACCTATGCCCTCTAGTTCTGGACTCCCCGACCACAGGGAAAAGACGTTGTCTATTTATCATATCTATGCCCCTCATAATTTTGTAAACCTCTATAAGGTCACCCCTCAGCCTGCGACGCTCCAGGGAAAACAGCCCCAGCCTATTCAGCCTCTCCCTGTAGCTCAGATCCTCCAACCTTGGCAACATCCTTGTAAATCTTTTCTGAACCCTTTCAAGTTTCACAACATCTTTCCGATAGGAAGGAGACCAGAATTGCATGCAATATTCCAACAGTGGCCTAACCAATGTCCTATACAGCCGCAACATAACCTTGCAATTCCTGTACTCAATACTCTGACCAATAAAGGAAAGCATACCAAATGCCGCCTTCACTATCCTATCTACCTGCGACTCCACTTTCAAGGAGCTATGAACCTGCACTCCAAGGTGTCTCTGTTGAGCAACACTCCCTAGGACCTGACCATTAAGTATAAGTCCTGCTAAGATTTGCTTTCCCAAAATGCAGCACCTCACATTTATCACCACCTTTGAGGTCTTCAAAGGTCTTCTACCTTTGAGCCAGTTCTGTATCCAGATGGCTAGTTCTCCCTATATTCCATGAGATCTAACCTTGCTAATCAGTCTCCCATGGGGAACCTTGTCGAACGCCTTAATGAAGTCCATATAGATCACATCTGCTGCTCTGCCCTCATCAATCTTTTTTGTTACTTCTTCACAAACTCAATCAAGTTTGTGAGACATGATTTCCCACGCACAAAGCCATGTTGACTATCCTGAATTAGTCCTTGCCTTTCCAAATACATGTACATCCTGTCCCTCAGGATTCCCTCCAACAACTTGCCCACCACCGAGGTCAGGCTCACCGGTCTATAGTTCCCTGGCTTGTCTTTACCACTCTTTTTAAACAGTGGCACCATGTTTGCTAACCTCTAGTCTTCCGGACCTCACCTGTGACTATCGATGATACAAATATCTCAGCAAGAGGCCCAGCAATCACTTCTCTAGCTTCCCACAAAGTGAAAAGTGATGTTCCACACGGCTCAGTGCTGGGACCACAACCTTTCACTTTATACATTAGTGATCTAGGTGGAGGAACTGAGGGCATTCTGGCTACGTTTGCAGATGATACAAAGATAGGTAGAGGGACAGGTAGCATTGAGGAGGCAGGGAGGCCGCAGAAGAATTTGGACAGGTTAGGAGACTGGATGAAGAAGGAGCAGATGGAGTACAATGTGGGAAAGTGTGAGGTCATGCACTTTGGTAGGAAGAATAGATGCGTGGACTATTTTCTAAATGGGGAGAAAATTCAGAGTTCTGAAGTGCCCTGAGACTTGGGTGTTCTAGTCCACGATTCTCTCTCAGGTTGAGTCAGTGGTTAGGAAGACAAATGCAATTATACCATTTATTTTGAGAGGCTTGAATATAAAAGCTGGGATGTGTGTTTGTGGCTCTATAAGGCTCTGGTCAGTCCACATTTGGAGTATTGTGTGCAGTTTTGGGCTCCATATCTCAGGAAGAATGTATTGGTCTTGCAGCATATTCACAGGAGGTTCTTGAGAATGGTCCCGGGAATGAAAGGCCTAACATATGAGGAATGTTTGAGGACTGTGGGTCTGTACTCGATGGTGTTTAGAAGGATGAGGGGAGACCTAATTGAAACATACAGAATACTGAATGGCCTGGACAGAGTAGATGTTGGGAAGCTGTTTTCATTGGTTGGAGAGACTAGAACCTGAGGGCACAGCCTTAGAGTAAAGGGAAGACCTTTAAGATCGAGATAGACAGGTTCTTGCATATCAATGGTTACGGGGAGAAAGCAGGAGAACTGGGTTGAGAAACTTATCATCTGCAATTGAATGGCAGAGCAGACTCTGGCTGAATGGCCTAATTTCTGCTCCTACGTCTCGTGTTGGTATCACTGGCTGGGCCAGCACTTAGTGCCCATTCCTTGTTGCCTTTGAGAGGGTGTTGGTGAGCTGCCTTTTTGATGCACTGAAGTCCAATGTTGTAGATAACCCCACAGTACCATTATGAGGGAGTTTCAGGGTTTTGACCCAGTGACCCTGAAAGAGCACTGACTTATTTCCAACTCAGGGTGGTGAGTGGCTTAGAGGGGAACTTGCAAGTGGGAGTGTTCCTATACATTTTCTACCCTTGTCCTTCTAGATGGTGGTGGTCATGGGTTCGGAAGGTGCTGTCGAAGGAGCCTTGGTGAATTTCTGCAGTGAATCTTGTTGAAGTTACACATGGCTACCACTATCCATACGGTGAGGGGGGTCAATCTTGAAGGTGGTGGATGGAGTGTCAATCGTGCGAGCTACTTTGTCCTGGATGGTACCAGGAGTACTGAATGTTGTTGGAGCTGCACTCATCCAGACAAGTGGATGCTGTGTTATACTAAGTGATATTATTGATGAGAAACGACCACAGTCTCCTAAGTGACTTCACTGATTTGTAACCAAACTGAGATGAACGATGGTTAGCTTCACCTAGCAAGAATATGCCCCTTTGAATTGTCGGCCATATCTTACCCTGATGAAATTTGAACATTGCACCCCTTGTTGTATTAATTCTGGTCACCACATTATAGGAAGGATGTGGAAGCTTTGGAAAGGATTCAGAGGAGATTTACTAGACTGTTGCCTGGTATGGAGGGAAGGTCCATTCAGGCAAGGCTGAGGGACTTGAGGCGGTTTTCGTTAGATAGAAGAAGGTTGAGAGGTGACTTAATTGAGGAGAAAGTGAGGACTGCAGATGCTGGAGATCAGAGCTGAAAATGTGTTGCTGGAAAAGCTCAGCAGGTCAGGCAGCATCCAAGGAACAGGAAATTCAACGTTTCGGGCATAAGCCCGATTCCTGATGAAGGGCTTATGCCCGAAACGTCGAATTTCCTGTTCCTTGGATGCTGCCTGACCTGCTGCGCTTTTCCAGCAACACTTTTTCAGGTGACTTAATTGAGACATACAAGATAATTAGAGGGTTAGATAGGGTAGACAGTTAAAGCCTTTTTCCCCTGGTGATAGCTAGCACGAGGGGACATAGCTTTAAATTGAGGGGTGATAGATATAGGACAGATGTCAGAGATAGTTTCTTTACTCAGACAGTAGTAGGGGGCATGGAACACACTGCATGCAACAGCAGTAGACTCACCAACTTTAAGGGCATTTAAATGGTCATTGGATAAACATGGATGAAAATGGATTAGCATAGGATAGAAGGGCTTTATATTGGTTCCACAGGTTGGCGCAACATCGAGGGCCAAAGGGCCTGTACTGCGCTGTAATGTTCTATTCCAGTGCCACATAGATCCAATTTTAACATTGCATTGAAAATCCATTCACTTCCACAGAGTTGAAATTGGGCATAATTTATTGTAGCTTAGCCAAGTGCACCAAAGCATACGGTGGTGTCAAAGCTCTCTGAGCTGTCATTCTTCCTTTAAGCAACTTCAGTAAAACCTGAGAGAGAGAGAGAAACAAATAGCTGACCACTTAATTGCTATTTGAATGTATGCGCTGCCTTCAACAAATCAACACATAAAGAAAGCTGGTGACAGGTGGGTACAGACATAATACCCCTGGGTATCTCTGTTATGTCATCGCGCACATATCTGGAGTCCTCTGTTGTGATTGCATCAGATGAGCCCCCTTTTCAGATTTATTGTGTCCCCAACCTCCCAATTAACTTCACTCCGTCCCTTGATGACCTTTCCTCAGCTGCTCTCCTGAGCTGTAGCTAACCTTGAAAACAGGAAATGTGAGCAGGAGTAGGCCAATCAGCCCTTTGAGCCTGATCTATCTTTTTGATATGATCGTGGCGCCCCAGTTACTGGACGGCTGGTTTGCGAGGCAGAGGGATGCCAACAGGGGTCCAAACGTGAGGTGCTTGAAAAGCACCGCCATTCAGGCAGCATTCGAGGAACTGGACAGTCAACGTTTCGGGCATAAGCTCTTCATCAGGAATGTGTGTGGCTTGAATTCCTGAGCTGGTTGAGGTTACCATGAAGGGCTCTCCTCCTCAACCTTTCTCCTCACCTGAAGGCATGGTCACCCTCCGTTCCACCAGTTGTCTCTATTCCTTTCATGGAAGAGCAGCCTTTTGGTCTAGTTGGACCTTTACCTTTACTCACATGGCTCCGTGACCTACTTTGTCTGAAAAGGCTTCAGTGAAACACCTTGGGGCCTTTTACTGCATGTCTGCACTTTGCTTCCCCCCTAATTGCTGTTGACCTCACCGGAACCTGGACATTGCAAACAAAGCAAGGAAGGCTAGAGCTGAGAGGAGGTGGGATTTCTGTTTCCGTGGGACTGTTCGGGTTTCACACAGATGCCCGCTGCATTGAAGAATTTTCTTCTTGCACTAGCTCCTGGTAAATAGATCTCGTCGAGCAGATTGTCACACGGCAACTTGATACTGACATGTGTTCCTGGTTCTTTGTAACAAACAAGACTTGTTTTGGTGCTCAGCCCCAGAATGAATGGAACGTATTGTCTTGGGAAAACACTGGGTGAATTCAGTAGGACGATGGATTGTGGCCATATACTTGGACTGAGTATCAGATGGAAGCCTGCAGGTGCAACAGAAGCTGGAGTGAGTGACCTGGCGTTGTATACAGTGCCTTAGTGAGTACCAGCTCAATTTCCGTTCCTTTGTGGGGCTGACACAAGAAGGAGAAAGGGATGTTACAAAGAAAAGAAAGAGGGGAGGTCAGGTCTCTGAGGGCAGCACAGTGAATCAACGAGGGGTGCAAGTTCAGTTCCGCTGTGCAGCAGTTTGATTTCAAGTGTTCGAGAGAGAGAGGCCCGTCTATCGTGAAAGACTGGTCTGAATGGTAAGGCCCTCAGTTGCGGCTCCGATGTCCAAGAAATCAAAGTTGCAGGGTTGGAGCCTTCGATGATTGTTTGCCACTGGCCTCACGGCAAAGAAAGAAGCATCTTGCATGACATTGTACCTTGTGTGAGCTGAGGAAGCTCCAAAGTGTTCAAAGTAGGGTGGCATGGTGGCTCAGTGGTTAGCACCGCTGCTTCACAACTCCAGCGACCTGGGTTCGATTCCACCCTCGGGCGAC